>NC_052628.1:128701171-129013152 GCF_016161935.1 Mauremys reevesii
CACCCCGCGCATATCCCTGGGAGTGGTCTGGGCCCAGGTGTCATCCCCGCCTCACCTCCTCAGCCCAGCCGCCAGTTCTCTGAACAAAGCAGCAGCCCAGAAGGCCGCTGCTGCTGCCCCCAGGCACTGCTGCGTCCCGCATGCTGATGGTGCTAGTGCTGGGATCTTCCACCTCCTGGTCTGAGGGGGCTGAAAGATCTCAGAGCCCGGCAGCGATGCCCCCTGCTGGGAATAATGAGGGGGCTGGGCCTGGGCCGCCATGCCCACATGCTAACAGGCCCAGAGCCTCCTGCCCGGCACACTCCTGGGCTGGGTCCTGTCCACCGCAGAAACTCGAACCTGGAGCCAGCTCCACCTGTGGCTTGGTCGGCCTCTCTCCAGGCTCGGCGCCTGCGCTGGAGCTGGCTTTGTTCTCCAGAAGGCTGGGATCTTCTGCCTTCTGGCCTCTGATGGGAGCTAAGCTTCCGCCAGCGGGACGGAGAGGTGGCTCTGCCCCTGGAAGCATGGCCTCGCTCCTTCCCCGGGAAAGAGTTCTCTTGGGGCACCTGCAGAGCCTTCCAGCCCCTGAATCCACCTCGCAGGAGCCTGGGCGCCATCCTGGAATCGAAAGGAGAACAGTGAGTCTGGGGTCACTCCTGGCCTTTTCGTCCCTCCTCAGCCCTGCTCCAAACCACACAGCAGCCCCTTTCTCCCCCATAGGGAGTGCAGGAGTGCAAGCTGGCACACACTGGCAGGAGTTCATTGCATGATCTGCTCCCCTCAACGCTCCCCTCGTCAATCCCTGCTGCTGCTGCAAGACTCAGGAAGTCTCATCCTTTTAGAGCAAATGGGGTCAGTCCCAAAGACCATCGGTTACTTCTGGACAAGCAGGCTCCCTCCAGGATCCTGACATGCCAGCACTTTACACACCTTCCTGGTAAGCTCCCAACCCCATGGCCTGTAGCCATGGGACTTCCTCGGACCCTACTGATGGCAAACAGGTTCTCAGCTACTGGCTCAGGGTCACACCGAGTGTCAGGAGCCATGGATGGACCCCTTCCCTAACCACTGCTGCACACACTCCTCCCACAGTGCTGGCAATTGCAACCAGGCCCCAGTGTCCGCTCCTGCCTTTGAGAGGGAGTGTCACTCCTGGGCTCCATTGCTGCCTTCATTGATCTGTGGGACTGGGCTCTCTGGGCCTCACATCCCCGAATGGGCTTAAAGAAGAGAATGGTTAAAAGTTTGGCCTCAACTCTTTCTTGTTTCTCTTACACTTGCCATTTTAGCAAAGTTTAGAATTCCTTGATGTTCAACACCTGAAACATCCCTTTCTCCTTCAAGTAAGAGACAGCTTGAGCATCCCTCCTCACCCAGGCTCACTGCTGCCAGGAGTTGAGAATTCACCCTATACCCCTTGGACTCCACCCAAGGAGTCCCACAGCAAAATGGGACAGAGCCAGAAAGAGAAGCCAACAGTCCTGACTCCTGTTCTAACTAATAGACAACAACCTCTTTCACAGAGTAGCAGGGAGAGAGCCCAGGAAATAATCACTCAATTAGAATCTTTTCTGCACCCTCTCTAATTTTTAACATAATATTCAAATGTGGACACAAGAACTGGATTCAACATTCCAGTTTCAGGCTCACCAATGCAGCTACTGGATCACTTCCTTTCCATACTCTACTACTCTATCCAGCCAAGAATGGCTTTAACCTTTTTTACCAGTAGTTTCTACATTGACAGATTATGGTGAGCAGTCCCCATTCTGTAGGGTGCTGCCTGACTCTCTGTTACTGGCAGGCTGGTTTTGCATGTGGCTTTATTAAAAGCTAATGATTCAGTAAGTAGTTTAGAAGAACTAGCCCATTAGAGAGAGAATCATGAATTGCTCAAAGACAACGAATGGAGAAAAGCAGCAAGAGGAATCAAACACGTTTGGTTCTGGCTTATTTCCTTGGTCTTAAAAGAGAGTAACAAGGACCTGAGTCTCCTCCCTCACAATAGCCCCATGCTCGGCCCAATCAGCATTGAGACTCTGAGACTCAGAAAGCGGAGAGGTCTCACCAGCTGTCGCAGGTCACCACCGGAGGGAGTCACACTTAGAGCACTATTCCAGCCACATCTTTGGAGGGCCTCCCGCAAGGAGAGTTGGAGCGCAAACCTCACCCCTGCCCCCCACTCCACATGCCCACACAGGTCCTGGTGGTGAAAGGAGAGCAGGGGGAAAGGACAACGATGCAAGAGAAGAAGAGAAAGGAGGGAGAGACAGGAAAAGGGAAAACAAAAAGGAGAAACCCCAATGTCCCCAGTGATTCTAAGGGACAAAGTCCTAGGTCAGAAATAAAATGCTGCCACCACAATCTAGTGTTTTCCTTTCCTAAAAATCAGCCGGCACCTGATGGATCAGACTGAACAGGTTCCAAATCTTTCAGAGGCTCTTACCTTCTATATAGGGACGTCTGTTTTCTGGCAAAATCAATAATTGAAGAAGAGAAAACTCTGAAGAGGGTCCTCGCACGCCACGTAGGTAAAGTGAATTATCTCGCACTCAAGGAGAGACCTCGAGATGGAGACGCGCTGAAGCAAAGCCACAGGGATCTCCAAGGCTGCCCCTGTCGTGCACCCTGTCCTGCCTGGATGATGTCAAGAGCTCTCTGTGATATCATCGCCTCCCACCACCTTTGTCCAATAGGCTGAGGTCCTGCCAAAGGCCCTTTGTGATGTCACTGCCACACCCACCCCTCCCCGCAGTGCTGATGTCCTGCCCCCTGTCCAGCCACATTGGATGTTTGTGTTGCTTCCCTGGATCACCCCACTCAATGACTCTTCATTGTGGGGATGACACCGACTATACAGTAGAACACGACGCTTCCCATGCTACGCTCAGTTGTTCATAAATTAGTAGACTTTATGGACAGAAGAGACAATTAGACCATGGAATCTGACACCTGCATATCACTTGCTTTCTGTATAGCATAGTAGCTAGTTTTTGACTAAACACGCCCAGAAAGGCATCTAGGCTTCATTAGAAGACCTCAAGAAATGGGAATTCCCACCACTTCCCTTTCTAGTTTATTCCTTTGGTGATTCATCCTCACTGTTGACTATTTGTGCCCTATTTCTAATAGGAATTGGTCTCGTTTGAGTTTCCAGCCACTGGGACTTGTTATGCTTTTCTCTGCTAGATTAATGAGCCCTTTAATATCAGCTATTTTCTCTCCATGAAGTCACTTCAACACTTCAATGACATCACCTCCTGATCTTTTTGATAATCTAAACATGCTGAGCTCTTTCACTAGTTCACTAGCAGGCATTTTTCTCCAGCCCTCAAAACATTTCATTGCTTTTTGCTGCCCCATCTCCAATATTTCAGAATCTTTTTCAAAGGCGGACGCCAAAACTGGATGCAGTATTCCAGGATCAGTCTTACCGATGGTGCGTCACCTCCCTGTGCTCCTCACTGCTCTTTTCATCCAGCCAATGATGGCGTTAGCCCTGGGCACCACAGCATCACCCTGGGTGCTCATGTTGAATGGCTTGCCCAGCATGGCCTCTCAATCCTCTTCACAGTTAGTGCTTTCCTGGATACACTTCCCCATTCTGCAGGTGTGGCCTGCATGCTTTGCTCAGCTGGAAAAGCTGGATTCTAAAGGTCTTGGCTACAGTGGCAATAGACACAGATACTGCTAAACTAGTCATAGCGGGTGGGATATTCCCGCCAACGGAGCCTTGACGAGGAAATGTTACTTTATGGAAGCGCTTGTCCTGTTCCAGAATTGAAAGCGCACTGCAGCGTTGAGAGGCGAGGATGTTTCTCATGGATATTACTGTGTAACTGTAGTTAAGCTGCATAAATCAGCCGTTGTGTCCCGCAATTTGTAAGCCAGTCGTTAAAGAAAAAATGAACCACAGCCCTTCTGGTTTGTGCATCCAGGTGTGTGTGTGTGTAATCCTTTCATGGTTTTCAACTTTACAGCTTGCCATTTTGAACAGCTCACCAGCTCAGCTGATGGGATTCACCATGAAACCTGCCTGCTTGCAAACTGCATGAGCCCGAACTAGATCACAGCATCAGAATGTGATTTGTTTGGAATTTGCAGAGGTGTGGGCCATTCAAATAAGCAAAGAACTTAATGCACCAATAAATCAAACCTTTTTGTTGGGGTGGGGCAGGAGTTGTTCTAATAGAATTTCTCCCTGTTCCTAGTTCCTTTATGCATCAATCCCATTTGTTAATCCGCTGGATGTTCTGGTAGCTCCTGTGCTTAAAACACAATCTGGCACAGGCCCCAGATAACAAAATGCAGCCAATAGGGCATGTATGGTATGGGGCATTGTTTAATAAGTCTCCTCTGTAGATCCTGAATGAGTGTGAAAACACAGGCCTGTGATCCAGCCAGGTTAATGAATGTATTTCTCCCCGCCCCCACATTCTCTGTTTCAACGCCACAGCTTCATTTCCTGTACTTTAACCATTGTATTTTGCAAATATGATGCAGTTGCACTGCCTGGTTATGAGGAAAGTCAAATGGAGAGGCAAACAATTCTGCCCGAGATCAAGAGGAGGAAGCGCCAGATGCAAAAATGGGGTGCTAGGATCTCCTAACACAAAAATCGGCTAGTAAGACAACATATGTACAGATATATAGGGGACAGAGGCAGATGGAAAGCAGATAAATCAAAATGGCCTTGAAAGCTAGAGTCTTATTTACATTGCCGAGGTTTGTCATGAGATTCTGATAGACTGGTACTGAACTAAAGGGGAACTGCGGGTGACGGTGAACCCCATATAGGCTTCATGGGAATATGCTTATGAATGTATATATGATATAACTGAATATGTTTTATGCTACACATGCCATGTAACATATCTACTGAAAAGGTTATGATCTACTCAATACACTCTCCTATTTGTATGCATGTAGCATTTTGTACTCTGAAGTTAGCTTAATATTGGCTGTATACTTGCTTTGATTTCTAAGTAGCCTCTGTAAAGCATTTGAGCAGCTTCTGAGAAAGGGAATGTGCAAGTTAAGTGCCCAATCAAGAAGCACTTAAGAGACAATGGATCTTGGGAGGCTCCAATCCACATAAGAAGTCTAGCACGAGGACGTGCTCAAGGTAGCAGGTGTTTGGCTTCATGGCTGCTGCCTGTAAAACTTGAGTCATGCAGGGACATGTGACTTGCTCCATGTGACTCCAAAGCTCCATCTTGAGCTGGACTTTGTATAGGAGAGGGAGGAGGCCTCCACCCACAAGAGACAGTTCACTTAAACCCTGGGAGACCCTCTATTTTGTCTTCAGCTGGCTAAAGAGAGAGCCTCCAAACCCAAGGATACCCGAAAGAAACTGGAACAAAGGACAGTAACTACAGGGGGGGGTGAGTGATTGCTGGACCCAGACCAGAAGGAGACTAGTCTGTAAAAGGAAGCTTACTGGAACTGGTGAGGTTATAGCTGTATTCAGTTTCTTAGACATAGACTTCATGTTCTATTTTATTTTCCTTGGTAATTCACTTTGTTCTGTCTGTTACTACTTGGAACCACTTAAATCCTACTTTCTGTATTTAATAAAATCACTTTTTACTTATTAATTAACCCAGAGTATGTATTAATACCAGGGGGAGGGGCAAACAGCTGTGCATATTTCTCTATCAGTGTTATAGAGGGCAAACAATTTATGAGTTTACCTTGTATAAGCTTTATCCAGGGTAAAATGGATTTATTTGTTTAGACCCAATGGGTTTAGACCCCATTGAGTTGGGCATCTGAGTGTCCTCAGCTGGTATAAATCTGCATCATTGTATTGACTTCAACTGAGTTGCCTTACACCAGCTGAGGATCTGGGTCACTGGGTTATGCTTGATGTCAGCTCAGTGGTGAGATATATACACAACTGGTCATTTAACTGACTTGCAGGGTGCTGTGATGACATGGTTGTGGCTAGAAGTTGGTTTCTAACAGAGAGATAATTATACTGATTTCTTGGAACAGCCTTGCCATATGCCAACTTAAAGAGAACTCAAGATCTCAGCTTGGACTATACTAGTGAGAATGGAAATGACTTCTAAAGGGTCATGAAGGGAATCTGAGCATTTAAGTAGCTTCTCCATGAATTATACTAAAAATGAGGCAGCAGCTGTGGAGAAGTCGCATTGTTCATTTCAGCTATCATGACCAAGATAATAAGAACAGTAGGCTGATGATACAAATACCATTAGTTGGTCACAACTACAGCTAGTTGGAAAATTTTCATCAAAATTTGCTTTTTTTAACCCCCAAAATGCAAATTTTGTCAAATCAGAATGTTTTGAAAAACATGTCGATTTTGATGAATTTTCTCCACATCCCAAGAAGCATTTTAATAATGTTGAAACATCCAATTTTGACATATTGGGACTAGAACATTTTCATTTTTCAGTTGAAGATGACTTTTTCAAAAAAAACCCTTTTTTCTCTAAAAACATTTGAAAGTTTTGAGATCGAAATGGGAATTAAAGGTTTCAGTTTTATAGATATGAAACGTTTTGATTGACTTCGACCTTTTTGAAATTTGATTCGCTGGAGATAAAATATTTTGTTTTTGTTCCATTTCAGAATGGTAAAAATGCCCCAAAGCACAGAATTTCCTGTGACGTGGTAACTCTGGGTCCAGCTCACTGCTATTGCAATGAAGTGACTGCAGGACGGATCTGCAGAGGTTCGGTGCTTCCACTCGTGACCAAAGCCTAATGCAATGACATGTTACTCACACGAGGATTCACATGGATCATTCTTAAACTAGATGTTTCCATTTTAAAACACTGAGGTGGCCTCCAGCCCTCTTTTAGGAAGCTTCTGTCGCTCCTGCCCATGGGGGCGAGAGGGGCGAATGGAAAGAACTTGGAGAACTGCAGAGTGACCTTTGCAAACGTCTAGCCGCACAGTTTCAGAGTGTTGGGCTGGGTTTTAGGCACATGACGCTCATTCAAGGCAGTGGGGAGTGGGCACTTTAAATCCACTGCAAACTCTTGAACACTGCTGGGTCCAATCACTGACTTCTCTGCACCAACCCAAGAGGAAAGCAACTCACTCCACTGAAGCCACCAGAATTACACCCAGCATGTATCTGGCCCACTGAGTTAACCCTCCCAGCTCCCAGCCTTGACAACGCTGCTTTCAAATGCAGACAGACGCCCTGGTTTCACAACAATGGAGACTTGCGGAAGAGACAGAGTGGGTGTGTGCTGTAACAAAGAGCTGGGGCTGCTTTGCCAGACACTGTGGGCTGGAAATCCTGTCAGGAACAGGCAGCAAGTTTCTTTTGGGACTTGATTGCTTGGGTAGCGAGGTGGAGCAGAGCTCTGTAAGCACAACTCGGCAGGATTTCCCTGTCCCACGGGACTGCCTCCTCCTCTCTGTCCAGCCCTTCGGAGAATGTGTTGAGGGAAATAAAGATGAAGCTCTGAGCTGAGGCCAGGCATTGTTAGTAAAATTGCAGTGTCTTGAGGCTCCTGCAAGGCACCAAGACACTGAACTGAAAACCTCAGGGCTACAGGATCGAACACATGAATCTCATTCGCCCCGGGACTCGCACTGTTTGCTTTCCATTTCCTTCTCCCAAGCTGCGTGCCCTCCTCCTGCAATCTCCACTCGCCGTGGCTGCCTCGCTGCCCCTTCCAGAGCAGGAGATGAAGCCACCAGCATGGCTCCCGGGAGACGTACCCCTGGAAGATCCAACTGCCTCCTTTCATCATGCCCATGTCATGGTCTCGTGATTGTTGCTGACCTAGTCACATGCCTTGAGATTGGCTCTGCACTCAACAGCTCCGGTTGTTAAAGGGCCAGGGTGGGCAAAGATCTGTTGCTCCCAGGAGTCCCAGCTGGGAGGCTGAGGCTCCCCGCCCTTCCCCGCTTCCCCCAGCTGCGGCATGGCCAGCCGGCACCAGCTGGGCAGCTGAGCTCGGGAGTCGTCCTGCTGCCGCTTTGAGGCAGCAGGTGTGTGTGGGGGTCCTGCTGCAAGCTCCAGGCTGGCCAGGGGAGGGGCAAGTGGGCCCATTGGCCCAGGCCCTGCAGGGCCTCTGGCCCCATGAGGATGTCTCCTCCCAGACCTCCCCCCCCCCCGCAGAGCTGCAGCATGGCCAGCAGCTGGGCAGCTCAGCTGAGATCCTGAGTCGTCCTGCTGCTTTGAGCTGCCAGCAAGGTAAGGGGGGAAGGGGCTGAAAGCTCTAGGTTGCTGGGGACGAGTGGGGCAATTTGCCCCAGGCCTGCAGGCTCCTGTCCCCACGGGTATGTCTCCCCCTGCCCTGGCCTCCCCTGTTCCCCAAATCAGAACTTTAATAGGGAACCGGTTGTTAAGATTTTGGCAGGTCATCACTAGCACCATGTGTATCTTGACCAACATTAGAGGGGTGAAATACAATTTCCTAAGACTTCTGTGCTAATTTATTGATGAAGCGAAACGCCCAGACCCTATATGGCCAATCAGCAAGAACTCTAAGAAACCCTCCGCTCCTAAAGTGCAGGACAGGACCCCCAGCTGCAGGAATGACCTCTTTGCACACCCCTCCCCCCCACACTCAGTTGGTGCACTGAGCTGAGCCAGACCAGAGACTGAATATAGACTTGAAAATGTGGCCCATCTTCATAACACCAAGCACTAGAAACTGACTTCAAGAGAAGCTATTTGTTAGGGTTGAAAGTTCAGCCACTGATGGCTCCCCACCCCCCACCTCCAGGCCTCCCACCATAGCCAGCCTCACCTGGCCTTTGAGACTCCTGAGAACCACAGGTATGGGGCCAGTGAGATTTCTTGGTAAGGAAAAAGTCCGACTGATTCAGGGCTGTGCATCCGGACTGCCCCTTGTGAGCCTAGCGCTGGAAGCTTTGGGACCACCTGTATCAAGTTGGTTCCAAGAGCCCAAGCCAGTGTATTGACGGAAGAGCTCTCTCAGGAGGTCAGGTATTGGGGGGGAAACAGGTTGGAGTGCTATGACCAGTATTTAGGACAGGGAGTCTGGAGTTCACAGTGCTGCTACGAGAGGCCACCTGACATTGTGACTGTGGCCACAGCAGCTCAGGCTGTTGATGAGTCTATGGATGAGACTTGGTCTACACCTAAGTTAGGTCAGCACGTTGCCCTGTGGTTGGCCACACTCCTGCGTGACATTGCCATGGCAACCTAACCCGCACGGTGGCTGCAGCTGTGTTGACAGAAGAAGGCTTCCATCGCTGAAGCGCCTGTCTGTCGGGGAAGTGGTGGCCTACACTAAAGGAAACCCCATTTCTGTTGCTGTCGGCTGTGTCTATACCACGGCGTCATACTGGCCAATACAGTGACAGAGCTATGTCGGTACAGCCCCCTGTACTCTACATGTACCCGTAGGGTTAGACTCCCATTAGGATTCTTTTAAGCATGTTGAGCTTGAATGATTGGAACAGGGGTGCAGGGAGGATCATAGAATATCAGGGTTGGCAGGATCTCAGGAGCTCAGCTAGTCCAACCCCCTGCTCAAAGCAGGACCAATTCCCAACTAAATCATACAGCATCATAGAATAGCAGATAGAATCATAGAGTATCAGGGTTAAACTGGAGCCACGTCTCCTGCTACGCTGAGTGGGAAATCGAGGCCTGGGGCCTAACTCTTTAGCATGTACGCAGCTAATCATCCGAGGGCCCTGGAGCGCACTGTCAATGCCTTTTGAACAGGGTTCTCTCTTCTTTGCAGAATATGGCCCCGAGAAGAACGCAGCAGGTGGGGCGGGCCGTCCACGGAGCAAGCCTACATCTCAAGGTGGTTCTGCTGGGGAGCGGCCGCTGGAAAGTCAAAGCACAGCCTTCCGCCCGTGTGACAAACGGCGTCAGGGAATCCGTGCCCACTGTGGGATGTGAGTGAGTGGCAGCAATGAACCAATCCTTTGGTGCAACACAAAGGGCCTGATCTGCGTCTCCTTGTAGCAGGAGTGTCTCTGCTGAAGTCAGCGGAGCGACGCTAGTGTGAAGTCTGGTTTTGCTTAAGCTCTCAGGCCCAGCAGAGCAGCAGCAGGACGTCACTCAGCAGGCAGGGTTAGGGGCTCCAGCTGGCAGCTCTGGCGGCTAACGGAACGTGACCCAACAGACCCCCAACGTTACAGCCCGTGAGCGCGGGGTTAGTTTGGTTTCTCAGCTCAGGCACAGGACTGACAACGCGAGATCCGGAAAAGTCTGGTTAAGGCGGCGCAAGCTGTGCAGGCTGATGTGCCCATTTTAAAAGCTGGGCCTTGTCTGACGCTGCTCTTCAGAGCTGGATCTTTAGGCACCAACCTAAGAAGCACGTCTGAAAAAAGTCAGGCCTCAGCATCTCCTGCTCCACTGACACCAGTGGCAAAGGGCCTTGGAGTTCACTGGCAGGAGGCTCAGGCCACAGGCAGGACACATTTCTCTGCTGGGGTAGATTGGAGACAGGAAATCATGAACAGGGGACCAGCAACACAGCTGTGTTCATTGTGGAGTCAGAGTGACAGCTCGCGGTTCATTGCAGGTAGTGCAGCATTTCAATAGGTCACCTCAGCGGAGAGTTTTGGTCTACACCTGCCAGTTCTGAGTAACCCAAGAGAGTGTTCACCATTTACTATTCAATGTTATAGATTTTCCTCTGCGTTCTCTCCGTGCTCTCCTAGTCCTGGCTCTCCCAGCTGCCCCCACAGAAATACTACCAATCGCACTGCATTATCTCTGGATGGGTGCCAGTCCCAGTCCCAGCGCTCACTGCGACATTGCACCACGTTCTTACTCTCGCTGCACAAACTGACACAGGCGCATCCTGGAATCCCAGGAACTGCGCTTCAGAGTCCGATCTAGTGGGTTTGGTTGGAACCACCCCTTGTAGAATTCCTGGGTGTCAGAAAAACAGACGTAACACTCTGTTCTGCCCTGTTTGTGACAGAGGACGTATGACAACGGAGCCTCCAACAGATGACATTTAAAGGCTATCTTCCCAGACTCCCAGCAGCTCTGCCCATGATATCGCTCCAGTCACTCTAGTCAAAGCAGCCCATCTAGCCTCTCCAATGTGATCAGCAAACCTGCCTTTGACATTTTCCTGGTGTTTCAACAGACACCCACTCACTAGAACTAGGTGAAATTTCAGCAGAACATTTTTTCTGAAAAGCTGCAGATCCAGCGACACCACACCACATTCTAGGAGTTCATGGTAACAGTGTTCATGTAGCCAGGTTGGTCCCAGAATATTGAAGAGACAAGGTAGGTGTTTTATTGGACCAATTTCTGTTGGTCGAGAGGACTAGGGTGACCAGATGTCTCAATTTTACAGGGACAGTCCCAATATTTGGGGCTTTATCTTATCTAGGTGCCTGTTACCCTCCACCCCCATTCCGATTTTTCACACTTGCTGTCTGGTCACCCTAGAGGGGACAAGCTTTTGAGCTTTACAGAGCTCTTCGGGGTCTGGGTAGGAAGCGGAGGATTTAGCTGTAACACTCCGGTTCCTTCCTCAGACCTGAAGAAGAGCTCTGTGTAGCATGAAAGTGTGTCCCTTCCCCCAACAGAGGTTGGTCCGAGATAAGATCTTATCTCCCCCACCTTGTGAGTTCATGGTAGTTTCACTGAATTGTTTTTTAAAAAAATCACAATGTTTCATTTTTTTGGTTTGAAATGACTTTCAAAAATTCCTTTAGTCTTATTTAAAAAAAAATTATTTAGAATGGTCCAAGTTAAAATAAATGTTTCATTTGACCCAGAATAAAATTTCTCTCGACGTAGAGTCAAAATCTTTGAAACATTTCATGTGGTGTTGGACTTGCAATCAATTTTGTTTTGACTTTTCAAATTGCCAACAACAAAACCAAACCACCATTATTCACCCAGTTCTGCTACGCGCTCCCATCATCAGAAGCAAAAACATTCATCTCAGTAGGCAACATTGGTGGAAAACATGGCTTTATTGGAGATGTCAACACAAGGTCGGTTAAGTCTCTTTAGGAAGTTTTGCGAGCTTACAGACCCTGGTATGAGCTAGGGAGGCCATTGATGTTCATGGGACTGATCCCCACCTGTTAGATGTTGACTTCAATGGAGGCAAGGCCAATTTACATAAGCAAGGATCTGGCTCTGTGTGTTTACGTCAGAAATAGGCAGAAAGACCCTTTTCTTCCTGTTTTAAAGAAGGGCCCTGACCTTTCCCAGGAGAGTGGGGATGGAGGGCCCAAGGGGTCTCCCACGCTGCCACACACACCAGGCAGTCACAGTGCCTAGACCAAGGAGTGTGGTGTCATTCGCCTACGTTACTTGGCACTCAGAGAAAGCTTCTGTCCCTCCCAGGGCTCCCTGGAGAGCTTGGGCTCTGTACTGCCCCCTTTACCTCAAGCCCGTGTATTTGTCAGACAATCTGGCCCATAACCGATGGCTTCTGCCTGGCTACTGTGCACAGCCGCACATTTGAGCTGCTATAGCACTTTCAGACCAAGGATCTTCAAACATTTTGCAGACATTTGCTGGCTTTCGCAGCACTCCAGGGAGGTGGATTTTAATTAGACCCATTATCCATCTGGGCAAGCTGAGACAGGAAGGTTAGGGGCTAGGCTGGGACTTGGCCCACACATTTGCCTGGGGGAGTATGGGAGAGCAAAGGCCTCTGCCCCCCTTTACGCCTCTGGGCCAGGTGTGCAGGAGCAAACGTGCACCTCTCACTTCCCTAGAGCAGGGAGAGAGAGGAGCAGGCATGGCCTTGGTGTCACCCCCGCCCACTGGCCAGCAGAGCCCTGCCAGTTTGGGGGTGGGGCAGGTTTGCTGGCATGGGCTAAGAGCAAGAACAAGCAGTTGTAGCTCAGAAGCATCTGAGCACCTCCCCGGGGCTACTCCTGGGACAGCGCTGCTTCTGTATAATCAGGGCTGTGCTTAGGGGCCCACGCGAGCCTTAAGTGACTTGCCCAAGGTCATGCAAATCAGTGTCGGGGAGATTGCAGTATTTCTGTTACAGCAGCACCCAACAGGGGCCAGGCACTGTACAGCTGGATTAGAACTCAAGACTCCTAATTCCCACCCTGCCATCACATTTCCTCCAGCTAGACAGCTGCAAAACCAAAGCTTGCTAATGCCGCTAATATTGATGGATTGAGCAAGAACCATTGTTCTCATTCCTCTTCCCCTCCCCATCTCCCAGCTACACCCTGCTGATGTGCATTGGTGTACTACCGGGCTGTTATTGGGTAAGACCAGTTCACCAGCCTGTTTGTTACATTGCTTTTGGGGGGGAGGGGGTGTTTTAATTCTCTCTCTCTCATCCTCCCTCCCCCTGCAGCCCTTTCCAACCGAATCTCGACACCCATCTTTCACACAGATCACCGAGATGAAGGTTAACATTAATTAAGGTGCATGCTATGGCTTTCTCAAGGAGCTGTCCCATCTGTGTCACTTCCAGGTTCTTTCTTCACCCAGCTGGTATGTTTAGAGACTGCCACGATCAAGCTTGTGATCTGGGACACTGCAGGACAGGAGAAGTACCATGGGGTTTGCCATCTTTATTACAGGGGGGCGAGTGCTGCCCTTCTTGTATTTGACATAGCCAGAAAGGTAAGAGCAGCGATGGCTTGTTCTCCTGCCTCTCTCCTCCAGAAGGGTTTGCCTTTATCTTTCTAAAATATCCCAACTGAATCTTGATCAATGTAGCAGTCTAGGGAACCTTGGAAGATTTTGTTACGGCTAGCTCAGGCAATTCCGCTTTCTCAGCCTCCGGTTATTGTAGGACACAGCATGCTAGCTTTGGCCTGCTGTAGCCGGCTGGGACTGCTGTGTGGTAAGTCCCTGGCTGTTGGCCAGGGAGGCAGCCCCGGAGGGCGGAGAGTGTCTATTGCATTATGTATGAGCTGATATGCTGCTGTTTGTATAAAATGAGCATGCTTTGTGTTTGTTTTAGGACTTCACCCCAGGCCGAGCTACAGGGCGCTGGGTCCCCGTCTCAGTGACAGCAACGCTTGGGGTCCCCGTTGCAGATGTGTCACTTTACCTTCATTAAAGCCAATTACTCTCAGTGTGGAGTCGGTCTCGTTCTTGCAGAGTACCTCGGACCCTTTTTGGGCAATAACAATCATGCAGCCACGCCGCTGGTAGGCTGCAATAGTTCTAGTGTAGGGTCGCTTCCCAATACGTCTCCAGACATTTCAACCAAGACTGCTTTTTCCTGCGCACATCACGTAAGGGCTACACATCATGGGCAGGTTTATCCTTCTCTTCTGGTAAAGATGGGTGAAGACATGCAAGGAACTGGTACAGACATTTCACTGACAGTGGACAATAAATGCTCACGTTTCCCCATAAAAGCCAAGATTTCTCTGTCTACACCTGCCTCCCAGCCCAATCCAGCTCACCAGCCAAGTAGGTAATGAGGGAGCATCACTAAGTGCTCTTTGTTCCCCTACCCTCATGTAACCCCACACCTGGGTGTGGCGTCCTGTCCCATCTAGTGGCACCGACACCACTTAGAGCAGAGGTAGGCAACCTATGGCAAGGGTGCCGAAGGTGGCACGCACGCTCATTTTCAGTGGCACTCACACTGCCCGGGTCCTGGCCACTGGTCCGGGGACCCTGCATTTTAATTTAATTTTAAATGAAGCTTCTTAAACATTTTAAAAACCTTATTTACTTTACAGACAACAATAGTTTAGTTGATATATTATAGACTTATAGAAAGAGACTGTCAAAAAACATTAAAAGGTATGACTGGCACGCGAAACCTTAACTTAGAGTAAATAAATGAAGACTCGGCACAGCACTTCTGAAAGGTTGCCAAGCCCTGACTTAGAGAGAGATAAAATGAGTTACACTAATGTCTGTTTCTGATGGACTGTTCCAGGGGGACATGTCGCATGATCTCCCACTACGTTATGAAGGTTTTTTCCCTTTTACTGGTAATACGCAACACACAGGAACCGCAACACCGAGGGCCATATGCCTGTATTACTGCCATGGTAGTTACAAAAGGAGGAGACCATAGGCTGCTGACGAGTAACATCTCACAGTAACAGAGCTTTATTGAAGAGGTAGACCAAGCTACTAAGAATCCTTGCCCCATCACAAGAGAGCCCAATCACCTCAGCCCATCACCTGTAGGCTGGGTCTACGACCCACTGGGGATCCATGGTGGTTGGGTCATGTCTGATGGAGGAGAAGTCATCCTTGGCTTTGGGGAAGCAAGTATATTTAGAGCTGGTTCCTTGCTGAGTTGTGCTCCTAGCATAACTATATGTCAAGTGCATTACCCATTTGTTTCTACCATTTTACCCTCACCTGCCAATCTCCTTTGGGCCATGTGTGACAGCTGCTGAGTATCTGTTGGTTTAATGTCGGTGTGTGTGTGTCTCTCTCTCTCACCTTTCCAGGCAACTTTGAGGAGAGCAAAGCTATGGTTGAGGGAATTAGAGAAGGAATTTCTTCCCGATGAGCTTGTGATTGTTTTAGTTGGCAATAAGATAGATCTTGCTGCTCAGCAGGAATTCACCTTTGAGGTAAGTACACTGCAGTAAGATCTCAGCACTGGCAGATTCACTCTCTTTCAAAACACACCACGGCAGCGTTTCCCAAGTGCTGCACTTCAGGCTTTCACTGAACAGTTTATAAGTAAATGTTTATGTGAATGCCATTCTCAGCAGTGAGCAATATAGCAAGGCCCCACTGGCTGCCAGCGATGTTTAGAGGTCATAAATCCCATTTTGCCATCTGTTTCAGCTGCTAACTTTCTTGGATCTTCCGAGACTTTTCTGAGCTTTGGTGCAGGTTTGTTCAGAGGGTTCAGAGTGTGCATCGGTAGGTTTCATGTCTAGACAGAATGTTCCCAGATGTTGCTTCAAAACTTGCCATCTGACGAGTCGATGCTAAGAAAAAATATATAGAGGCTTTGAATTGGTATTAAAAAATTCCAGCAGCCTCACTAGAAGCCTGATGCTGCATCACTGACCACCAAGTTCAATGAATGAGAAACTGCATGGGACAAAGCAGCTCGAGGTTTAACTCTCGGATCCGCGGTCTGCACTCCTCTGTTCTTTCCTCTCACTGCTGGCACCATGATCGTGAGCCCTGACCTCGCATGTCAGCTACTCATCGCAATTCCTGTATCTTGGCTTTTAAGAAGCACATTTGTCATACCAGCTCCTGAGTATCATCAATGTCAATAAATTCTAGAAAATGCTCTCTGACACGTCACCATTGCAAGGACATTTTCACTAGGTTCTTCTCTTGTTACAAAATGCACCATTAAAGTCATTTGGTGCATATGGCTGATGTTGAGGTGTGCAGCCTTGAAGAAAGTCAACTGCTGCAAATGGACCATTTTGAGTACCACTACAATTCTTTCCTCTCCTGCTGGTGAGGCTCACCTTAACTGATCACTCTCATTCAGAGTGTGTATGGTAACACCCATTGTTTCAGGTGGTATATACTCTGTGTTCCATTCAGTTTGATGTACCACACAAATCTTTTTAGCCACAAGCTTACCTTTGTTACTCACTGCATCCATGACATTTCTGTCTTGACAAATGCTTCCTGTCTTACTGTAAGATCCATTTTGGTGCCAGTACCTAGTTTAGAGAATACTTGCTGCATAAATCTGACATTCTGTTCTGATGTTACCAGTAACTCATTGTCAGTTTCTGAATTAGGGCCCAGATCTGTCTTGGTTTCTCTAGCATTTGTCCTCATGCACATTTTTCAGCCAGCTGATGCATCATTGATGCTGACCATCTCTGCAGTCTGGGCCAAGCCACTCATCTCAAGCTCTTTGCTATGCAGCAGCTTTGCACCATCTCTTCTCTGATTTCTTCAGAATGCACTTCCATTGGAGATGTTTCCAGGCTGCCAGTCCTGAAGAAGGCTTACCTCAATGCTGGAACATTACTGGAAGAGTTTTGCATACAGTGCAGCTTTCTGGGTTTCTGAGTGCCTTTTCTCATAGCCCTCCACCTTCACATTGGGGCAACACAGTAGCATGTGGATGGAAAACATTGTCTGCCAACATGAAGTTTTCTTGCTGTGATGCAGAACTGGAAGTCCTCAGGCTCTTGTCCAACAGTGAAGCTCTCACTTCTGCTCTGCACACACTTCCTCAGCTCACTCTGTGGCTGCTCACCTTTCTTCAGGAATGTGCTGCATGGTACACTTTGGATGGGAGATATGATCTGCAGTAGCTGCCAGGTCACCTGCACTGACTAACTGGAGATCAGGCATCTCCTCACCACTCCATCATCACTGGGGGCTGGACAGGCTCTCCTCACCACTCTACATCGCCTTCATCTTCTTTTTGTGTGCTATGTTGAGTAGCAGTTTTTTCCTCATGTTTCTTCTTTTCAATGCTCCAGCGGCTTCTCTTTCACTCAGGCTGTCTGTGCCAGTTAGTGGTCAACAGTTGAGGGGACAAAGCAGATGGTAGCAGGGCCTGGTGAGGGAAGATATCAGCATCTTGACCCTAACTTAAATGTCAGTTGACTGCCTGTTCTCCTAGCAGGGAGCAGCAGAAGGAAGCTCTCCTCTCAGCCCAGGAGAGCCTGTTAGCATTCAGTTTCTGCTTGACCCTGTGGTATTAATGTATTGACACCTTTCTTTCACCCTCCACTTTGGACAAGATCTCGCCTGAATATGTCCAGTCCAAACCAAGCTGCAAGGCTAGTGCATCCAAACCCGTGAGCCAGGAACAGGTTCCAGTCAGAGCAGGTTGCCTTGAGCTGTGCAAGAGAGAAAACAAGCCTCGGTTGCAAGCTGCAACCGTGTGCCTGGAACAGAAGGAGCGTGAGCTGGGGAAATAGGAAGCTTTAGGCTTCGCAGCAGAATCTGCTGGAATGCAACGGTGGCTCTATCACCGGACACGCTGCTCTTCAGAAAGGTGGGGAACTAAAGTCAGTGTAAACTAAGAGCTTGTCTGCATGAGCGGGGAGGGGCAAGGTCTAGGGTGCACTTGTGTGTTGTGCACTAACTGGCCCATAAGGACCTGCTGGCATGCACGGAGAGTTCCCTAGTGTGCATCACTGCAGCACGCACAGGCCTGTTAGTGCGCAACACACTGGAATGTGTCCCACTCCAGTGCAGACTAATGCACCATGCAGATGAGTTCTGAGCCTTAAGGCTCCTTGTACATCATTAGTCTGACAGTGCAAGCGCTGGAGCTAACGCGACGGGGTACGAGGTTTGCAGGCAGCATCCGCTTGGAGATTTGTTCCAGAGCCACCCTTGCAAATAGCTGGAGATTTCTGCATGCTCCTCGTCCTACTTCTCAGCCACTAGTCAGAAGAACCGCAACTTGCCCTGCTACACTTGTTTGTGTCCATTCAGATTGCTTCTCCAGGTTGGCACCCTGCAGCCCTGTCCACACTGGGCAGGGCCCTGTAACGCCTGAGGTGTTCTAACAGGAGGAGCTGTGCCTCCTGCCAGGCCTAAGGACAAGAGCCAATACCTTGTATTTCACCACTTTCCAGGACATTTCTGGATGTGATTGTGCAGAACAATACGCTCTACTTTGAAATAACCCTGGCCCTTCGAGGCGGAGGAGTTTGCAGTGAAAGCTTAATCTACATGGAAACGTTGGCAAAATCCAACCACCAAGTGACCGTGCTTATGGCCATAGGTAAGTTCCAAGTGAGAATGGGGACAGGTAACAGCACTAGAGAGGTCTGCCAGCCTCTGTTTAACAGCACTGACCGCAGTTGCTCCAGGTTGAGTCATTTGACCTGAAGAGGTCCAGGAACTGGAAAAGTGACTATGCCTGTAGGCCCAGACAAGAGGTGACTGGTACACTCTGGCCTTCAAGCACAAAGAGCGAGAACAGATCTGTGAGCAGTGGCTTCCCCATTGCAAACACAGACAGGCTGCCCCTGCTGCCTTCTGAGACAAGCAAACTTCTGGAGTGGTTTCCGCCGGGTGAGGGTGAACCTGCTGAGCGCTGAATCATCCCATCCCAAGTGTCCTCACTCAGATTTACGTCACTCCCAGAGAGACTTCTGCCCAGTTATGAGCTTCTCAGAAAATAAGCCATGTTTCTTCAGTGCCAGACAGAGGCCACCCAGGCTGCAAACAAGCTCATCCTTTGCTTAAATGCTCTTCTAGCCCATTATTTTCTTCTTTCAGAAAGTTAATATGATTGCACGCTTTACTGCTTGTTAATGAAACGTTATGCCTCCAGCTCTACTTCATGGCAATTCACAAACAGTTGTACTCAAGTCAGCAGGACACTGTGATAAAATGTTGTTCAAATACTGTAGTCTTAACTCTCTGAAAGGCTGCCTAGTATGCTCAAGCTCAACTATTGTTGGGTGTGGAAGAGTGGCGTAAATAAGGCCTGCTGAGGGCCCAGGTTTTCTTGTAAATTCCTTACAGCAGGATTTACAGCCAAACGCAGGCAGGTCAGTGCCACAAAAAATCAGCTTGGCCTGCAGTGCAGCACAGAGTTCTCACGTGTTCTTGAAAAATGAGGACATAACAGCAACAAGATTCCATGGCATATCATGAACCAATAATAGCATTTACTACCCAATAGATATTCTTGGTCTAACGCAGTTTGATAGAGTGCAATACATTGAAGTATGTTATGCTTCATTAGGGTCTCACTTCTACTTCCTTAAAGAATTTCACTAAAGAAGAGATAGATTTGCAATTTATCTTTGGTTTTATTACAGGTGCAATAAACATTTGGTTGCTCAGACATGGGATGCATGGTGGGAATCAGATGTTCTAGGTGGGAATGAGGTGTATGGGAGAGTCCTGAGGAGGGACCATTTTCCAGATAAGTGAAGATGAGTTGTGGTTTGTTAAACAGTAAGTGCAGGCCAAGAAACATATGGGTCTCAAGGCAAAAATGAAGTTAATAAAGGTTGTAACTTAACTAAATCAACATTATAAATAATGCTCGACAGGTCACTGCCAGGCTCTCAGGAAGAACAGAACAGGTAATCAGTGATCCATTCTGTTGCTCATATTTAGATATTTTAAATCTAATAAATGTGGCAGATCCCATCCAGCACATGAGGAGGAGAAAGTGGCTCCTGCACTTTTCAGCGCTGTGTCAGTTGGCATGAAAGAGTTTTCAAGCTGCCTGTCACAGAACTATACCTCATTGAAGCCAATTCACACAGCTGCAGCACAGCGGTGGACAGTCAGAAATCAGGTCAGCACAAAATGTTACACAGGATAACCAGGTATGGATCACACAGATGAGAAAGAGTTCTCAGGCCTATACGCAGTCTGAGAGTGACACATGGAGTAGGGATAATGATATGAGTTTTATTGTTGGGCTGTCTGGGGGGCAAAGAACTGTTGATTTTAAGTAATGAGCTCCAAAATGATATTTTGTCAGAAGCTCAAGCAAGAAACAGTGGTGTGACAGATAAAAATACAAAAGGAGAATTCTCCTCATTCCTCTTCTACCTTTGCAGTGTCGATGCTGCTACCAATTTATGAAGAAAATCTTTCAAGATCTGGGTCCCTGTTAACAGCCTCTGTAAAAGTTTTATAAATTTGCAAAGGTGAAGGGGAGAGAGAGAGAGATTACTCTCCTTTTTGCTGTTTTTATTTGTGAAGCTATTTTGCACTGTATTCTTGTATAATGATAACACTGAGCAAACACAAGCGAGAGGAGACTTGCAGCGCTTTTCAGGTTCCTTGCATTGGGCAATATCTCCTCTCGTACAGTTCTTCAATCGAACACTGACAATAATGAAAAATAAAAGCAATAATCACGGTCTGACACACCAGCTGCCCCCTAGAACCATGCTGCCTGCACACAATACATAGGGCGAGCCTCCCTTCCCCCCTTTCCCCCCGCCCAATAAAAACACACTTGATGGTAACCTTAGGTCAGTCTGCCATTTCCTTTAGTTCATGCAACACTTCTTAGTGTGATTGCTTGGCTCTCGCAGGTCCACGCGTGACTTCTTCCAGGGCTGAGGCTGAGGGGCTGGTTCCTTCTGTTGTTCCTATTTCAATAACTCGGGAGCTGTGAAGAAACTCAGAATAAGAAATTCTCGGTCCTTCTCTGCTGAGCTATTGTAACATTTTGTGCTACATACTCGGAGCCTGCTCTGACTTTGTTAGGGCAACTTTCCATCCGCTAATGGAGCAGCTACGGCGTCCTCTGCTGTGTCCCCCTCCCATCAGCAGTGGGCTGGGGTGTGGCCCAATCCCCAACCAGCAGAATGGTTCCTGGTGGTGAAACTTAGAGCAGCCCCAGGGCTCTTTCAATTTATGCCAAGGACTGACCCACAACAAGCAAGAGAGAGAGGAAAAGGAACCTTAGGAGCCACTTTCTCCATCCCTCATGTGCTTTTTGGCTAGGCCTGGGGATCTGCCCCTCTAAATTTATTAAGATTTAAAATATCTAAATATGAGCAACAGGGGATGGATCACTTGATGATTACCTGTTCTGTTCATTCCCTTTGGGACGCCTGGCAGTGGCCACTGTCAGAAGACTGGATACTGGACTAGATGGACCTTTGGTCTGACCCGGTATGTTCTTATTTATAATGTTGATTTAAGTTAAGTTTACATTTTAACTTTATTAACTTCCTATTTTTTTACTTTGAGACCCATATGGTTCTTGGCCTAGGACTCCTGCACTTACTATTTAACAAACTTCCATCCACAATTTTCCTCATGCTCCTTTGTTCTTTCTGGAAAATGGTCCCTCCCTCAGGACTCTCCCATACACCTCTTCATTCCCCACCCTAGAACATCTACAGATTCCACCGCACCTGCATCATGGACATCCCAGGACAGCAAATGTTGTATTGCACCAAGTTGTCTGTAGGAAATCCCATTATCAGATAGAATGGTGGTGATGATGTGCAAATCACATCTCTATAAGCTTTAGTGAAATTCTTTTAAAAAGGAAGTAGAAGTAGGAGACCCTAACTTGAAACTGGCATAAGATGGGTGCTAGGTGACTCATGAATTGTCACTCTCAAACTGCTAGCATTCTTAAGGACCAAGAATATCTATGGGGTAGTAAATGCTTATTATTGGTTCATGATATGCTGTAGGTGGAATCTGTTGCTGCCGTTGTGTCCTATTATTCTAGAGCTTTCTCCAAGCGGTTTCATTAATAGGAACAAACATGAGAAGACTCTAGTGCCATCTCACGGACTGCCAAGGTAATGGCAGCGGTTTGCCATTTGTGCACTAGTGCAGGGTCAAGCGGGAGGCATACCCCACGTTTGAATCCCCATATGGCAATACAGGGTCAGCTGGCTAACGTCTGTGGGGTAAGCTACGTATCAGAGGCCCAGGAGGCGAAGTGGGATGGGTGGGACAGAGCCCCAGGGTTCCAGGCCTGGGCCAGTCCAGTGGAGCGAGGCTGACTCAGTCTAGCTGAGCCTCTGGCTCTGTTGCCTAGCCCCGTGGTTCTCAACCAGCGATATGCAGAGGGCTTCCAGGGGGAACATCAGCTCATCTAGATATTTGCCTACGTTTCCAACAGGCCACATTAAAAAGCAGTAGCTAAGTCAGTACAAACTCCAATTTTATACAGACAATGACTTGTTTATGCTGCTCTGTGCGCTATACACTGAAATGTAAGTACAATATTTATATTCTAATTAATGATGGTAAAAGAGAAAGTAAGCAATTTTTAGTAGTTGTGTGCTGTATATTTGATTTTACAAGCAAGTAGTTTTTAAGCGAGGTGAAACTTGGGGTACGCAAGACAAATCAGGCTCCTGAAAGGGGGACAGTGATCTGGAAAGGTTGAGAGCCACTGTCCTAGCCGGTTCGAGGGCTTTATTCTACCCCCTAAGGAAGAAGGATGCAGGGATCTTGTTTTGCAGCCTGGGTGAGGCCTCTGATCTCTGGCCTGAGGGATGAAGGAAACATGGCTTGGTTTGTCTGGGGATCATAACTGGGGCCAAGGGGAATGGGTCTCGGAGAGAAGAGCTCCTCTGGGAGTGACAGTGAGGAATCTGGGGAGTGGGGAGAAATTCCCACTTCCCCATTGCTAGGGCCAGTGGCTGGTGTTCCAAAGGGTGGGTGAACCTCCTCCCCATTCAGCGCTCAGCAGGTTCCACCCTCACCCCGGCGGCAAAGGCAGAACCACTCCAGAAGTTTGCTTGTCTCAGAAGTTGGGGTGGGCAGCAGGGGGGCAGCCTGTCTGTGTTTGCAATGGGGAAGCCACTGCTCTGGATCTGTCTCGCTCGCTCTTGGCAGCTGTGAGGCTTGACAGGCCAGAGTGTACCAGTCACCTCTTGTCTAGGCCTACAGGCAAGGCACTGCTGCAGTCACAGTAAAGACTTTCCAGTTCCTGGACCTCTTCAGGTCAAGTGACTCAACCCTAATTGCCCCTGAGCAACTGGGAGCAGACAAGCGGTGCAGTGCTATCGCTCACAAGGCAGAGAGCTGGCACAGACCTCTCTAGTGCTGTTACCTGTCCAGCGGCTTCTCACTTGGAACTTACCTATGGCCATAAGCACCTCGGTCACTTGGTGGTTGGATTTTGCCAACGTTTCCATGTAGATTAAGCTTTCACTCTTTGCAAACTCCTCCGCCTCCTAGTTGGGCGGGGAAGGTACAAAACCAGGGTTATTTCAAAGTAGACGTAGGTGTGTTCTGCACGGTAATCACATCCAGCTTGGGAAATGTCCTGGAAAGTGGTGGAAATAAGGGCTCCATTTACAAGGTATTGGCTCTGTCCTTAGGCCTGGCAGGGAGGCACAGCTCCTCCCTGTATGATCAGACACCTCAGGCGTTACAGGGCCCTGCCCAGTGTGGACAGGGCTGCAGGGTGCCAACCTGGAGAAGCAATCTCGAATGGACACAAACACTAGTGTAGCAGGGCAAGTTGCGGTTCTTCTGACTAGTGGCTGAGAAGTAGGAAGAGGAGCATGCAGAAATCTCCAGCTATTTGCAAGGGTGGCTCTGGAACAAATCTCCAAGCCGGATGCTGCAAACTGCCTTAGGGCCTCGTACCCCCGTCGTTAGCTCCAGCGCTTGCACTGTCAGACTAATGATGTACAAGGAGCCTTAAGGCTCAGAACTCATCTGCATGGTGCATTAGTCTGCACTGGAGTGGGACACATTCCAGTGTGTTGCGCACTAACAGGCCTGTGCGTGCTGCAGTGATGCACACTAGGGAACTCTCCGTGCATGCCAGCAGGTCCTTATGGGCCAGTTAGTGCACAACACACAAGTGCACCCTAGACCTTGCCCCCCCCGCTCGTGCAGACAAGCTCTTAGTTTACACTGACTTTAGTTCCCCACCTTTCTGAAGAGCAGCGTGTCCGGTGATAGAGCCACTGTTGCATTCCAGCAGATTCTGCTGCGAAGCCTAAAGCTTCCTATTTCCCCAGCTCACGCTCCTTCTGTTCCAGGCACACGGTTGCAGCCGAACTGTTTAGGCAACACTTGTTTTCTCTCTTGCACAGCTCAAGGCATTGCAGCCGCTCTGACTGGAACCTGTTAATACTCCCTGGCTCACCGGGTTTGGATGCACTAGCCTTGCAGACGGCTTGGTTTGGACTGGACATATTCAGAGCGAGATCTTGTCCAAAGTGGAGGGGGGGGGGTGAAAAGAAAGGTGTCAATACATTAATACCACAGGGTCAAAGCAGGAGCACAACTGCAACCATAGATGCACTAACAGGCTCTCCTGGGCTGAGATTTAAAGCTTCTTAGGGAGCTTCCTGTTTCCTGCTGCTTCCCTGAACCCGCTTGAGGAGAACAGGCAGTCAACTGACATAATAGGAGCCAGTTAGGCCTTAAGATGCTGATATCTTCCCTCACTCAGGCCCTGCTACCAGCCTGCTTATTTGTCCCCTTCAACTGAGTGTTGAGAGCCACTCTAGCTGGCACAGAACAGCAGTCATGAGTGAAAGAAGAAAACGCCCCTCTGGGGCAGCATTCAGAAAAAGAAAGAAAGCAAAGGAAGCTTTTGTATCTAAGCAGGAAGGAGCTCTCCTGAGATACATAGACACAAATGTTCAGATCAGCTGTCTGGGCCAAACAATGGAAACTTCCTTAAAAGTGTGGCGCTAATGGCTGAGTTTGATGCTGTACTCCAGGAGCATCTAAGAAGAGTCACCACTCAAGAAATGTACATACACCACTACCTTGGAAAAACCATTCAAAATGAGATCATATAGTTACTGGTAACAAAAATCAAACAGAAGATTGTGGCAGATTTGAAGTCAGCAAGGTATTACTAAAAAGAACAGGCGTACTTGTGGCACCTTGGAGACTAACAAATTGATTTGAGCATAAGCTTTTGTGGGCTACAGCCCACTTCATCAGATGCATGCAGTGGAAAATACAAGAGGAAGCTATATATACACAGAGAACCTGAAACAATGGGTGTTACCATACACACTCTAATGAGAGTGATCAGTTAAGGTGAGCCTTTACCAGCAGGAGAGGGGAAAAAGAATTTGTAGTGGTACTCAAAATGGTCCATTTGCAGCAGTTGACTTCTGGGCTGCACACCTAACATCAGCCATATACAATAAATGACTTTAATGGTGCATTTTGTAACAAGAGAAGAACCTAGTGAAAATGTCCTTGCAATGGTGACGGTCAGAGAGCATTTTCTAGAATTTATTGACATTGATGATACTACAGGAGCTGGTATGACAAATGTGCTTCTTAAAAGCTGGAAGATACAGGAATTGCGATAGCTGACATGAGAGGTCAGGGCTACGATCATGGTGCCAACGTGAGAGGAAAGAACAGAGGAGTGCAGACACGGATCCGAGAGTTAAACCCTCGAGCTTCTTTTGTCCCATGCAGTTCTCATTCACTGAACTTGGTGGTCAGTGATGCAGCATCAGCTTCTAGTGAGGCTGCTGAATTTTTTAAATATAATTCAAAGCATCTATGTATTTTTCTCTGCATTGACTCGTCGATGGCAAGTTTTGAAGCAACATCTGGGAACATTCTGTCTGACATGGAAACCTACCGATGCACACTCTGAACCCTCTGAACAAACCCACCAAAGCTCAGAAAAGTCTCGAAGATCCAAGAAAGTTAGCAGCTGAAACAGATGGCAAAATGGGATTTATGACCTCTAACATCACTGGCAGCCAGTGGGGCCTTGCTATATTGCTCACTGCTAGGAGAATGGCGTTCACATAAACATTTACTTATAAACTGTTCAGTGTGAAAGCCTGAAGTGCAGCACTTGGGAAACACGCTGCCGTGGTGTTTTTGAAAGAGAGAATCTGCCAAGTGCTGAGATTTTACTGCAGTGCACTTACCTCAAAGGTGAATTCCCGCTGAGCAGCAAGATCTATCTTATTGCCGACTAAAACAATCACGAGCTCATCGGGAAGAAATTCCTTCTCTAATTCCCTCAACCATAGCTTTGCTCTCGCAAAAGTTGCCTGGAAAGGTGAGAGAGAGAGACACACACACCGACATTAAACCAACAGATACTCAGCAGCTGTCACATGGCCCAAAGGAGATTGGCAGGTGAGGGGTAAAAATGGTAGAAACAAATGGGTAATGCACTTGACAGATAGTGATGCTAGGAGCACTACTCAGCATGGAACCAGCTCTAAATATACTTGCTTCCCCAAAGCCAAGGATGACTTCTCCTCCATCAGACATGACCCAACCACCATGGATCCCCAGTGGGTCGTAGACCCAGCCTACAGGTGATGGGCTGAGGTGATTGGGCTCTCTTGTGATGGGGCAAGGATTCTTAGAAGCTTGGTCTACCTCTTCAATAAAGCTCTGTTACTGTGAGATGTTACTCGTCAGCAGCCTATGGTCTCCTCCTTCTGTAACTACCATGGCAGTAATACAGACATATGGCCCTCGGTGTTGCGGTTCCTGTGTGTTGCATATTACTAGTAAAAGGGAAAAAACCTTCATAACGTAGTGGGAGATCATGCGACATGTCCCCCTGGAACAGTCCATCAGAAACAGACATTAGTGTAACTCATTTTATCTCTCTCTAAGTCAGGGCTTGGCAACCTTTCAGAAGTGCTGTGCGAGTCTTCATTTATTCACTCTAAGTTAACGTTTCGTGTGCCAGTCATACCTTTTAATGTTTTTAGAAGGTCTCTTTCTATAAGTCTATAATATATAAACTAAACTATTGTTGTCTGTAAAGTAAATAAAGTTTTTAAAATGTTTAAGAAGCTTCATTTAAAATTAAATTAAAATGCAGGGCCCCCCGGACCGGTGGCCAGGACCCGGGCAGTGTGAGTGCCACTGAAAATGAGCTTGCGTGCCACCTTCGGCACCCTTGCCATAGGTTGCCTACCTCTGCTCTAAGTGGTGTCGGTGCCACTAGATGGGACAGGACACCACACCCAGGTGTGGGGTTACATGAGGGTAGGGGAACAAAGAGCACTTAGTGATGCTCCCTCATTACCTACTTGGCTGGTGAGCTGGACTGGGCTGGGAGGCAGGGGTAGACAGAGAAATCTTGGCTTTGAGGGGGAAAGCGTGAGCATTTATTGTCCACTGTCAGTGAAATGTCTGTACCAGTTCCTTGCATGTCTTCACCCACCTTTACCAGAAGAGAAGGATAAACCTGCCCATGATGTGTAGCCCTTACGTGATGTGTGCAGGAAAAAGCAGTCTTGGTTGAAATGTCTGGAGACGTATTGGGAAGCGACCCTACACTAGAACTATTGCAGCCTACCAGCGGCGTGGCTGCATGATCAAGATTCAGTTGGGATATTTTAGAAAGATAAAGGCAAACCCTTCTGGAGGAGAGAGGCAGGAGAACAAGCCATCGCTGCTCTTACCTTTCTGGCTATGTCAAATACAAGAAGGGCAGCATTCGCCCCTCTGTAATAAAGATGGCAAACACCATGGTACTTCTCCTGTCCTGCAGTGTCCCAGATCACAAGCTTGATCGTGGCAGTCTCTAAACATACCAGCTGGGTAAAGAAAGAACCTGGAAGCGCAGAGATGGGACAGCTCCTTGAGAAAGCCATAGCATGCACCTTAATTAATGTTAACCTTCATCTCGGTGATCTGTGTGAAAGATGGGTGTCGAGATTGGGTTGGAAAGGGCTGCAGGGGGAGGGAGGATGAGAGAGAGAGAATTAAAACACCCCCCCCCCCAAAAGCAATGTAACAAACAGGCTGGTGAACTGGTCTTACCCAATCACAGCCCGGTAGTGCACCAATGCACATCAGCAGGGTGTAGCTGGGAGATGGGGAGGGGAAGAGGAATGAGAACAATGGTTCTTGCTCAATCCATCAATATTAGTGGCATTAGCAAGCTTTGGTTTTGCAGCTGTCTAGCTGGAGGAAATGTGATGGCAGGGTGGGAATTAGGAGTCTTGAGTTCTAATCCAGCTGTACAGTGCCTGGCCCCTGTTGGGTGCTGCTGTAACAGAAATACTGCTGTCTCCCCGACACTGATTTGCATGACCTTGGGCAAGTCACTTAAGACTCGCGTGGGCCCCTAAGCACAGCCCTGATTATACAGAAGCAGCGCTGTCCCAGGAGTAGCCCCGGGGAGGTGCTCAGATGCTTCTGAGCTACAACTGCTTGTTCTTGCTCTTAGCCCATGCCAGCAAACCTGCCCCACCCCCAAACTGGCAGGGCTCTGCTGGCCAGTGGGCGGGGGTGACACCAAGACCATGCCTGTACCCTCTCTCCCGGCTCTAGGGAAGTGAGAGGTGCACATTTGCTCCTGCACACCTGGCCCAGAGGCGTAAAGGGGGGAAGAGGCCTTTGCTCTCCCAGACTCCCCAGGCAAATGTGTGGGCCAAGTCCCAGCCTAGCCCCTAACCTTTCTGTCTCAGCTTGCCCAGATGGAAAATGGGTCTAATTAAAATCCACCTCCCTGGAGTGCTGCGAAAGCCAGCAAATGTCTGCAAAATGTTTGAAGATCCTTGGTCTGAAAATGCTATAGCAGCTCAAATGTGCGGCTGTGCACAGTAGACAGGCAGAAGCCATCGGTTAAGGGCCAGATTGTCTGACAAATACATGGGCTTGAGGTAAAGGAGGCAGTACAGAGCCAAAGCTCTCCAGAGAGCCCTGGGAGGGACAGAAGCTTTCTCTGAGTGGCAAGTAATGTAGGCGAATGACACCACACTCCTTGGTGTAGGCACTGTGACTGCCTGGTGTGTGTGGCAGCGTGGGAGACCCCTTGGGCCCTCCATCCCCACTCTCCTGGCAAAGGTCGGGGCCCTTCTTTAAAACAGGAAGAAAAGGGTCTTTCTGCCTATTTCTGGCGTAAAGACACCGAGCCAGATCCTTGCTTATGTAAATTGGCCTTGCCTCCATTGAAGTCAACATCTAACAGGTGGGGATCAGTCCCATGAACATCAATGGCCTCCCTAGCTCATACCAGGGTCTGTAAGCTTGCAAAACTTCCTAAAGAGACTTAACCGACCTTGGGTTGACATCTCCAATAAAAACTAAAGCCATGTTTTCCACCAATGTTGCCTACTGAGATGAATGTTTTGCTTCTGATGATGGGAGCGCGTAGCAGAACTGGGTGAATAATGGTGGTTTGGTTTTGTTGTTGGCAATTTGAAAAGTCAAAACAAAATTGATTGCAAGTCCAACACCACATGAAATGTTTCAAAGATTTTGACTCTACGTCGAGAGAAATTTTATTCTGGGTCAAATGAAACATTTATTTTAACTTTGACCATTCTAAATAAATTTTTTTAAAATAAGACTAAAGGAATTTTTGAAAGTCATTTCAAACCAAAAAATGAAACATTGTGATTTTTTTTTTAAAACAATTCAGTGAAACTACCATGAACTCACAAGGTGGGTGAGATAAGATCTTATCTCGACCAACCTCTGTTGGGGGAAGCGACACACTTTCATGCTACACAGAGCTCTTCTTCAGGTCTGAGGAAGGAACCGGAGTGTTACAGCTAAATCCTCTGCTTCCTACCCAGACCCCGAAGAGCTCTGTAAAGCTCAAAAGCTTGTCCCCTCTAGGGTGACCAGACAGCAAGTGTGAAAAATCGGAATGGGGGTGGAGGTAACAGGCACCTAGATAAGATAAAGCCCCAAATATTGGGACTGTCCCTGTAAAATTGAGACATCTGGTCACCCTAGTCCTCTCGACCAACAGAAATTGGTCCAATAAAACACCTACCTTGTCTCTTCAATATTCTGGGACCAACCTGGCTACATGAACACTGTTACCATGAACTCCTAAAATGTGGTCGTGTCCCTGGATCTGCAGCTTTTTCAGAAAAAATGTTCAGCTGAAATTTCACCTAGTTCTAGTGAGAGTGGGTGTCTGTTGAAACAGCAGGAAAATGTCAAAGGCAGGTTTGCTGATCACATTGGAGAGTCTAGATGGGCTGCTTTGACTAGAGTGACTGGAGCGATATCATGGGCAGAGCTGCTGGGAGTCTGGGAAGATAGCCTTTTAAATGTCATCCGTTGGAGGCTCCGTTGTCATACGTCCTCTGTCACAAACAGGGCAGAACAGAGTGTTACGTCTGTTTTCTGACACCCAGGAATTATACAAGGGGTGGTTCCAACCCAAACCCACTAGATCGGACTCTGAAGCGCAGTTCCTGGGATTCCAGGATGCGCCTGTGTCAGTTTGTGCAGCGAGAGTAAGAACGTGGTGCAATGTCGCAGTGAGCGCTGGGACTGGGACTGGCACCCATCCAGAGATAATACAGTGCGATTGGTAGTATTTCTGTGGGGGCAGCTGGGAGAGCCAGGACTAGGGGGAGAGCACGGAGAGAACGCAGAGGGGAAAATCTATAACATTGAATAGTAAATGGTGAACACTCTCTTGGGTTACTCAGAACTGGCAGGTGTAGACCAAAACGCTCCGCTGAGGTGACCTATTTAAATGCTGCACTACCTGCAATGAACCGCTAGCTGTCACTCTGACTCCACAATGAACACAGCTGTGTTGCTGGTCCCCTGTTCATGATTTCCTGTCTCCAATCTACCCCAGCAGAGAAATGTGTCCTGCCTGGGGCCTGAGCCTCCCTGCCAGTGAACTCCAAAGGCCCTTTGCCACTGGTGTCGGTGGAGCAGGAGATGCTGAGGCCTGACTTTTTTCAGACGTGCTTCTTAGGTTGGTGCCTAAAGATCCAGCTCTGAAGAGCAGCGTCAGACAAGGCCCAGCTTTTAAAATGGGCACATCAGCCTGCACAGCTTGTGCCGCCTTAACCAGACTTTTCCGGATCTCGCCGTTGTCAGTCCTGTGCCTGAGCTGAGAAACCAAACTAACCCCGCGCTCACGGGCTGTACCGTTGGGGGTCTGTTGGGTCACGTTCCGTTAGCTGCCAGAGCTGCCAGCTGGAGCCCCTAACCCTGCCTGCTGGTGACGTCCTGCTGCTGCTCTGCTGGGCCTGAGAGCTTAAGCAAAACCAAACGTCACGCTAGCGTCGCTCCGCTGACTTCAGCAGAGACACTCCTGCTACAAGGGAGATGCAGATCAGGCCCTTTGTGTTGCACCAAAGGATTAGTTCATTGCTGCCACTCACTCACATCCCACAGCGGGCACGGATTCCCTGACGTCCTTTTTCACATGGCGGAAGGCTGTGCTTGACTTTCCCACGGCCGCGCTCCCCAGCAGAACCACCTTGGAGATGTAGGCTTGCTCCGTGGACGGCCCCGCCCCCACCTGCTGCGTTCTTCTCGGGCCATATTCTGCAAAGAGAGAACCCTGTTCAAAAGGCATTGACAGTGCGCTCCAAGGCCCTCGGATGATTAGCTGCGTACACTCTAAAGAGTTAGGCCCAAGTCCTCGATCTCCCACTCAGCGTAGCAGGAGACGTGGCTCCAGTTTAACCCTGATATTCTGTGATTCTATCTGCTATTCTATGATGCTGTATGATTTAGTTGGGAATTGGTCCTGCTTTGAGCAGGGGGTTGGACTAGCTGAGCTCCTGAGATCCCTGCCAACCCTGATATTCTATGATCCTTCCTGCACCCCCGTTCCAATCATTCAAGCTCAACATGCTTAAAAGAATCCTAATGGGAGTCTAACCCTACGGGTACATGTACAGTACAGGGGGGCTGTACCAACAGAGCTCTGTCACTGTATTGGCCAGTATGACGCCGTGGTATAGACACAGCCCACACCAACAGAAATGGGGTTTCCTTTAGTGTAGGCCACCACTTCCCCGACAGACAGGCGCTTCAGCGATGGAAGCCTTCTTCTGTCAACACAGGTGCATCCACCGTGCAGGTTAGGTTGCCATGGCAATGTCACGCAGGAGTGTGGCCAACCACAGGGCAACGTGCTGACCTAACTGAGGTGTAGACCAAGTCTCATCCATAGACTCATCAACAGTCTGAGCTGCTGTGGCCACAGTCACAATGTCAGGTGGCCTCTCGTAGCAGCACTGTGAACTCCAGAGTCCCGATCCTAAATACTGGTCATAGCGCTCCAACCTGTTTCCCCCCCAATACCTGACCTCCTGAGAGAGCTCTTCCATCAATACACTGGCTTGGGCTCTTGGAACCAACTTGATACAGGTGGTCCCAAAGCTTCCAGCGCTAGGCTCACAAGGGGCAGTCCAGATGCACAGCCCTGAATCCATCGGACTTGTTCCTTACCAAGAAACCTCACTGGCCCTATCCCTGTGGTTCTCAGGAGTCTCAAAGGCCAGGTGAGGCTGGCTATGGTGGGAGGCCTGGGGGTAGGGGGTGGGGAACCATCAGTGGCTGAACTTTCAACCCTAACAAATAGGTTCTCTTGAAGTCAGTTTCTAGTGCTTGGTGTTATGAAGATGGGCCACATTTTCAAAGCTATATTCAGTCTCTGGTCTGGCTCAGCTCAGTGCACCAACTGAGTGTGGGGGGGAGGGGTGTGCAAAGAGGTCATTCCTGCAGCTGGGGGTCCTGTCCTGCACTTTAGGAGCGGAGGGTTGCTTAGAGTTCTTGCTGATTGGCCATATAGGGTCTGGGCATTTCGCTACATCAATAAATTAGCACAGAAGTCTTAGCAAACTGTATTTCACCCCTCTAATGTTGGTCGAGATACACATGGTGCCAGTGATGACCTGCCAAAATCTTAACAACTGGTTTCCTATAAAAAGTTCTGATTTAAGAGGGGGGAACGGGGGAGGGGCCAGGGCAGGGGGAGACATACCCGTGGGGCCAGGAGCCCCTGCAGGGCCTGGGGCAAATTGCCCCACTCGCCCCCCCCCGGCAACCCTAGAGCTTGCAGCCCCTTCCCCCCTTACCTTGCTGGCAGCTCAAAGCAGCAGGACGACTCAGGATCACAGCTGAGCTGCCCAGCTGCTGGCCATGCTGCAGCTGTGTGGGGGGGTGGGGCGGTAGGGCTGGGAGGAGACATCCTCATGGGGCCAGGGGCCCTGCAGGGCCTGGGCCAATGGACCCACTTGCCCCCTCCCTCCTAGCCAGCCCTGGAGCTTGCAGCAGGACCCCCCCACACACACCTGCTGCCTCAAAAAGCGGCAGCAGGACGACTCCCGAGCTCAGCTGCCCAGCTGGTGCCGGCGGCTGGCCATGCTGCAGCTGGGGATGCGGGGAAGGGCCGGGGAGCCTCAGCCTCCCAGCTGGGACTCCTGGGAGCAACAGATCTTTGCCCACCCCTGGCCCTTTAACAACCGGCTCTCCACGGAGGTCTAATTTTAGCAACCGGTTCTTGGGAACCTGTGGGAACCGGCTCCAGCTCCCCCCTGCATGGTGCCTCCATGGGGCTCCACTGCTGAAACCTATGAGACACCAATGGTGCCCAGAGAGCAGCAACCACTCCTCTGTGGTGTGGTTCAGCCTGCCCGCCCTTGGCCACTGTGCAGTCACTGGAGCCTGCTAGGCAAGAAATGGAGCTGTTGAGTGCAGAGCCGATCTCAAGGCATGTGCCTAGGACAGCAGCACGCACGAGACCATGACATGGGCATGATGAAAGGAGGCAGTTGGATCTTCCAGGGGTACGTCTCCCCCGGGAGCCATGCTGGTGGCTTCATCTCCTGCTCTGGAAGGGGCAGCGAGGGCAGCCACGGCAGTGGAGATGGCAGGAGGAGAGGCACGCAGCTTGGGAGAAGGGAAATGGAAAGCAAACAGTGCGAGTCCCGGGGCGAATGAGATTCATGTCTTCGATCCTGTAGCCCTGAGGTTTTCAATTCAGTGTCTTGGTGCCTTGCAGAAGCCTGTGATGACCCATCGACCCTGAAGAAGATGGAGCCTCAAGACACTGCAATTTTACTAACAATGCCTGGCCTCAGCTCAGAGCTTCACCTTTATTTCCCTCAACACATTCTCCGAAGGGCTGGACAGAGAGGAGGAGGCAGTCCCGTGGGACAGGGAAATCCTGCCGAGTTGTGCTTACAGAGCTCCGGCTCCACCTCGCTACCCAAGCAATCAAGTCCCGAAAAGAAACTTGCTGCCTGTTCCTGACAGGATTTCCAGCCCACAGTGTCTGGCAAAGCAGCCCCAGCTCTTTGTTACAGCACACACCCACTCTGTCTCTTCCGCAAGTCTCCATTGTTGTGAAACCAGGGTGTCTGTCTGCATTTGAAAGCAGCGTTGTCAAGGCTGGGAGCTGGGAGGGTTAACTCAGTGGGCCAGATACATGCTGGGTGTAATTCTGGTGGCTTCAGTGGAGTGAGTTGCTTTCCTCTTGGGTTGGTGCAGAGAAGTCAGTGATTGGACCCAGCAGTGTTCAAGAGTTTGCAGTGGATTTAAAGTGCCCACTCCCCACTGCCTTGAATGGGCGTCACGTGCCTAAAACCCAGCCCAACACTCTGAAACTGTGCGGCTAGACGTTTGCAAAGGTCACTCTGCAGTTCTCCAAGTTCTTTGCATTCGCCCCTCTCCCCCCCCCCCCCCATGGGCAGGAGCGACAGAAGCTTCCTAAAAGAGGGCTGGAGGCCACCTCAGTATTTCAAAATGGAAACATCTAGTTTAAGAATGATCCATGTGAATCCTCGTGTGAGTAACATGTCATTGCATTAGGCTTTGGTCACGAGCGGAAGCACCGAACCTCTGCAGATCCATCCTGCAGTCACTTCATTGCAATAGCAGTGAGCTGGACCCAGAGTTACCACGTCACAGGAAATTCTGTGCTTTGGGGCATTTTTACCGTTCTGAAATGGAACAAAAACAAAATATTTTATCTCCAGCGGAATCAAATTCCAAAAAAAGGTTGGGGGTCAATCAAAACGTTTCATTTTAATAAAACTGAAACCTTTAATTCCCATTTCGATCTCAAAACTTTCAAATGTTTTTAGATAAAATAGGGTTTTTTTTGAAAAAGTCATCTTGAACTGAAAAATGAAACTGTTCTAGTCCCAATATGTCAAAATTGGATGTTTCAATGTTATTAAAATGCTTCTTAGGATGTGGAGAAAATTCATCAAAATCAACATGTTTTTCAAAACATTCTGATTTGACAAAATTTGCATTTTGGGGGTTAAAAAAAGCAAATTTTGATGAAAATTTTCCAACTAGCTGTAGTTGTAACCAACTAATGGTATTTGTATCATCAGCCTACTGTTCTTATTCTCTTGGTCATGATAGCTGAAATGAACCAATGCGACTTCTCCGCAGCTGCTGCCTCATTTTAGTATAATTCATGGAGAAGCTACTTAAATGCTCAGATTCCCTTCATGACCCTTTAGAAGTCATTTCCATTCTCACTAGTATAGTCCAAGCTGAGATCTTGAGTTCTCTTTAAGTTGGCATATGGCTAGGCTGTTCCAAGAAATGAATATAATTATCTCTCTGTTAGAAACCAACTTCTAGCCACAACCATGTCATCACAGCACCCTGCAAGTCAATTAAATGACCAGTTGTGTATATATCTCACCACTGAGCTGACATCAAGCATAACCCAGTGACCCAGATCCTCAGCTGGTGTAAGGCAACTCAGTTGAAGTCAATACAATGATGCAGATTTATACCAGCTGAGGACACTCAGATGCCCAACTCCCAATGGGGTCTAAACCCATTGGGTCTAAACCCAAATAAATCCATTTTACCCTGGATAAAGCTTATACAAGGTAAACTCCTAAATTGTTTGCCCTCTATAATGCTGATAGAGAAATATGCACAGCTGTTTGCCCCTCCCCCTGGTATTAATACATACTCTGGGTTAATTAATAAGTAAAAAGTGATTTTATTAAATACAGAAAGTAGGATTTAAGTGGTTCCAAGTAGTAACAGACAGAACAAAGTGAATTACCAAGGAAAATAAAATAGAACACGCAAGTCTATGTCTAAGAAACTGAATACAGCTATAACCTCACCAGTTCCAGTAAGCTTCCTTTTACAGTCTAGTCTCCTTCTGGTCTGGGTCCAGCAATCACTCACCCCCCCTGTAGTTACTGTCCTTTGTTCCAGTTTCTTTCGGGTATCCTTGGGTTTGGAGAGGCTCTCTCTTTAGCCAGCTGAAGACAAAATGGAGGGGTCTCCCAGGGTTTAAGTAGACTGTCTCTTGTGGGTGGAGGCCTCCTCCTCTCTCCTATACAAAGTCCAGCTCCAAGATGGAGCTTTGGAGTCACATGGGCAAGTCACATGTCCCTGCATGACTCAATTTTTACAGGCAGCAGCCATGGCTTACCTGCTACCTTGAACGTCCTCGTGTAGACTTCTTATGTGGATTGGAGCCTCCCAAGATCCATTGTCTCTTAAGTGCTTCTTGATTGGGCACTTAACTTGCACATTCCTTTCTCAAGAAGCTGCTCAAATGCTTTACAGAGGCTACTTAGAAATCAAGCAAGTATACAGCCAATATTGCTAACTTCAAGTACAAAAATGCTACATGCATACAAATAGGAGGGTGTATTGAGTAGATCATAACCTTTACGTAGATATATTACATGGCATGTGTAGCATAAAACATATTCCAGTTATATCATGTATACATTCATAAGCATATTCCCATGAAGCCTTATGGGGTTCACCGTCACCCGCAGTTCCCCTTTAGTTCAGTACCAGTCTATCAGAATCTCATGACAAACCTCGGCAATGTAAAATAAGACTCTAGCTTTCAGGCCATTTTTATTTATCTGCTTTCATCCGCCTCTGTCCCTATATATCTGTACATATGTTAAGTCTTACAATAAAGCCGATTTTGTGTTAGGAGATCCTAGCACCCCATTTTGCGTCTGCGTTCCTCCCTCTTGATCTCGGCAGAATTGTTTGCCTCTCCGCTGACTTTCCTCACTTAACCAGGCAGTGCAACTGCATCATATTTGCAAAATACAATTGTTAAAGTACAGGAAATGAAGCTGTGGCGTTGAAACAGAGGATTGGGGGGCGGGGGGGAGAGAAATACATTCATTAACTTGGCATGGATCACAGGCCTGTGTTTTCACACTCATTCAGGAGCTACAGAGGAGACTTATTAAACAATGCCCCATACCATACATGCCCTATGGGCTGCATTTTGTTATCTGGGGCCTGTGCCGTTGTGTTTTAAGCACAGGAGCTACCAGAACATCCGCGGATTAACAAATGGGATTGATGCATAAAAGGAAGTAGGAACAGGAGAAATTCTTTAGAACAACCTGCCCCCACCCCAACAAAAAAGGTTTGATTTATTGGTGCATTAAGTTCTTTGCTTATTTGAATGGCCACACCTCTGCAAAGACCAAACAAATCACATTCCGATGCTGTGATCTAATTCGAGTTCATGCAGTTTGCAAGCAGGCAGGTTTCATGGTGAATCCCATCAGCTGAGCTGGTGAGCTGTTCAAAATGGCAAGCTGTAAAGTTGAAAACCATGAAAGGATTCCTGGATACACAAACCAGAAGGGCTGTGGTCATTTTTTCTTTAACGACTGGCTTACAAATTGCGGGACACAACGGCTGATTTATGCAGCTTAACTACAGTTACACAGTAATTTCCATGAGAAACATCCTCGCCTCTCAACGCTGCAGTGCACTTTCAATTCTGGAACAGGACAAGCGCTTCCATAAAGTAACATTTCCTCGTCAAGGCTCCGTTGGCGGGAATATCCCACCCGCTATGACTAGTTTAGCAGTATCTGTGTCTATTGCCACTGTAGCCAAGACCTTTAGAATCCAGCTTTTCCAGCTGAGCAAAGCATATCCTGAGGTTTTGCCCTGATTCCGGTCTTCAGTGTAGCTGGTCTAATACAGTCCCGTTGTAGACAAGGTAAATGGTGTGTTGAACTGGTGTAGCTTATCTCTGCATGAAACCAGGCTAAGCTACACTGGTGACAATTAGCAGCATTACCTTGTTTACACTGGGGTTTTGCAATGGGGCCTGGAAACAAGCCAGATCTCTCAGTGTAGAGCAGTAGTTCTTAACCCAGGGCCCAATCAGCACACAGCTGCAGCCCATGTGACATCCTCAGAGCCATTCAGGTAGTATATATGTTGTGTGGATGCGGCCCACATAACACAGAGAGCTGCATGTGCAGCTCACAATGGTAAATACGTTGAAAACCACTGGTGAAGAGGGAGCCATAGAGAGGCTGGTGGGATATAATTGGTTAAATAACCATGTTACAGTATGTTAGGATTGGTTAGTTAAATGTCAGTACAATGACTGGTTAAGGTCTAGCTAAGCAGAACTCAAGTTTTTCTATGTAGTCTGCAGTCAGTCAGGAAGTAAGGGGGGATGGGAACAGGGGCTGGGGGTGGGGGAATTGGGATCATGTTTTGCTAAGGGGAATGAGAACAGGGAATAGGAACAGGGACACAGGCAAGGCTCTGTGGTGTCAGAGCTGGGAAGGAGACACTAAGGAAGGAAACTGGAATCATGCTTGCTGGAAGTTGACCCCAATAAACATCAAATTGTTTGCACCTTCAGACTTGGGTATTGTTGCTCTCTGTTCATGCGAGAAGGACCAGGAAGTGAGAGGGTGAAGGAATAAGCCCCCTAACATTTCTCAAGGATTAATTCTTGAAAATAAATATCAGTGAACTGCAACGCAATATAAAATCACTGCCACTAACGTGGGTGGGTGATCAAATACTAGCAGAGCGGTAATTAATGCTGAGGACCGGGCAGTGGCGCAGAGCAATCGGATCCGTGATAAGCTGGACCCATTCAAAGAAAACAAGTTTGAAAAGAACCAAAGGAAAGGTCCTACACCTAGCAGCAAAGCATGCAGGCCACACCTGCAGAATGGGAAGTGTATCCAGGAAAGCACTAACTGTGAAGAGGATTGAGAGGCCATGCTGGGCAAGCCATTCAACATGAGCAGCCAGTGTGATGCTGTGGTGCCCAGGGCTAACGCCATCATTGGCTGGATGAAAGAGCAGTGAGGAGCACAGGAGGTGGCGCACCATCGGTAAGACTGATCCTGGAATACTGCATCCAGTTTTGGCGTCCGCCTTTGAAAAGATTTTGAAATATTGGAGATGGGGCAGCAAAAAGCAATGAAACGTTTTGAGGGCTGGAGAAAATGCCTGCTAGTGAACTAGTGAAAGAGCTCAGCATGTTTAGATTATCAAAAGATCAGGAGGTGATGTCATTGAAGTGTTGAAGTGACTTCATGGAGAGAAAATAGCTGATATTAAAGGGCTCATTAATCTAGCAGAGAAAAGCATAACAAGTCCCAGTGGCTGGAAACTCAAAGAGACCAATTCATATTAGAAATAGGGCACAAATAGTCAACAGTGAGGATGAATCACCAAAGGAATAAACTAGAAAGGGAAGTGGTGGGAATTCCCCATTTCTTGAGGTCTTCTAATGAAGACTAGATGCCTTTCTGGAACGTGTTTAGTCAAAAACTAGCTACTATGCTATACAGAAAGCAAGTGATATGCAGGGTGTCAGATTCCATGGTCTAATTGTCTCTTCTGTCCATAAAGTCTACTAATTTATGAACAACTGAGCGTAGCATGGGGAAGAGCGTCTCGTGTTCTACTGTATAGTCGGTGTCATCCCCACAATGAAGAGTCATTGAGTGGGGTGATCCAGGAAAGCAGCACAAACATCCAATGTGGCTGGACAGGGGCAGGACATCAGCACTGCGGGGAGGGTGGGTGTGGCAGTGACATCACAAGGGCCTTTGGCAGGACCTCAGCCTATTGGACAAAGGTGGTGGGAGGCGATGATCTCACAGAGAGCTCTTGACATCATCCAGGCAGGACAGGGGTGCACGACAGGGGCAACCTTGGAGATCCCTGTGGCTTTGCTTCAGCGTCTCCATCTCGAGGTCTCTCCTTGAGTACCGAGATAATTCACTTTTACCTACGTGAGCGTAACGAGGACCCTCTTCAGAGTTTTCTCTTCTTCAATTATTGATTTTGCCAGAAAACAGACGTCCCTATATAGAAGGTAAGAGCCTCTGAAAGATTTGGAACCTGTTCAGTCTGATCCATCAGGTGCCGGCTGATTTTTAGGAAAGGAAAACACTAGATTGTGGGGCAGCATTTTATTTCTGACCTAGGACTTTGTCCCTTAGAATCACTGGGGACATTGGGGTTTCTCCTTTTTGTTTTCCCTTTTCCTGTCTCTCCCTCCTTTCTCTTCTTCTCTTGCATCTTTGTCCTTTCCCCCTGCTCTCCTTTCACCACCAGGACCTGTGTGCGCATGTGGAGTGGGGGGCAGGGGTGGGGGGTTGCGCTCCAACTCTCCTTGCGGGAGGCCCTCCCAAAGATGTGGCTGGAATAGTGCTCTAAGAGTGACTCCCTCCGGTGGTGACCTGCGACAGCTGGTGAGACCTCTCCGCTTTCTGAGTCTCAGAGTCTCAATGCTGATTGGGCCGAGCATGGGGCTATTGTGAGGGAGGAGACTCAGGTCCTTGTTACTCTCTTTTAAGACCAAGGAAATAAGCCAGAACCAAACGTGTTTGTTTGCTCTTGCTGCTTTTCTCCATTCGTTGTCTTTGAGCAATTCATGATTCTCTCTCTAATGGGCTAGTTCTTCTAAACTACTTACTGAATCATTAGCTTTTAATAAAGCCACATGCAAACCCAGCCTGCCAGTAACAGAGGAGTCAGGCAGCACCCTACAGAATGGGGGACAGTCCGCTGGAAAGCTGTGACTCTGAAAAGGATTTGGGGGCCATAGTGGATGAGCTGCTCACCATAATCTGTCAATGTGAAACTGTGGTAAAAAAGGTTAAAGCCATTCTTGGCTGGATAGAGTAGTGAGTATGGAAAGGAAGTGATCCAGCATTGGTGAGCCTGAAACTGGAATGTTGACTCCAGTTCTTGTGTCCACATTTTGAATATTATGTTAAAAAATTAGAGAGGGTGCAGAACAGATTCCTAATTGAGTGATTATTTCCTGGGCTCTCTCCCTGCCTCTGTGGGGGTTGTTGTCTGTTAGTTAGAACAGGAGTCAGGACTGTTGGCTTCTCTTTCTGGCTCTGTCCCCACTTTGCTGTGGGACTCCTTGGGTAGGTCCAAGGGGAATAGGGTGGATTCTCTAACTCCTGGCAGCAGTGAGCCTGGGTGAGGATGGATGCTCAAGCTGTCTGCGAAGGAGAAAGGGATGTTTCCAGGTGTTGAACGTCAAGAATTCTAAACTTTGCTAAAATGGCAAGTGTAGAGAAACAAGAAAGAGTTGGGGCCAAACTTTAACCATTGTCTTCTTTAAAGCCCATTCGGGGATGTGAGGCCCAGAGAGCCCAGTCCCACAGATCAATAGGCAGCAATGGAGCCAGGAGTGACACTCCCTCTCAAAGGCAGGGGGAGCGGACACTAGGGCCTGGTTGCGATTGCCAGCTGTGGGAGGGAGTGTGCAGCAGTGGTTAGGGAAGGGGTCCATCCATGGCTCTGACACTCGGTGTGACCCTGAGCCAGTAGCTGAGGCCTGTTTGCCATCAGTAGGGTCGGGGTCCCATGGCTACAGGCCATGGGGGTTGGGAGGCTGCAGGAAGGTGTGTAAAGTGCTGGCATGTCAGGATCCTGGAGGGAGCTGCTTGTCCAGAGTAACCGATGGTCTTTGGGACTGACCCCATTGCTCTAAAAGGATGAGACTTCCTGGATCTAGCAGCAGCAGCAGGGATGACGAGGGGGAACGTTGAGGGGGAGCAGATCACGCAATGAACTCCTGCCAGTGTGTGTAGCTTGCACTCCCTGCGCTCCTATGGGGGGAGAAGGGGCTGCTCTGGTTGGAGCAGGGCTGAGGAGGGACCGAAAAGGCCCAGGAGTGACCCCAGACTCACACCTGTTCCCCGCTCGATTCCAGGATGGCCAAGCTCCTGCGGAGGTTCAGGAGGAAGGCTCTGCAGGTGCCCCCAGAGCATTCGGGAAGGAGCGGCCATTTTCCCAAGGGGCAGAGCCACCTCTCCGTCCCCGCTGGCGGGGAAGCAGCTCCCATCCAGGCCAGAAGGCGGAAGTTCCCAGCCTTCTGGAGAACAAAGCCAGCTCCCGGCGCAGGCGCCGACCTGGGAGAGGCCCGACCAAGCCCAGGTGGAGTTGGCTCAGGATGAGTTTGCGGACAGGACCCAGCCCAGGAGGCGCCGGGCAGGGAGGCTCTGGGGCCTGTTATGTGGGCAGCAGCGGCCCCAGGAGCCCAGCCGTCATTCCCAGCAGGGGCATCGCCCTGCCGGGCTCTGAGGATCTTTCAGCCCCTCAGACCAGGAGCTAGAAGATCCCAGCACCATCAGCTCAGCACGGGACAGCAGCAGTGCCTGGGGCTCCAGCAGCAGCGACGCCTCTGGACGCTGCTGCTTTGTTCCAGGTGAGGAGCCAGGCTGGGCTGAGGGAGGGGTGAGGACGGGGATGTGAACACCTGGGCCCAGACACTCTCCCAGTGATATGGCGGGGAGTCCCCAGCCCAGGTGTCTGGCCTGAGCCACGTGAACCCCACTGACACCAGCAGCAGTCACACAGCTGCCCCTGCAGCAAGGGAGCTGGGGTGGGGGCATCAAGAGCTGCTGCCACTTTGTCCCTTGATGCTCCGGGGCTGGGAGTCGGCACCTCCGTGGAGTCCTGGACTGTGTGAAGGCAGCCCTGAGAGGGAGATGTGGGGCCCGATCTGCCCTGGGTGCCTGAGGTGGGAAGGGGGGTCCTTAATCCTGCGCTCCCCACCACACCCCTGTCCTTCCCCCAAGGGGCAGCAGACATCCCCCTGTTCCCTTCTCTCCCGGGTGCAGGGACCCCCACGGAGTCAGCGGCGGAGGAATGGCTGGAGATGACCACAGAGGAAGCTGCTCTCAAGGTCATCGGAGAGCAGCTCCAGGGCAGAGACAAGGTACAAATGTTCCCCACCTGGGCTGGAACCAAGATTGTCCTGTCCCTTCCCAGCTTCCCCACCCCTTTGCCGAGGGTCTTGTCCCTGATGATCCACCACCCCTAATGGGGCCCTTGTACATCCCTGATGTGGGACCCCCAAGATGGGGGTGTTTGTCCCACAACAGCCGAGGTCTCCTCCCCCCACAGGCACTGTCCCAGTTCCCAGTCCTGCTTGTGTAGGAGTCGTGGGGATTTGGACACGAGGCGGCTCCCCACAATCCCCCATTGAGGCCTGAGCCCTGGAGCTGGTGTGGGTGGGGAGGAAGGTCCCTAGCTAACAGGTTCTCTCTCACTATCCCCCACTCCCGGTGGGTACAGGATGAGGGGCAGCAGCTCAGGTTCCTGCGGGCCATCTACCCCGCGTGTCTTGCTGCACAGGACAGAGGGCAGGACATGCTGGAGCCGCACTGCTGTAAGGCGGCTGTGGTGGAGAGGATTGTGGTGAGTGAGACCCGTCATCCGGCAGCTGGAGGGGGGAGAGAGACAGGGGCTTGGCGGGGGTTTGGCGGGGCTAAGGGGGGGGGGGGGGGGGGGGTGGGGGGGGGCAGCAGAGGGCAGGGATTGCTGGGGCTGAAGGCAGGGAGAAGAGAAGGGAGAATTGTGAGATTGGGCAGTGGGGGAATTGTGGGGCTGGAGGGCAGCTGTGACTGGGGGACAAGGAATCACATGGTCCCAGCTCGGTTGTGGGGATGGTGCTGAATGGGGGCAGGTTTGACAGGGAGGAGGGAAGAAGGGGATTGGGACTGAGCTGGGCAGGAATCCTGGAAGGGGACCAGTTTGCTGGGCAGGAAGAAATGGGAGGAGCGGGAGGTAGTGGGGGATCCTGCTGGCCATGTGGGGCACTGGCTGTGTCATCTCCTCACGGGGAGGTGTCAGCAGGGCCCGAATCTCTGATGCTCCTTTGTCTCCTTCGCGTCTCACAGGAGCTCATTGAGGAGCTTCCTAAAGACTCTCCACCCAGCGAGATCCTCGCCAGCTGCCTGGCTGCTGTGGGCAACCTCAGGTACCGAGACAGCCCCCTCCTCCCCACCCCCACCTGCCCTCCGCTGGCTCCCCTAACCCCAGTGCTGCCAGGCCCAAGGCTGGGAGACTGTCCCTCCCACTCCCAGGTCGCTCACCTCCCAGGAGTGGCTCCTCTGGCAGAGCTGGTGGGGCGGGAAGGGTCACTCTGTCCTGGCTGGGCTCTTCTTTTCACCCCACTAACATTGCAGGGGCCTTGGGGAGGGGCTCACTCCCGGGCTCAGATACAGGAGGGGCAGCAGGCTCCAGGGACCTGCCCTGCCACTGTCTGTCTGTGACGCCTCGGCCTTGTCATTCCCTAGCTCAGTGCCTCAGTTTCCATTCTCGCCAGCCTGTGCCTGTAGCCCTGTGGTTTCGTGTCCGTGTTGGCGACAGTCCCACTCCCGCACTGCGCAGTCTAATACCAGCTCCTCTCTCTTGCCAGCACCATGAAACCAGCCCTTGAGCCTGAGCTAGAGTCCCGCCTCTTGCAAGCTGCCCTTGGCTCGGTCTTCACCCTGGGCACGGAGACGGATGCCACGGACATCCAGGTACATCCTCCGCCTCTTCCAGAGTGGTCCTTGTCCGGGCTCCCTTGATTCGCTGGAGCTCCAGATTTAGGGGTGGGGTAGGCAGAGATGGAACAAGCTGTAGGGTTGGATCCTTCCCTCCAGAGGATTACCCCCTTCTTTCTTTCTTTCTTTCTTTCTTTCTTTCTTTCTTTCTTTCTCTTCCATATGCCGTGTTTTGCCCAGCAGCCCAGCTACCATCCATAGCAACTTGGCTGTATCCTACTCTTCCGCCTACAAGGCCGTCTGCAGAGACCTGCTAAGCTCATGGATCAAAGATCCAGGTGTCATCAATCCTTGCTAATTGCCTGCAGTGGGACATGAATGAGCGAGGCCAGGAGATGTGTTTGGGAGTCTCACCAGTGCTTCCCAGAGAACCCTCTTCCCATCCTGTGGCAGGGGTCGGCCCAGTTTCCCTAACTCTGACCCATGCTTTGCAGGCGCTACACAAAGTCATGCCAGAGCTCCTGGATGCTGTGCTGGGGAACCTGCTGGCAGAGTCCCCAGACGCAGGCAGGCTCCACCTCATCTTGGCGGTGAGTCCCATACGGAGGGGTGGGAACCAATTTTACCTTAACTCTTTGGGGGCTGGTAAGGAGAGACTGGCAGATCCAGTTTCTATTCTGTCCTCCTAGCTGGGTCCCCATTGGGGCGTCCTTGGCTGGGGAGGTCAGTGCAATGCAGTGTCAGGTCCTGCTTTCTTGAGGGACAGAGGAAGGAGCTGGGACATCAAGCCAGAGCTCTGTCTGCTTCTGTTGAACACTAATCACAGGGCCCCTGGTTGTCTTGGGGGTGAGAGTCTGAAACCCCCTTCCCCGCCCCCCAACACACACCCCACGAGTTTCCAGAGATGGTTCTCAGAGAAGAGGCACACGCTCCTTCCTAGAGAAACAGGAGGAACCCAGGGAATCAGCCCTTCTCTCTGATATGCTCTGAAATTCCTGGGGGGATTGTGCTCTCAGTGACTCCTTACATCCCACCAAGGATTTTAGTGGCAGGGAAGGGCGAGGATTCAGTCTCCTTTCTGGTGAACTCTTCAGGAATCAGGAGCTCTGGGAGGATGGGACCAATCTAGAGAGACCCTGACAAGTTGTGACCTGCAGGATACAAGCTGCGTCCTGGGAAAGAATCCTTCTAAAGCTCTGTGATCAATGACTCAGCTATTCTCTCTGTGCATAATGTCTCGGGCCCCTGGGGCTGGGGCGGGGGATGGGGCTCATTTGCAAAGCACCACCTGCCCATTCATCCTGACCTGCCTCCTTTCCCCACAGCATGTCAACCGCTGGATCGTGTCCAGGGTGCCCCAGGAGAGCCAGGGCCATTAAGAGCAGCACGGCCCTGCTGAGATTTGCAGTCACCCTCCCGAGTTTGGCGTAAGTGACCTCTGACCCCAGCTTGCTGACTCCAGGCGCAGGTGGGCTGGCTCCACCGGGCTGTAGGATCTGCTGCTGCAGGGGCTGTGGGTTCGCAGTGTTCCTCTTGGGGAGGCAGAGTCAGAGCAGGGAATGAGATAGGCTTGAGTCAAGTTCTTCTTGTCCTGGTCAAGTGTCGTCCCTGGGCCTTGAAGGGGATTGTCATAACTATAAAGGGAAGGGAACAGCCCTCCTGTGTACAATACTATCCAATCCCTCCTGGCCAGAGACACCAAAATCCTTTTCCCTGTAAAGGGTGAAGAAGCTCAGGTAATCTGGCTGACACCTGACCCAAAGGACCAATAAGGGGACAGGATACTTTCAAATCTTGGTGGGAGGAGGCTTTTGTTTGTGTGCTCTTTGTGTTGGGGTTGTTCGCTCTTGGGACTAAGAGGGACCAGCCATCAATCCAGGCTCTCCAAATCTTTCTGAACCAGTCTCTCATATTTCAAACTTGTAAGTACCAGCCAGGCAAGGCGTGTTAGGTTTCTCTTTGTTTTTTCAACTTGTAAATGTTCCTTTTTGCTAAGAGGATTTACCCTGTTTGCTGCAACTTTGAACCTAAGGCTAGAGGGTTCCTCTGGGCTCCTTGAATCTGATGACCCTGTAAAGTTATTTTCCATCCTGATTTTACAGAGATGATTTTTACCTTTCTTTCTTTAATGAAAAGCCTTCTTTTTAAGAACCTGATTGATTTTTCCTTGTTTTAAGATCCAAGGGTTTGGATCAGTGTTCACCAGGAAATTGGTGGAGGAGTCTCTCAAGGCTACCCAGGGAAGGGTTCTAGTATTTGGGAGGGAGATATTCTAGGGGGGAGGTCGACAGAGTTTCCCAAATAACTCTTAAATGCTTTGGGTGGTGGCAGAAAAACCAGATCTAAGCTGGTAATTAAGCTTAGAGGTTCTCATGCAGGTCCCCACATCTGTACCCTAGAGTTCGGAGTGGGAAGGAACCTTGACGGGGACCATGTTCAAGCCCCTGCTTGGCATCCCAAAGCAGCTCCTGGCTCCCTTGGCAGCAGAGCAAATGAAGGGTCTGTCTCAGGCTCCTCTCCCCCAGCATCTCCTGCAGAAGGAGCCTTCTGGCCCAGGGGACAGGAGCTGACAGGAAAATGCTGATGGAGTCTCCTCTCCTCTCCCTTCCATTAGATCTCAGCAGAGTTCCCTAGGCTGGGTCAGCACGTGGCCCAGCTGGCTCTGTTGTGAGTTACCCAGACCAGGACATCAGCCGGCAGGCCAGGAGGACTTACCGGCTGTACCAGCTGCTGCTCGAACAGAGGGGTAAGGAACCCACTGGGACACGGAACCCATCAGGGGACTGAAAGGGACCACAGGTGGATAATGGGACCCCAGACAATTTCCCTCAGCCTGACCCCAGCTGGAGAACAAGTCTCTCTCCGCCTCTGTTCTTCTCCACTCCACTGGGCAGCCACCAATGGGATTGGAAGGACACAGAAACTGCAACCAGAATGATCAAAGTGTCTCTCTCTCTCTCTCTCTTCCAGGGCTGAGCATACACGAGGTGGAGGATCTGTGGTGCCACAACTGGTACCAGGACAGCAGGCTCCTGGGCTATCAAAACACAGCCAGGGTGGGGGAGGTAAGGACACTGTGGCAGGGTAGGACACAGCTCAGGGAGTGGGGCTGGCTGGGGTCCCTGCAGTGGATGCCTCCTGGAGACAGGACAAGAGCCCACTCCTTATTTCCAGCTCAGAGTTCCTCACCCAGCACCCAGTGGGACAGGCTGGTGCTAAAGGTCCCACATTGGAACCTCGCTAGTTGCTGTGATTTGAGTGTCTTCCATGGAGCCGTTGCTACGTGGCATAAGGCGAATCCCCGGGTGGGTGAGTTAATAGAGGATTATGGCTCTGGGTGTCTCTCTGCTCCTTGTCCCCTTGGCTGATCCCCAAGTGTCTGAGAGAAGAGCACTGGGTCCGTCAGTCACTAGTGCTTGAGCAGACCCTTGTTTACTTCCCTGCACCCTGTAGAAGCAGAGAAAGGAGGTGGGGTTTGCCCAAGTCCATTGCCAGTCAGGAAGCAGAATGCCCCAAGCCGAGAACTGGGGAGGGAACACAGTGAGCTCCAGAGCCAATATGCACCACATGCGCCTCCTCATGTCTCCAGTCCTGGCCAGGGAATGGCAGAGTATCTGGACCTCAGCCACTGTGCCAAAGAAGCACATTGTCACTGACCCAAGTTGCGACTACTTGCTGCACAAGTAGAAAATCAAAGACCTCCCGGCCCCCTGTCTCACAACTGTGCTGAGAACATCCAAACCTTGGAACACACCATAACCCAGTGCCCCCAGATTGGAGTCAAAGGTGAAATGTGTGATTTTGATAACATCACAGAGGAGGCCTTGGAATGGCTCCTGGATCTCCAAGTGCATCTACAGAATGCTGCCCTATAGATGCCACGTGAGAGAGACTCTGTGAGCTTGTCCTGCCTCCCACAAGCTGAATTGCTGCAGCAGAAGAAAAGTTTCCTAGGAGTGTCTGTGATGGGGACTGGGACATGAGTCTCCTTATCCTGGTCAGGTTGCAGATTGGATTCCCTTTGGCAGAAACCAAGGAGCTGCCGAGGTCATAGCCAGCTACTAGAGAAATCACTGATTTGGGGGCAATAGACCTTTGGTCTGTCAGCTCCAACCCCTTCCCCCCCCCCACGCACACTCCTCTAGCCACTGAGGTGCAGGAGATCTCTCTGCTGGAAGCAATACAGGGTCCCCTATCATCTCGGTGCGCTGCACAGCAGAGTGGGCCCTGCTCACCCACATTAGAGATCTATTTCCAGCCCATCATGGCCCCTGCGATCAATTGCCCTCCAGAAAGAGACACTGGAGGCTTTGGTCCCTAAGCATCTGCCACCTTTTCATAAAGGTGCTTCCCTGAGCATCGGGACCCTGAAAGCCTCCTGGGGAATGAACGGCCTTGGCTACAGCAGCTCTCTTACCCTTCCTTTGGGGCACCGGACACTGAGGCCATTCTATCTCCAGGGCTTGGAGGCTGGCTCTGGGCAATCTGCTACAGCCTCCTGTCCTGTTGGTTTTAGGTCTTTGGAAAATTCTTCTCTGCGGGGCAGAGGAAATGCTTCCTCAAGACAGCCGTGCCAGCGATCTACAACCCCCTGCTGTGCATTAGCCAGGCTGGGCTTCTCCTCACATACGCCATCCTGGGGGAAGCCGAGCAACTGCTGGGGTACACGGTAAGCAGCTGCATTCAACTCAGGAGATTGGAGCGGGGCCCAGGCCTCATTCCCATCCTATCACCATTTGCTGGCCTGGGAGCAAGGAGCCTAGTGGGGACTTGTGGACTTCATGGACTTGTGTTCTTAGGACGTGATGCTCTGCTCTCACTCCTGGGAAGGGCAGGAGAGTCCCCTAAGTGCCCTGTGTGAACCTTTCCTGCCCCACAGAGCTGCACCTATTTCCCCATGGCCTAGTGTCCATGTCACCCCAGCCACCACCCAGAGTTGCTCCCATCACTGGCAGCCTGGGAGGCCAAGGACTGATGGGTGATGGCGACCGGCCAGGCAGTTCTGAGGCACATGGGTGGGGGAAGCTTGTCCTGCTGCTGGCAGGGCTGGACCCGCTCTAGAGAGAATGGGAGGATTCAGCCAGCAGGGGCTGCTGACCTGCCCCGTTCACCAGGGCTGCCATCCTCTGGCTTCAGCATTTGTCACTGGGGTGACTTGGGGAAAGGTCCCAACCTCCCCGCAGGCCACTTCACTGCTGTCAGAATCCCTCCTGCCCTACCTGGGTGGGAATGGAGGCAGGGGTGGAGGAGAGGGTTCTACCAACTTGAGCGGTGTCCCCAGGTGGGTTGGAGGTGGAACAGCTGTCAGGGGCACTGAGGGGGAGGTGGCAGGAGCTAACCCTAAAGGAGGGGGGCTGGCACTGGAGGTCACTAGAGAGGACAAGAAGCCTCCATCCTGGGGATCAGGAGAGTGAATCCACCACTCAGACATGAGCAGCTGCTGGGTGGAAATGGTGCTGGTTCCAGGTGCCCTTAATCCTCCCTGATTCCTGGGCAGTGTCTCAGTCTCTGACATGTTCTCCTTCCCCTGCAGCTGGAGGACATCACCGCCAAGGTGATGGGTCAGCTCCGCAGCATCCGGCAGCTGCACCAGGTGCCTGAGGTGCTGCAAGGGCTGAGCCTCACCTGATGCCCTTAAAGGTCCCCCCTCAGCAACTACCTGCTGCAGGTACTGCTCTGTCTCCCTGGAAATGGGGGGCTAGTGGAAGGGGAAATGGAGGCCCCTGTCACTGACAGAAACTCTCTCCCCTCTCTGTGGAGCAGGGTCCTTCCCTCTGACCCCAAACTTCCTTCATCTGGGGCATGAGCTCTTCCCCTCACTCCCTACCCCTCCCCTCTTTCCTTGCTCTCACCCCCATCCCATTCCCTGGGCTCCCAGGCAGAGCTCTCCCTGCCCCAGATGGCGCAGAAGCACCTTTGTGCCAGAGCTACATTTTCCATCTGCCCAACTGAAGCTCAGGAAGCTCCACATTTGAGGAGGTGAGGATGGGACAGAGGCTCAGGGCCTGCTTCACCTCTTGCCCTTAATTCTTCCTTTGGCCCTTCTGTGGGCTCTCAGAGGGTGACATGAACGGGAACCTCCTCCCCACCTGTCTGCTAGGCCCTGGGGTGTGTGACAGCCTCCCAGCTTGGCCACCTCAGGGAGCAGTGGGGACAGGTCACCTTGTCCTAGGAAACCAAGCAGTGCTAGTTCTCAGAGAGGCTGAGAGGGAGACCCCGCTCCCTCGTGGAGGTAAGAGCCATTGACTGCTTTGGGCAGATGGCAGTGGTGAGCTGGAGCCGGTTCGCAGGAACTGGATGTTAAATTTAGAAACCCTTTTAGAACCAGCTGTTCCAGGACAACCGGTTCTGAAAAAGCTTTTCCGTTTAACAAAAGCTCGGGCAGCCGTCCCCCCCGCCCCAGCTCACCTCCCCCTCCTCCCTGAACGCTCCGCCCTCCTTCTCCTCCCCCACCCCTGCTTCCCGCGAATCAGATGTTCGCTGGAAGCCTGAAACAAGCAGCAGGCAGGTAGGCTGGGGCTGGGGGGTGCGAGTACAGCTCCAGGGAGGCACAGCGCGGCCCTGTCTGGCCCCAGCCGAGTGCCCCAGCCCAGTCCCTGCCAAGCACCCCCGGCTCTGGCCCCAGTGGCTCCGGCCTGGCTCGGCCCCGTGGCGCCAGTGCTGGTCCCGGACGAGCGGCTCCGGCCCGGCCCAGCCCAGGGAGTCAGGCCCCGCGGCGCCGGTCCTGGTCCTGACTGACCAGCTCCGGCCTGGCTCGGCCCAGCCTGTGGAGTCGAGCCCCACTGCACCAGTCCCGGTCCTGGCCAAGCGGACCTGGCCCCGGCCCCGGCCCCAGGCAGTGTGGTAAGGGGCAGGAAGCAGGAGGGGGTTGGACGCGGGCCGGGGTGTTCGGTGGGTTGTGGGGGGGGTGGATCGGGGTTGGGGCGGTCAGAGGGCAGGGAACAGGGGGATCGAATGGGGGCAAGGGTTCCAGGGGGGCAGTCAGGAAGGAGCAGGGGTTAGATGAGACGATGGGGGGCAGTCGGGACAGAGAGAAGGGGTGGTTGGATGGGGCAGGCGTCCTGGGGGGCCATCAGGAATGAGAGGAGGGGTTGGATGGGATGGCAAGGGGGCAGTCAGGGGACAGGGAAGGGGGGTGGATGGGTCAGGGGTCCTGGGGGAGGGCGTCAAGGAACATGGGGGGCTGGATGGGGCATGACCCCCTGGGGGGGCACGGCCCCCTTGTGGGTGAGCAGGAGGGACACCCTTTGAACGGATGGGCTTGGACTTAGTGGGGCCTTTGGAGAAGAGTAGCTCCGGCCATAAGTATATCAGGTTGTGGTTGACTATGCCACACGGTATCCAGAGGTGGTACCACTATGGTCTGCCACGGCTCCAGTTATCGCCAATGAACTCTTGCAGATCTTCGCACGGGTCGGCTTGCTGCAGGAGACACTGACGGACATCATCATCTACAGTGCCAACTGGAAGGAACAGCTCCAGCTGTGGGCGCTGGGCAGAGCAGGACTCACCGCAAACCGAACCAAATGTCACCTGGGCCAGAAAGAACTGATCTACCCGGGCTATACGGTGGGCCAAGGGAAAATACGGCCTTTGGTATCTGAGCCACAAGCTGTTCTACCTAATAGGGAACCCCTTCTCCTTGGTAACAGACCACGCACCCCTCAGGTGGATTAACAGCATGAAGGACTCACACACACGGATCATGTGGTGGTACATGTCCCTCCAACCCTATTCCTTTCGAGTGTTACACCGGCCAGGAAAGGCTCATGCGGATGCAGATTTCTTTTCCCGAGATGGGGGGGGTCGGAGGGGTAGGGGGAAGGGGAGGAGACGACCAAGGGTCAGGCTGCCCAGGGGACTGTCTTAAGGGGGAGAGTGTGTGATGGGGCAGAGCGGTCCTGCACTGGCATAGCAGGGGTTAACCCTTCCTCCCTGGCAGAGGAAGCCCCGCCCCAGAAGTTCTGCTGGGCATGCTCCAACTGGAGCTCAGATATAAAAGCCTGCACATCAGCTCAGTCTGGGCTGACCGCCAGAGGGGAAGGACACACGCTGTTAGCTCCTGCAGAGAGAGGGGCTGCGAGCCAGGATCCAGGCGTCAGCCCTGTCGAGGCTCCACCGGAGACTCTGACGGAGGACGACCCAGGGGAGGAACAGACCGGAGAACCCCTCGCCGCAGAAGCACTGCCATTCCCAGGGGAAAGTAGAGATAAACGGTGTTAATGCTGTATTACCACTCGGCGTGTTGCAGGCGGATCCCCGCTGAGCAAGCGGCAAGTAGAGCTTGCCGCTACCAGGGCCCTGGCTTAGGGCTCGGTGGAGAGGGTGGGCCCGAGTGCCCCTACCCCCCCACCCTGAACCGTGAAGGATTATATGGACTCTGGCTGTTAGGCCGTGCTACCCCATGTGTACAGGGGGATTATATGGACTCTGGCCACTAGGCCATGCTCCCCCGCCTGCAAGGGGGGATTTTATAGACTCTGCTCGCTAGGCCGCGCTACCCCACCTGCAAAGGAGGATTAAATGGACTTTGGCTGCAGGGAGAGGAGGCCAGGGAGAGGAGACCAGGAGGAGCTCTGACTACTGGAGGCCCGGATGTGAGTGGCTCAATCGGGCCTGGCCGCCGTTTCAGCTGAGTCACACTCTGCATTGGGTGGGGCCACCCAGAGGATTCAGGGGTCCCGGGGTCTTTGGCGGCGGGACCCGGAGCGGAAGGACCCCCCCACCGCTGAATTGCCGCTGAAGAGCCAGAGCAGAAGAAGCTCCGGGGGCCCGGGCCCCGCGAGAGTTTTCTGGGGCCCCCGGCGCGAGTGACAGACCCTTCTCCAGAGGCCCCCAAAAACTCTCGTGAGGGCCCCTGCGGGGCCCAGGGCCTGGGGCAAATTGCCCCACTTGCTCCCCCTCTGGGTGGCCCGGGCATTGGGAGGGAAATCACGGACCTTTAGATTTTTACAAATTCCTCCCCGACGGCTATTTAAAAACCAAAAAGCTGGACATGTCTTGGAAAATCCGGATGCATGGTAACCATATCATAGGGACTCCAGGATCTGAAGCTGATGCCAGCTATATGGTGAATCCTCCAACAAGGCACCAAACAGCTCTTCCACATGCTGCAAACTGGCCTCACTGGCTGACTATGTAGGAGAACAGAAACCCTTTGTTACCGCAGGAGAGTCTCTTCAATGCTGCACTCTTTGCATGGCTTTCAGAGGTCACCGTGAAACACGACTACCCTGCCCCTAGGAGTCTCTCAAGCAGCTGCCTGCGCACTCACTTGGCACCCACCAGTAATGGTCTCTGACAGTGGCATTGCAGAGGGAGCTTAGCAGACCGTCCCTTCTATGACTTCCTGAATTGCTGCCAGGACTGATTCTAAGGGCTTGTCTACACTACAGGACTATTTCGAATCTACTTAAGTCGAATTTGTGGATTCGACCTTAATAAGTCGAATTTGTGTATCCATACTAAATACACAAATTCGAACTTCTTAGTCCACATTCACGGGGCCAGCTTCGACTTTGGAAGCGGTGCACTGTGGGAACCTATCCCACAGTTCCCGCACTCCCCGCTGCCCATTTGAATTGTGGGATTTCCCCCCAATGCATGCTGGGGGGAAAAATGTGTCGTCATTGAACCGTCAATCCCGCCCTCCCTGTCTTCCTTGAAAGCGCCGGCGGGAAATCTGTTCGCGCCCTTCTCTGGTCGGTTACAGCGTGGACGCCACAGCACTGCGAGCATGGAGCCCGCTGCGATCATCGCTGCACTTATGGCCGTTGTCAACTCCTCGCACATTATCGTCCACCTCTTCCACAGTCAGATGCTGAGAAACCGGGCGAGGAGGCTCCGGCAGCACGGTGAGGAGAGTGGCGCAGACCTCTCACAAAGCAGGGTACGCCGGGCAGTGGAGATCATGGTGGCAATGGGTCAAGTTCATGGTGTGGAACGGCGATTCTGGGCCGAAACAAGCACAGACTGGTGGGACCGCATAGTGCTGCAGGTCTGGGATGACACAGAGTGGCTGCGAAACTTCAGGATGCGTAAGGGCACTTTCCTTGAACTGTGTGACTTGCTGTCCCCTGCCCTGAAGCGCCAGGACACAAGGATGCGAGCAGCCCTGACTGTGCAGAAGCGAGTGGCCATAGCCCTCTGGAAACTTGCCACGCCAGACAGCTACCGGTCAGTAGCGAACCACTTTGGCGTGGGCAAATCTACCGTGGGGATTGCTGTCATTCAAGTAGCCCACGCAATCGTTGAGCAACTGCTCTCAAAGGTAGTGACTGTCGGAAATGTCCAGGCCATCATAGATGGCTTCGCGCGATGGGATTCCCAAACTGCGGTGGGGCTATAGATGGGACTCACATCCCTATCCTGGCACCAGCCCACCAGGCCAGCGAGTACATTAACCGAAAGGGCTACTTTTCAATGGTGCTGCAAGCTGTGGTGGACCATAGGGGACGTTTTACCAACATCAACGTCGGGTGGGCGGGCAAGGTTCATGACGCGTGTGTTCAGGAACTCTGGTCTGTTTAGACGCCTCCAGGCAGGCACTTTCTTCCCGGACCACAAAATAACGGTTGGGGATGTGCAGATGCCTACAGTGATCCTCGGGGACCCGGCCTACCCGCTAATGCCCTGGCTCATGAAGCCCTATACAGGCGCCTTGGACACTGAAAAGGAACTCTTCAACTACCGGCTGAGCAAGTGCAGAATGGTGGTGGAGTGTGCTTTGGACGTCTCAAGGGGAGATGGCGGACCTTACTGACTCGCTCGGACATCAGCGAAAAGAATATCCCCGTAGTTATTGCTGCTTGCTGTGTGCTCCACAATCTCTGTGAGAGCAAGGGCGAGACCTTTTTGGCCGCTTGGGAGGTTGAGGCAAATCGCCTGGCTGCTGTTTACGATCAGCCAGACACCCGTGCTGAGAGAATATCCCAGCGGGAAGCGATATGCATCAGGAGGCTTTGAAAGCGAGTTTCCTCGCAGAGCAGGGTAACCTGTGACTGTCCACTTGATTTTAAGAGAGCCTGATCATAAACCAAGTTTTCCCCACTTCCCAAGGACGTTTTAAAACTAAGGACATGTTTTAGTAATTAATAATAAATCTTTCGTTGACTTTGCATTTCTGTTTATTCGTTGAAACATGGAAGCATTCTGTGCTGGTTAAGGTGTGCACTGATGGGTGGGTTTGCAGGAAGGGGCGAGGGGTGCTGTCCTTGGATAGGGGTTACCATGACGGCTGTGGGTTTGGGCGTTGGAAGGGGGGAGGGGTGTGGGGGAAGGGTGAGTATCTGCCCCTGGATGAGGTCTCTTTTTGGGGCTCGTGGCACCGGGGAGGATCGTGACTACGGTCCAAATGCATGTGAAGGGAAGCCTGCCTTTACATTCGGGGATGTCAGGCACCAGGACCCTGCACAAGCATACACATCAAGGAAAGACCCGGGGCAGCATACACCACACAGACTGTCCCTGGTGCCTAGTGACTGCAGTCTGTGTGTGCCCTGCAGTTGACCCTGCAGCCAAGTCTGTAGCATGGCACTGTGGGCTATGCAGTGACATTACAATTCCCCCCCCCCCCCACAGAACAACAGAAAGTCTTCTGACACCAGAAACGTGACGGAAACAGTCAGTAACACCAAACCGCTTTTAATAATGTAATACACAGTGGGGGGTTTGAACTTGGAGTTGGGACTGGTTGATGCTGTAAAGAAAGAGCTTGTACAAATTTACAGCGACAGTTGTCGCTAACATGAGCGGTGTGCAGCGGTGCAGGGACAGTTCTCACGGCCCCTACCGCCCCTCCGTCTTGTCACTTTGGGTGAGGGGGGGACAGGACTTCTTGGCGTTGGAGGGCGGTTGCAGATGCACTGCAGGGGGGCTCTTTCCTCCCGACTGCGGTCTTGCAGAACATCTACAAGGCGCCGGAGCGTCTCCGTTTGCTCCCTCATTAGACCAAGCAGCGTTTGAGTCGCCTGCTGGTCTTCCTGCCGCCACCTATCCTCCCGTTCCAGGTGTGTGCGATGCTGCTGACACAGGCTCTCCCTCGACTGTCTCTGCTCTGCCGCCTCCGCTCTGGAGCTGGCCATCAGTTCCTGGAACATGTCGTCCCTTGTCTTTTTCTTTCGGCGTCTAATCCGAGCCAGCCTCTGCAAGGGGATGGCGGGCAGTCCGGGAAGGAGCCGAAGCTGTGTGATGTGAAAAAGTAGGTGATTTCCTTGAACACATACATGTTTGCCAACAGTAAACACAGTCTAGTCAGTTTCAGTTAACAAGACCAAAGAGGGAACCAAGTCTCAGGAGATCTCAGAACTAGTCCGAGATTTCGGAATACGCTCTCATTGGCGGCGCCATTGCACTGGAGAGCGCACAAGCGAGAAAGATAGCTGCATCCCTCTTGCACAAAGTCCTGGTAAGCCTTACAGTACATACTGCTTATCAGCTACTGGTTAGCTGTGCTCTCCTGCTAAAGGCAATGTGCAAAGCAGAAAGGATAAGCCTTTAGCAGCCCCTCCCGCCAGCGCAGGAGCGATCAATGCATGCTTGTTCTCTGTGGACTCTCGCACGTGGCTGTTAGGCGAGGTCATTGTTATGCAACCTAATTGTAAACCATTAACAATAGTAACACTACACTGATTGCCCTACTTAGATGCAGTATTTGCAGACCGAGATCACCCTGAGGCGGGTCACTCGTGCCCAGAAAGACCGCATGTTACGGGACGCACTGCAGAGACCAGGACCATATGCAGCAATGCTAGTAGAGGCGATGGTTCCACTCTATATTCGGATGTCCTGGCGTGGAAGAGTCTGCTTCCACGGAGCGCCCAACAAGCGACCTCTTCCGACGAACCTCATGCGGAGGCTTTGCGAGGAACTGAATGACACCTTCGTAGAAATGTCGCTAGAGGACTATTTTTCTATCCCCATTTGTGTGGACCTTCTCTTTATATAGTTTAATATATATTATAGTTTAATATTTAGAATGTTTTAATTTGTAAATATTTAGAATTTCTTAAAGTCCATTTGTGTGGACCTTCTCTTCATATAATTTAATATATATTATAGTTTAATATTTAGAATTTTGTAAATACTGTTTCTATTTTTTCTATAACAATGTTATAAAAAATAAATGTTTATACGTGTGTTGCACTTACCGCCTGATCCTTCCCCTGATTCCGAGTCCTGGTTAACGGGCGGGGAGGGTTGGTAGGGGATCTCTGTGAGGGTGATGAAGAGATCCTGGCTGTCAGGGAAAGCGGGAGTGGGTTCCATGTCGCCTGCGCCGTCCTCTAAAGACCCTTCCTCATCTTCCCCATCGGCGAACAGGGAGGGGGAACTGTCCCGGTACACTATTCCGTCCTCGGAGTCCACCGTCACTGGTGGGGCACTGGTGGCAGACCCACCTAGAATGGCATGCAGTGCCTCGTAGAAGCGGCATGTCTGGGGCTGGGCTCGGGCGTCCGTTTGCCGCTCTGACTTTTTGATACCCTTGTCTTAGGTCCTTCACTTTCACGCGGCACTGCATCGCATCCCGGCTGTATCCTTTGTCTTTCATGGCTTTAGAAACCTTCTCGAACGTCTTCGCGTTCCGCTTGTTGGAGCGCAGCTCCGAGAGCACAGACTCCTCGCCCCACACAGCGATCAGATCCTGGACTTCCCGGTCACTCCATGCTGGGGACCTCTTTCTAGTCTGGGATTGCCCGGACTCCTCTGCTGGAGAGCTCTGCATCGTTGCAGGTGCTGCGGAGCTCGCCCCGATGTGCAACCAGAACGTCAGATTCAAACCGCCCAGACAGGAAAATGAATTCAAATTTTCGCGGGTCATTTCCTGTGTGGCTGGCCAGAGAATCCAAGCTCGGACTGCTGTCCAGAGCGTCAACAGAGTGGTGCACTGTGGGATAGCTCCCGGAGCTGCTAAGTTCGATTAGCATCCACACCAAGCCTAATTCGAGCTAGCAAGTGCGAATTTAGCGTTACTCCACCTGCCGGGGTGGAGTACCAAATTCGAACTAAAGAGCCCTCTAGTTCGAATTAAATGGCTTCCTGGTGTGGACGGTTGAGCGGTTAGTTCGAATTAACGCTGATAAATTCGAATTAAAGTCCTAGTGTAGACCAGGCCTAAGAGAAGAGCGGATTTCTCCTCTGCGCTAGGGAGATTCTCATAGGAAAAGCAGCTGTGGTGCGGGATGGGGCAATACAAGCACTACCCCTGAGCCCTTGAATAGCAGCAACTAGGACTTTGGGAGCCAGGGGATTGGTGTGTCTTGCTGGGAGAGCAGAGCTGGAGAGCAGAAAAGGGCATTGGAGGAATTGTAGAAAAGTCAGTGTCATGGCCGGGTCATGAGCAGCCAGATCTAGTGCTCAGAGGCAGAGTCTACACTCAGAAGACAGGAGTCGAGAGTCAGCTGGGTCAGGATACTGGAAGAGCAGAAGCAAAAGATCAAATTGTGTTCAGACCCTCAAATCCGATGAGCCACAGCGAGTCACATGGTCCAGAAGACAGGGGAGCCCCGGTGAGCAGACAGCTTCTTGTTCCTGCTGTTGGTTTAAGGAGGTCCCGGGGGCCGATTAGCTGCTCTGGGACTCTGCCAATAGGCCTCAGGGATGGAGCCTCAAACTGGGTCTGGACTTTGTAAGTCGTAGGTAAGCAGTTTTTAGTAGGCTTCCAGATGGCCTGCTGGAGTGTGGCTGCTCCCATGAACCCTGCAGACCCGAGTGATCTTCTGAGTGATCTCTCCCCGCTCAAACCTCCAGCAGGAAACAGTCTCCAGGATCCCAGACACGTCCTCTGAGAATAAAAAAACAAAGTCATGATGACAACTAGGCTATGGAACAGGAAGCCCAAAGTGCCCAGAAGAGTGAATGGTTTTTACCTCCACGAGATACCTGGGATCTTCCATCTAAGCCTCAATGCGACCCATGTTGCTTGGTTTGACAGGATGAGATCATGTGTCTCCACTGCTCTCTGAGCTGGGCTGGCTGCAGCATACGTCTGTGGAAGAGGCTGGGCCAGAGACTGGAAGAGAGATGTTGCAGTCAGGGTCCAGGCACCCCAGAAAGAGAACAGAGGGTCTGAAACCGAAAGGCTAAGCAATCAAATCAGCAGATTCGACAGAGAATTTTTGTACCGTAGAAGGGACATCAAATAAGGTCTGTTAGGAAAGCGGAGATGTTAGTCTGGAAACTGCTAAGGCCACAATTGTGACTCTTATGATTCAGTTTGAGTCACTACAAAGTGTGTTTTGTTTTGTTTGTCTGTTTGAAATTTGTCTCTTTCTCTTGCTTAGTATCACTTAAATCTCTTCTTTGTTACTGTGCTTCCCAAAGCCCCTCAGTGTTGTGTGTGTGAGTGAAGTGTGAGTCTCCAGCCTACCTACCAGGCTGAGCTGTGCCCTGTTTCTTTGAAGGTAGCGAATAATTTCGGAGCGGTGCGGGGCACAGAGTCCACAGGCAGTTCACCAGACATCTCCTGTGAAGCCCAAAGAGAACAAAGGAGCAGGAGAGATTCAGGCCACACTAACCCATGAGAACTTCCCACAGAAGAGGCTGCACAGTGCGCCAGACACAGCCGGCAGGATCCTTCCCACAAGCTGGGCCATGTCCTTCCCCTCCCAGCCCCACAGCTTCTTCCCCACCCCAGCCTCAGTAACCCCTCCCATCTCCCTGGTCTCCCCACCCACTCGCCAGTACCAGGCTGTTTCCATAATGGAAGCAGCTTTGTACCAGAGTTCACTGGCCACTAGATCCGAGGCTGCTCTGTTTGTCCATGGGCGTAGCAGGTTCATTTCCCTTTGCAGGATCTCTGACAGGTCTTGCTGCTGCTCCCTCAAGATTACCAGCTGCATCTGCAGCTCTGCCTGCACTTCCTTCTGCTTCTGGGGAGTTTCTAGGAGCTGCTGGAGAAACCCTGAGCCCTGCTTTGCCTGCTTAACCAGTCCCTGGAACTCAAATGGGATTCCCACTTGCGGGGACGGACCTTCCTTCAGTATCCAAGACTTCCATGAGCCATCGCAGATGACGAGAGGAATTCATTTCTGCTGACGATGCCAATAATCAATGAATCTACTCATTGTTAGGTGCCCTCTGGTCCTTCATTGACGGTCACTCCAGCACCATGGCAGTCTCTCTGCCTGGTAATTCGGCCCTCTGGCCGGCTCACTACTTTTAGTCACCGCTTCTGGGGCTCAGTTTGTCACACAGTAAAAATCCAAAAAGGTCTTCCCAGAGAAAAAAGTCCTTCTCCTCTCACTGGGGCTCTGGCTCAGCCTGCAGCCCCCTTGCTGGGCTTGGTAACCTCTCTGGGTGCATTTATGCCCCCCTTCTTTGGGGTCAGTAGAGGAACCCGGTCCCATCCTGAACCTGGTAGCAGCCCAGGGCTCTGTGCTCAACAGCTAGGTCTGCTCTTTTCTCTTTGCTGCAGGTTTCCCTGGGCACATCCTACCTCTCTTCTCAAGTTCCCTTCTAGGCTTTCCTTGCTGCTTTCAACTTCCTACCTAGTTCTCATTCCAGTGCATAGCCCAGCTAGGCTTTATCGCCACTGCAGTCTGGTTCTTTCGGGGCCAATACATGGTCCCTTGGAGGTAGGACTCATTCTGTAATCAATTTGGCTAAGCCCCAGGCTGTGCCGCCCAGGGGAAAGCACTCTCCTTTCCCTGGTACAGACCTGCTCTGCCCAGGCCTGCTCTTCTTGGGTCGAGGTGAGTCTTGCCCACATGCTCAGGGTTTAGCTGATCACCATAGCTGGGCTTTTCACCTTCCTCTGCAGTACAGGGCCTGGTTCACTTGCTGGAGGAGTCTCTGCACCTTAAAGTCTTGAAACCATTATTTGAGGACTTGAGTAGTTCAGACATAGGTCAGGGGTTTATTACAAGAGTGGGTGGGTGAGCTTCTGTGGCCTGTATTGTGCAGGAGGTCAGACTAGATGATCATAAATGGTCCCCTCTGACCTTAAAGTCTAGGAGTCTGTAGTGGACCTGGCACCGCAGCGCCCCTTTGTGGCAGGTGCCGGAACGGTGCTGGGGCCTCGCGTCTCTCTAGTCTCAGTGTTTGCCTCTCTACGGGCCGTCTGTTACTGTCACTCGGTCTTACGCTCTTCCCTCCCCCAGTATTTGCAGTAGCGCGACCTCGTTGGCAGCATCTATAAGGGTGGGGTAGCACGGCCTAGCGGACAAAGTCCATATAATCCCTCTTTGCAGCAGGGTAGAACAGCCTAGCGGCCAACGTTCATATAATCCAGGCCTGCACAACATACGGCCCGCGGAGCCTCACTGTGCGGCCCGCGAGGGGATTCTAAATCCCCCGCACACGGAGCTCTGCGGGCAGCCCAGAGCCCTTTGAATCCCGGCTGCGGCCAGGAAGCAGAGAGCTCTGGGCTGCCGGCAACCGCGGGGAGCCCTTTGAATCTCAGCCGCGGCTGGGAGTCAGAGGGCTCTGGGCTGCCGGCAGCGGCGGGGAGCCCAGAGCCCTTTAAATCCCAGCCGCGGCCGGGAGTCAGAGGGCTCTGGGCTGCTGGCAGCCGCGGGGAGCCCAGAGCCCTTTAAATCCCAGCCGCGGCCGTGAGTCAGAGGGCTCTGGGCTGCTGGCAGCCGCGCGGAGGCCAGAGCCCTTTAAATCCCAGCTGCGGCCGTGACTCAGAGGACTCTGGGCTGCTGGCAGCCGCGGGGAGGCCAGACACTTTTAAATCCCAGCCGCGGCCGGGAGTCAGAGGGCTCTGGGCTGCCCGCAGCGGCGGGGAGCCCAGAGCCCTTTAAATCCCAGCTGCGGCCGGGAGTCAGAGGGCTCTGGGCTGCTGGCAGCCGCGGGGAGCCCAGAGCCCTTTAAATCCCAGCCGTGGCTGGGAGTCAGAGGGCTCTGGGGCTGCCCGCAGCCGCAGGGAGTGCAGAGCCCTTTAAATCTCAGCCAGAGTTGGGAGTCAGAGGGCTCTGGGCTGCCCACAGATTCCCGGCTGCGGCTGGGATTTTAAGGGCTCAGGGCTCCCCGCGGCTGCCAGCAGCCCAGAGCGGTTTGAATCCCGGCACGCGACCACTGTTTGCACCCTCCCCGACTGCCCCCCAGAACCCCCACCCCCTATCTAACACCGCTGGTCCTTGTCCCCTGATACTCCTCTCCTGGGACTCCTGCCCCTAACTGCGCCCCCCGGACCCCGCCCCCTATCGAAATGCCGCTGCTCCGTGTCGCCCGAGTGCGCCCTCCCAAGAACCCTGCACCACCTGCCCCGTGGGGCCCCAGCCCCTATCTAAGCCTCCCTTCGCCTTGTCCCCAACTGCCCCCTCCTGAGACCCCCAACTTTCCCCAGGATCCCACCCCCTACCTATCCCCTGATAAACCCCTGGGACTCCCATGCCTATCCTACTGCTGCCTGTCCCCTGACTGCCCCCCTGAACCTCTGCCCCATCCAGCCCCCACAGCTCCCTGTCCCTTGACTGCCCCCTGGAACTCCCTACCCCTTCTCCAACCTCCAGCCCACTTACTGTGCCACTCAGACCAGCGTGTCTGGCTCCATGCAGCTCCAGACACATTGCTGCCATACTCCTCCGTGGAGCCCACAGGCCCCCACCCCCCAGCGCCTGCCTTTCAGATTTGAACACCTCAGGATTCAGGAGTGCTCAAGCTCAGTTTGGGCAGCTGTTACTTCATTTCTCCCAAATCAAATATACTGATCCACTGTAACTTGCTGTAGAAAAAGCAGGATAAAATTGAGCAAGAAATGCTTATTAGGACTGGAATTGCTATTTTCAGCAGCCATTGCCTTTTTGTTTGTTTAAGGAAGACAGTGATATTGCATAGGCAAATTCCCCATAGAAAGAAAGAGTGGAACAAAAGAATAATAAAGGCACCTCAACTTTTCCTTATTTATGGAAGACAGTCTTATAATATGCATCCAGATATCCTCCAATCACACAAGCTGAAAATTGTTCCACTTTATTGCAGCTCTGTAACCATATGGGAACCAATCCTGTCTGTGTTTTGTGCACATCCAAAATTCCTGCTGAATGACCTGCCCTGGGAGCGTTACTAGTGACCCAGGGCTGGGGAGGCAGGAGGTGTGTGGGGGGGGAGGCACTGGTGGGGGGAGCCCAGGGCTGGGGCAGCAGCAGGGTGGAGGGAGGGCACTGGTGGGGAGGAAAGGGGGAAGCCCAGCACTGGGGCGGCAGGGGGTGTGGGTCAGTGGGGGAAGAGCCCAGGATTGGGGCAGCAGGAGGGTACAGGGGGGAGCCCAGGGCTGGGATGGGGGGCAGCCAAGTTTTTTTTTTTTTGCTTGGGGCAGCAAAACACCTAGAGCCGACCCTGCCGGGTTCCCCCAGCCGCCGGAGCCCTGGGCCCTTTAATTTGACCCTGAGGGCTCCCAGCCACCTCTTCAGCTGGGAGCCCCCGGTTGATTTAAAATAAAGTATCACTTCCCCACCCCCAACCTTCCTTTTTGGCCCACAGCAGTTTTGGTGGGGCGGCGCTGGGGAAGGAGGGTTTGTTTCCGCAGGGCTGGGCGGCCCTGGGGCAGGGTGTTTCTGCGGGGCCGTGAGGTTTCGGCCCTCGGCTGTTTTCTTTGGAGGAATGTGGCCCTCGCCGCTTTACGAGTTGTGCGGGCCTGATATAATCCCCCCTTTCAGGCGGGGTAGTGCGGCCAGAGTCCACATAATCCTTCACGGTTGGACTCGGGCCCACCTTCTCCTCTGAGCCCCAAGCCAGGGCCCTGATAGCTGCAAGCTCTACTTGCCGCTCGCTCAGCAGGGATCTGCCCGCAACACGCCGAGTGCTAATACAGCTTTAACACCGTTTATCTCTACTTTCCCCTGGGAATGGCAGTGCTTCTGCAGCGAGGGGTCCTCCGGTCTGTTCCGCCCCTGGGTCGTCCTCCGTCAGGGTCTCCGGTGGTGCCTCGGCAGGGCTGACGCCCGGATCCTGGCTCGCAGGCCCTCTCTCTGCAGGAGCTAACAGCGTGCGTCCTTCCCCTCCGGCGGTCAGCCCAGACTGAGCTGATGTGCAGGCTTTTATATCTGAGCTCCAGTTGGAGCATGCCCAGCAGAACTTCTGGGGCGGGGCTTCCTCTGCCAGGGAGGAAGGGTTAACCCCTGCTATACCAGTGTGGGTCCACTCTGCCCCATCACACACCCTCCCCCTTAAGACAGTCGCCTGGGCCGGCTGACCCTTAGTCGTCTCCTCCCCTTCCCCCTACCCCCCTACCGCCCCACAACTTGGGAAAAGAAATCTGCATCCGCATGAGCCTTTCCCGGCCGGTGTAACACTCGGAAGGAATAGGGTTGGAGGGACATGGAGGGCTTTGCGAACAGGGGCTGCTAACAGGGAGTTTCGCAAGGGAGTTTGGAAGGGGAGTGGGAAGGGAGTGGGAACCCCTCGCAGGCCATAACCCCTTCCGTGTAGCCCCCCCTAAAATCCTAAAACCTATAAACCAAACTACATTCCAAAACTACTTTCTGTAAACCAGCCTTTCACTAACTAGGAGACAATGCAGGCAGAAGCCCAGCAGCAGGGTGGGGGCTATCCAGTTTATTGCACTGAGTGTAGCATGTATGATTACCTGCCCTGTGGGCGGGTTGCGTATGTGTGCAGTCGGTGCAAGGAGCTCCTGGCCCTCAGAGACCATGTACGGTTTTTGGAGGCCAGGGTGGCGGAACTGGAGGAGCTGAGAGAGGCAGAGAGGTATGTTGATGAGGCTTTCCGGGACACTGTAGAATTGTCCCACCTCCGCTTAGACAGCACCTGTGCTGTTGAGGAGGAAGAAGGGCCCAGGGAAGTAGAGCAGTCAATGGGAGCAGAGGGAAACTTTCCCGTAGTTGGGACCCTCCTTCCAGATGGTGCTGGGGTTGCCTCTCGCACTGAGGTTGCCTCTCCGGGGGAGGGAACTCCAGTTTCTAGGAAAAGGCAGGTGTTAGTAATGGGAGATTCGATTATTAGAAATGTAGATAGCTGGGTCTGTGATGACCGGGAGAACCGTATGGTGACTTGCCTGCCTGGTGCGAAGGTTGCGGATCTCTCGAGGCATCTAGATAGACTTATGTGTAGTGCTGGGGAGGAGCCGGTGGTCGTGGTACATGTAGGTACCAATGACATAGGGAAGGGTAGGAGAGATGTCCTGGAAGCCAAATTTAGGCTGCTAGGGAAGAGACTGAAATCCAGGACCTCTATGGTGGCATTTTCAGAAAGGCTCCCAGTTCCACGCGCAGGGCCAGGTAGGCAGGCAGAGCTTCAGAGTCTCAATGCGTGGATGAGACGATGGTGTAGAGAGGAGGGGTTCACATTCATTAGCAACTGGGGAGACTTCTGGGATGGGAGGAGCCTATACAGGAGAGATGGGCTCCACCTAAACCAAAGTGGAACCAGACTGCTGGCGCTAAACATTAAAAAGGTTGTAGAGCAGTTTTTAAACTAGGTGATGGGGGAAAGCCGACTGCTGCAGAGAAGCGTGTGGATCGGACACAGACTTCTCTTAGGGGAGAGTCTGATGATAGAGAATCTCCAGGTTATAGTCAGGAGCAGAGGAATGAGAAATATAATATAAGGGCCGGATCAGATGATGAACAGTCACATAAAAAAGAATCTGGCACATCAGAAAAAGGCAGGCTAATAAACAGGGACAAGTTTTTAAAGTGCTTGTACACAAATGCCAGAAGTCTAAATAATAAGATGGGTGAACTAGAGTGCCTTGTGATAAAGGAGGATATTGATATAATAGGCATCACAGAAACCTGGTGGACTGAGAGCAATCAATGGGACACAATCATTCCGGGGTACAAAATATATCGGAAGGACAGAACAGGCCGTGCAGGGGGAGGAGTGGCACTATATGTTAAAGAAAGTGTAGATTCAAATGAAGTAAAAATCTTAAGCGAATCCACAGGTTCCATAGAGTCTCTATGGATAGAAATTTCATGCTCTAGTAAAAATATAACATTAGGGATCTATTATCGACCACCTGACCAGGACAGTAATAGTGATGATGAAATGCTAAGGGAAATTAGAGAGGCTATCAAAATTAAGAGCCCAATAATAGTGGGGATTTCAATTATCCCCATATTGACTGGGAACATTTCACTTCAGGACGAAATGCAGAGATAAAATTTCTCGATACTTTAAATGACTGCTTCATGGAGCAGCTGGTGCAGGAACCCACAAGGGGCGAGGCGACTCTAGATTTAATCCTGAGTGGAGCGGAGGAGCTGGTCCAAGAGGTAACTATAGCAGGACCGCTTGGAAATAGTGACCATAATACAATAGCATTCAAAATCCCTGTGGTGGGAAGAACATCCCAACTGCCCACCACTGTGGCCTTTAATTTCAAAGGGGGAACTATACAAAAATGAGGGGTTAGTTAGACAAAAGTTAAAAGGTACATTGACTAAAGTGAAATCCTGCAAGTTGCGTGGGCCCTTTTAAAGACACCATAATAGAGGCCCAACTTCAATGTATACCCCAAATTAAGAAAAACTGTAAAAGAACTAAAAGAGCCACCGTGGCTTAACCACCATGTAAAAGAAGCAGTGAAAGATAAAAGACTTCCTTTAAAAAGTGGAAGTCAAATCCTAGTGAGGCAAATAGAAAGGAGCACAAACGCTGCCAACTTAAGTGCAAGAGTGTAATAAGAAAAGCCAAAGAGGAGTTTGAAGAACGGCTAGCCAAAAACTCCAAAGGTAATAACAAAATGTTTTTTAAGTACATCAGAAGCAGGAAGCCTGCTAAACAACCAGTGGGGCCCCTTGACGATGAAAATACAAAAGGAGCGCTTAAAGATGATAAAGTCATTGCGGAGAAACTAAATGGATTCTTTGCCTCAGTCTTCACGGCTGAGGATGTTAGGGAGATTCCCAAACCTGAGCTGGCTTTTGTAGGTGACAAATCTGAGGAACTGTCACAGATAGAAGTATCAGTAGAGGAGGTTTTGGAATTAATTGATAAACTCAACATTAACAAGTCACCGGGACCAGATGGCATTCACCCAAGAGTTCTGAAAGAACTCAAATGTGAAGTTATGGGAACTATTAACTAAGGTTTGTAACCTGTCCTTTAAATCGGCTTCGTACCCAATGACTGGAAGTTAGCTAATGTAACGCCAATATTTAAAAAGGGCTCTAGGGGTGATCCGGCAATTACAGACCGGTAAGTCTAACGTCGGTACCGGGCAAATTAGTTGAAACAATAGTAAAGAATAAAATTGTCAGACACATAGAAAAACATAAACTCTTGAGCAATAGTCAACATGGTTTCTGTAAAGGGAAATCGTGTCTTACTAATCTATTAGAGTTCTTTGAAGGGGTCAACAAACATGTGGACAAGGGGGATCCGGTGGACATAGTGTACTTAGATTTCCAGAAAGCCTTTGACAAGGTCCCTCACCAAAGGCTCTTACGTAAATTAAGCTGTCATGGGATAAAAGGAAAGGTCCTTTCATGGATTGAGAACTGGTTAAAGGACAGGGAACAAAGGGTAGGAATTAATGGTAAATTTTCAGAATGGAGAGGGGTAACTAGTGGTGTTCCCAAGGGTCAGTCCTAGGACCAATCCTATTCAATTTATTCATAAATGATCTGGAGAAAGGGGTAAACAGTGAGGTGGCAAAGTTTGCAGATGATACTAAACTACTCAAGATAGTTAAGACTAAAGCAGATTGTGAAGAACTTCAAAAAGATCTCACAAAACTAAGTGATTGGGCAACAAAATGGCAAATGAAATTTAATGTGGATAAATGTAAAGTAATGCACATTGGAAAAAATAACCCCAACTATACATACAACATGATGGGGGCTAATTTAGCTACAACGAGTCAGGAAAAGATCTTGGAGTTATCGTGGATAGTTCTCTGAAGATGTCACGCAGTGTGCAGAGGCGGTCAAAAAGCAAACAGGATGTTAGGAATCATTAAAAGGGGATAGAGAATAAGACTGAGAATATATTATTGCCCTTATATAAATCCATGGTACGCCCACATCTCGAATACTGTGTACAGATGTGGTCTCCTCACCTCAAAAAAGATATTCTAGCACTAGAAAAGGTTCAGAAAAGAGCAACTAAAATGATTAGGGGTTTAGAGAAGGTCCCATATGAGGAAAGATTAAAGAGGCTAGGACTCTTCAGTTTGGAAAAGAGAAGACTAAGAGGGGACATGATAGAGGTATATAAAATCATGAGTGATGTTGAGAAAGTGGATAAGGAAAAGTTATTTACTTATTCACATAATACAAGAACTAGGGGTCACCAAATGAAATTAATAGGCAGCAGGTTTAAAACAAATAAAAGGAAGTTCTTCTTCACGCAGCGCACAGTCAACTTGTGGAACTCCTTACCTGAGGAGGTTGTGAAGGCTAGGACTATAACAATGTTTAAAAGGGGACTGGATAAATTCATGGTGGCTAAGTCCATAAATGGCTATTAGCCAGGATGGGTAAGAATGGTGTCCCTAGCCTCTGTTCGTCAGAGGATGGAGATGGATGGCAGGAGAGAGATCATTTGATCATTGCCTGTTAGGTTCACTCCCTCAGGGGCACCTGGCATTGGCCACTGTCGGTAGACAGATACTGGGCTAGATGGACCTTTGGTCTGACCCGGTACGGCCTTTCTTATGTTCTTATGTTACCACCACATGATCCGTGTGTTTGAGTCCTTCATGCTGTTAATCCACCTGAGGGGTGCGTGTTCTATTACCAAGGAGAAGGAGGGCTTCGTAGAACTGCTTATAGTCATTCCTGTCCGCATATGCCTGTATTTCATCTGCTTTGGCGCTCAGCCACAAGTCCCGCATTTTGGGCAGTCGGTGCTGTACTGTTCTGCGAGCATGATAAAGGCTGTCTTCTTTGCCGCTGAGGATGGGTCGTTCTGATGTGCACGATGCAGGCGATGCTTCTCAGCAAGTAGGACCTGGATTTCTGCATCATTTTCGTCAAACCAGCCTTGCCGCCTGCGTGTGGAGGGCCCCAATACCTTCGATGCAGCTGTATGGACAGTGTTGCGGAATGGCTCCCAGTCTTTCTCAGCGTCATCCTCAATACGAAGATCAGCAAGCTCATTCTCTAGGTCTTCCGCTAGATTTTCAGCGATGCGGCTATTCTTCAGCTTCGACACGTTGATCCTTTTGAGAGCCTTACAGCCTTGTGGTCGTCTCTTCGGCATGATACGGAGCTTCATTTTGGATACTATGAACCTGTGATCCGTCCAACAGTCACCGCCGCACATAGCTTTTATAACCCTGACATCTTGTCTGTCCTTCTCCTGATGACGACATAGTCGATCAGATGCCAGTGCTTGGAACAGGGATGCATCCACCAAGTCTTGTTGCGGTGCGGAGGCGGAAGACCGTATTGGTGATCAGAAGGTCATGTGCTGCACAAGTTTTCAGCAGTAACAGGCCATTGCTGTTACACTTTCCCACTCCATGTTTCCGATGACTCCTTCCCAGGCTGCGGCATCGCATCCGACTCTTGCGTTAAAATCGCCAAGCAGGATCAGCTTGTCTCTGCGGTGCACTGATGATAACAGAGCACCTAGTTCTTCGTAGAATTTATCCTTCACATTCTCTGGGTTGGTCATTATGGGAGTGTATGTGCTGATCAAAGTAGCTTGTTTTCCTTTTTGAAGCGGAAGCTGCATTGTCATGAGTCGGTCATTCACACCCTTGGGGGAACTGGCAAGTTTCCGAACAAGATGATTCTTGATGGCGAAGCCAACTCCAGATTCGCGACGCTCATCACTGCTGCGGCCACTCCAGAAGAATGTATAGCCTCTGCCTGACTCGGACAGCTGTCCTTCATTAGCAAGGCGAGTTTCGCTAAGGGCTGCAATGTCAATGTTGTAGCGTCACGAGCTCACTGGCGACAAGTGCTGTTCTTCTCTCCGGTCTGTCTGCTGTGATGTTGTCCAGTAGCGTGCGCACAGCCCATGTGCCAATGGGGATCGGTGTCACTCTAAGTTTTGTTTTTGTTCAACCTCTTTGATGGGATCCCCACCAGCCGCGGTATGCTGGCCAGGGTAAGGTGAAGCAGGCAATGTTTAGGGCACCTTTTCTAGCCAAGTGAGCAGTGCAGTCCTGAATAGGGCTGCTCAGTCGCTCAAGAAGATGCCGCGCTCCACTGCTGCTTCGGTCAGTGAGGAACGACCATTATACCTGAGCCGCCTGTGTGCAGGTCCGCGGCAACAGCTCCCAGTGTATCCACACCTGCTGCTTCGTCGCTTGCCCATCACCACAGGACTTGATATGTTATGATGTCGAGACTTGCGCGTGAATTGGATTAAAGTGAGGGAGAGTCTATGGTCCACAGTCTTCTGGGAGCTTTCCCCTCCTGAACTCTGATGGCACTGTGCTCCTTACAGAGAAGACGCAGATTCTCCAGAGATGGGCTGAACATTTTGAAGCAGTTCTCAACTGCCCCTCAGTCATCAATGATGAGGCCATTGACAAGATGCCCCAGGTTGCAGTCCATGACTCCATGGATGCTTCACCAAAAGAGGATGAAGTGAAGGAAGCCATCAACCAGCTGTCAAGTGGCAAAGCCCCAGGGTCAGATGCCATACCAGCAGAGGTGTACAAAGTCAGTGGACCCGTGCTGCTACGGAAAGTCACTGAGCTGTTTCAGTCCTTCTGGAAGCAGGGATCCATTCCACAGGAATTTAGAGATGTGTCCATGGTGCACCTCTATAAGAGGAAGGGCAATCGCCAGGTATGCAACAATCACCATGGAATCTTGCTCTCTACAGCGTGGAAAATTCTTGCACGGGTTCTGTTGAACCGATTGATCACTCACCTGCAGCAGGGCTTACTGCCAGAATCACAGTGCGGCTTCCGCACGGGCCGCGGGATTATTGACATGATCTTCGCTGCGTGTCAGCTACAGGAGAAATGTCAAGAACAGAATTGTGAGCTCTACACAACTTTTGTGGACCTCACGAAAGCGTTCGACTCTGTCAGTCGCCAGGGCCTGTGGAGGATCATGTCGAAATTCAGCTGTCCAGACAGATTCATACCAATGGTACGTCAATTTCATCACGGTATGATGGCTCGTGTCCTGGATGACAGTGAAACATCTGAGGCCTTCCCAGTCACCAACGGCATCAAGCAAGGGTGTGTTTTAGCACCCACTTTGTTCAGCATGATATTCTCTGCCACTCTGACTGATGCCTTTCAATACTGCACTGAAGGAGTAGGCCTGAAATACAGAACTGACAGGAAACTATTCAATCCGAGGCGACTGCGTGCCATTACCAAGGTGAAGGAAACTGTACTTCGAGACTTTGTCTTTGCCGATGATTGTGCTCTGAATGCTAGTACAGAGCCACAAATGAAAGCCAATATGGACAAGTTTTCATCTGCATGTAACAACTTCGGTCTCACCGTTAGCATCAAGAAGACTGAGGTCATGCACCAGCCAGCTCCCCACGCTCCGTACTCAGAACCGTCCATCACTGTAAATGGACAGAGACTCCAGGCAGTGGAGCACTTCACATACCTGGGCAGTACCCTTTCCCAAGCAGTGTCAGTCGATGATGAAGTAAACGGCAGAATTGCTAAAGCCAGCTCTGCATTTGGCCGATTGCGCTCCAACGTCTGGGAACGTCGAGGGATCAGCCTACCAACGAAGCTGATGGTCTACCGAGCAGTGGTGCTTCCAACTCTGCTGTAGGCCTGCGAGCCGTGGACTGTCTATCAGAGTCATGCACGAAGGCTCAATCATTTCCACATTTCCTGTCTGCGAAAGCTTCTAAAAATCAGATGGCAGGACAAAGTGCCCGATACTGAAGTCCTTACCAGAGCCAGTCTGCCGTCAGTTCACACACTGCTGATGAGAGCCCAGACCAGATGGGCCGGACATGTCGTGAGAATGTCAGAGGAGCGCATTTCTAAACAGCTCTTCTACGGAGAACTCACCAGGGAAAGCGCTCCCATGGAGGACAAAAGAAGCGGTTCAAGGACACGCTGAAGACCTCTCTGAACTCCCTGGAGATCAACACCGCCACATGGGAAACCCTCGCACTGAACCGTCCAGCATGGCGCAGCCTCATTCACACAGGCAGTAATACCTCTGAGGCGAGGCGTACTGCTGAGTCTGAAAGAAAGCGTGAGCTGCGCGAGTCCAGAGCTGCCCGCACATCATCGACAGTGCCATCGCATGTCTGTCCAACGTGTGGCAGGACGTTCCACGCCCGAATCGGACTGATCAGTCATCTCCGGACTCACAGAGTCCGGTCATCGAACGAATGAGTTGTTGAGGTCTTCATCGACAACGATGGACGAACATCACAGTACCTCAGCGCCACGAATGCCCATTTCACTCCCAGGGCCTCCCGCTCTGTGGTGGAATACCGGGTCTCTCTGGGGAACAGCTTGTGGCTCAGGTCCAAAATGGGGTGTTCTTCTCCTCCCACCTCTTGCAACAGTACGGCCCTGTAGTGAGGCGGCCTGGCTCCCGGCCGCACCCGAGAGGGAGGAGCCAGAACAGCTGCCACAGTGGGCGGAGCCACTGCCGCCTGTCCCCGCCCCCGGAAGTCAAGGGGCGGGACAGGAAGTATAAAAGCCCCGGCCCAGCGCTCAGTTGCAGCCCAGCGGCCGGAGAGGACAGACGCTCCTGACCGAGCTCTTGCTGGACCGAGCCTGCCCCAAGCCCGGTACCCTGAGGAGGACTGGCCGAGCCTTCCCCGAGCCCGGTACCCTGAGGAGGACTGGCCGAGCCTTCCCCGAGCCCGGTACCCTGAGGAGAACTGGCCGAGCCTGCCCCGAGCCCGTTACCCTGAGGAGCTGCCCGAGCGTCCCCTTGACCCGTGTCCTGAGGAGCAGCCCGACCTAGCCAGCCCTCAGCACGACGAGGAGCCCATGGTATGGGACCCCGCTGCGGACACCCGCGATGAGCAGGTACCCATGGAGGGGGAGATGGGAAGTAGCCCGGGGGTAGCTGACCCCAGTCTGGCTACTGCAGATTTCGAGCCGATGTCGGTGTGTTGCGGTCAGGACCCCACCGACACAGCAGCAGACTAACTGCTGCTGTTAGGGCCCCGGGCTGGGACACAGTGGAGTGGGTGGGCCTGTGTCCCCCCTGCCACCGCCTCACGGGTGGCAGTCTCCCCCTCACATCAGAGCTCAGACCCAGAAGTCTGGACTGACCTATTGTTGCTGCTCAGCTCCTGCTTCGAGGACCTGAGCCCTGAACTATTATTGCTGCTCAGCTCCTGCTTTAAGGACCTGAGCCCTGAACTATTGTTGTTGCTGCTCAGCTCCTGCTTTAAGGACCTGAGCCCTGAACTATTATTGCTGCTCAGCTCCTGCTTTAAGGACCTGAGCCCTGAACTATTGTTGTTTGCTCAGCTCCTGCTTTAAGGACCTGAGCCCTGAACTATTATTGCTGCTCAGCTCCTGCTTTAAGGACCTGAGCCCTGAACTATTGTTGTTGCTGCTCAGCTCCTGCTTTAAGGACCTGAGCCCTGAACTATTGTTGTTGCTGCTCAGCTCCTGCTTAAGGACCTGAGCCCTGAACTATTGTTGTTTGCTCAGCTCCTGCTTAAGGACCTGAGCCCTGAACTATTGTGGTTGCTGCTCAGCTCCTGCTTAAGGACCTGAGCCCTGAACTATTGTGGTTGCTGCTCAGCTCCTGCTTTAAGGACCTGAGCCCTGAAGTATTATTGCTGCTCAGCTCCTGCTTAAGGACCTGAGCCCTGAACTATTGTTGTTTGCTCAGCTCCTGCTTAAGGAGCTGAGCATTGAACTATTGTTGTTTGCTCAGCTCCTGCTTAAGGACCTGAGCCCCTTGAACTACTGCTTATTGCCCCGCCCTGACTAGGGCTAGGGCTTTACTGACTCTGGGTGCTCAGCCCCTGCCTGAGGGTCTGAGCCTAGAACTGCTGTTTGCTGCCCCGCCCTGACTGAGGGCTTGGGCTTCGTTGACTGTTTATTTCTGCTCAGCCCTGCCTGAGGGTCTGAGCCCTTGGACCTTCGGAGACTGAACTGCTGATTTAGGCCGTGTAGTGACGCGGCCTGGCTCCCGGCCACACCCGAGAGGGCCGAGCCCCCACACCGGACTCTTACACGTGGTGCCTTCTCTGAGGACCTCTCGCCCAGGATGTGGGCGCGAGCTCTTGACGCCGGTGAAAAGGGGGCCGCGGGAGAGAGGCCTCCCGCCAGAGAGATGGATCTGTCCCAGCTCCTGCCCTCATGACGGAGAGCCAGGAGCGACAACAGGCGGCCCGGTCGCAACAGCAGCAGCAGCTCGTCGAGCAGCTAGGTTCGCAACAACGGCAGCTCATTCAAGACCTGGTTACCCAGCACCAGGACTTCCAGCGGCAATGTGTCCAGCAGCTCGCAGCGGTGCTGACTCGACCGGGGGAACCCCATCCAGGAGATGCTGCAGGGGCCCCGCGGCCCAGCCCCCCAATTCGGCTGACGAAGATGGGGCCCGGCGACGACCCCGAAGCCTTTCTCGTCACATTGAAGCGGGTGGCCGTCGTCGCGGGCTGGGCCCAGGACCAATGGGCCACCATCCTGGCCCCATACTTAACGGGGACTGCTCAGACGGTCTATCGAGGCTTGTCTGTGGAGGCAGTCCAGGACTACAGCCAGGTGAAAGCCGCTATCCTAGACGCCCTGGATGTGAGTCCAGAGACCTACCGACAGCGGTTTAGAAGCCTGGCGTATCCTCCAGGGGCCCGACCTCGGATAGTGGCCCAGGAGCTTCGAGTGGTAGTATTGGAGCAGTTCGCCCATGTACTCCCGCCGCGAGGAAGAGCCTGGGTCCTCCGCCATAGGCCGGCGACAGTGGCCGCGGCCGTTACGTTAATGGAGGACTTCCTTGCGGCTGAAACCCCGCTGGGCTCGGCTGGCCGGACAGCCCCGCCCCGGACGGAGCGCCCCAACCCAGAAAAGAAGGGGGCGCCCACCCTCACAGACGTACAAGTTTCCTCCCGTGGAGCGGAGGCCCGGACCCGTACCGCCACGTCCTCCGGGAGAGCCGCTCGGACCCCGGTTCCCGTGGCGAGAGGGGACTACCGGAACCTGCCTGGAGGTAACCCCGGGACCCGGTCACGGACGGGACGAGCAGACCTGGGGCCCTGTTTCTCCTGTGGAGAGTATGGCCATTTACAGTGGGACTGCCGAGGACTGGAGTGTACCTTTGGCCAGGTTTACTCAGGGGAAGGCCGTGCCCGGCGTTGGCAAGCGGCCAAGATCACCGTGCCCGTGGTCGTTGAGGGGCGCCCGACGGTGGCCCTCCTCGATTCAGGCTGCGGCCAGACACTGGTCTGCCAAACCATGGGCCCGCAGGCTTACAACCGCCTGGGGAACATTCAGCTGCAGTGTATCCACGGGGATATACGGCCCTACCCAAGTACCAGGGCCCAACTGACTATTGATGGGGTCACCCGGCTGATGACAGTGGGACTCGCTCCACGGCTGGCGTACCCGGTGATCCTGGGTCGGGACTGGCCCGAGTTCCCTGCCGTACTACGCCGCCACGCCGAGGGCAGCCCGCAGGTCACGCCAGCCTTGGAAGGGGAGGCCCCAGAGACTGAGGAAGACGAGGTGGAAGCCCCCGACCACACCAACCCGATGGAAGGACGTGAAGATCCTCCCCCCGGAGTGGGGGAGGATCCCTCGGCGCCCACGGACTTTTGCCGGGATCAACGGGCCGACCGTACACTCACGCGGACATACGACCAGCTGGCCTCCCTGGATGGGACGGTCCTCGACCCCCATCGAGCGGCGCAGTGGCCGCACTTTGAATTGCGGCAGGAGCACCTGTATCGCGTCGAGAGGGACCCCCGCACGGGGGATACCAGGACACAACTCCTCGTGCCTCGGTGTCACCGCCGGGCGGTCATGAAACTGGCCCACGACATCCCTGCGGCCGGGCACCTCGGTCACGAGAAGACCCTGGCTCGGATCCTGGGGTGCTTCTTCTGGCCAGGGGTACACCAGGAGGTAAAGAATTATTGCAACTCTTGTCCGGAATGCCAGTTGGCTGCCCCAGCACGAACTCCCAAGGCACCGCTGGTCCCGATGCCTCTGATTGAGACCCCCTTTGAGCGGGTGGCCATGGACCTGGTGGGGCCCCTCCCTAAGAGCAGCGCAGTGTTCCAATACATTTTGGTGATAATGGACTATGCTACCAGGTTCCCCGAAGCAATCCCTCTCCGGACCATCACGGCCCGCACCATCGCAGCTGAGCTGGTGAAGGTCTTCGCCCGTGTCGGCCTGCCCCGGGAGATCCTCATGGATCAGGGGACCAACTTTACGTCACGGCTGCTCCAGCAGGTGTGCGAACTCTTGGGGATAAAGCAACTCTGGACGTCCGTTTACCATCCCCAGACAGATGGGCTGGTTGAAAGATTCAATCGGACGCTGAAAGAGCTGTTGCGTAGGTTCCCCCAGGAGGACCTTCGCCGATGGGACCAGCTCCTTCCACCCCTGCTCCTGGCGGTGCGGGAAGTCCCCCAGTCTTCAACCAAGTTCTCACCCTTTGAGTTGCTGTACGGTCGGCGACCTCGGGGCCTGCTGGATCTCATGAGGGAAACCTGGGAGCAAGCCCCATCGCCGTCCCAGGGCCTCTTAAAGTACGTACTCCAGCTTCAGGAGCGCCTTAAGCAGGCGGGGGCCCTGGCGCAGGAGAACTTGAAAGCCACCCAAGACACGCAGGCCCAGACTTATAACTGGGACGCCCAGACTCGGGACTTTCATCCCGGAGACCGGGTATTACTCCTCCTTCCCTCCAGTGAATCGAAGATCCTGGCCCGGTGGCAAGGGCCATATGAGGTGGTTCGGAAGGTGGGCCCGGTTAATTATGAAATCAATCAGCCGGACCGGAAAAAGAAGACCCAACGGTACCATGTCAACCTCCTCAAGCCCTGGCAGGAACATGAAGGTCTCCCGATCAACCCCTACCCGCCAGAACCTGAGCTAGGACCCCAGGTAGCCCATACAGAGGACCCCGGGGAACCGCAGCTCGGGGAGACCCTAACAGACGACCAACTCAAGCAGACCCGGTGCCTCTTGCAAGCCTTTTCCCACACCTTTACGGGCCAACCGGGATACACCACCCTGGTATACCATAGGATCCAGACAGAGCCTGGGGTGGTGGCCTGGTCGCGCCCCGGATCCTTGCCGTATCACAGGAGGCAGGTCGTTGAGGAGGTGGTACGAGCTATGCTGGATCTAGGGGTGATTGAACCATCGCAACATGAGTGGCGCAGCCCTGTAGTGCTGGTACCGAAGCCCGACGGCTCACAGAGATTCTGTATCGACTTTAGGTGCGTTAATGCTATCTCCAAGTTCGATGCCTATCCCATGCCTCGGATAGATGAGCTGTTGGCCCGCTTAGGGGAGGCCCGCTATATCACCACCCTTGATCTAAGCAAAGGGTACTGGCAGATCCCCCTGGAACCAGCCTCCAGGGAGAAGACTGCGTTCGCCACACCCACTGGCCTATACCAGTTTACCCGGATGCCCTTCGGCCTCCATGGGGCTCCGGCCACCTTTCAACGCCTAATGGACCGCCTCCTCCAGCCACATCAGGACTACGAGGCCGCCTATCTAGATGACGTGGTCATTTACAGTCCTCGGTGGGAGAACCACCTAGAAAGGGTCGCAGCCGTCCTGAGGTCCCTGCGGAAGGCCGGGTTAACAGCCAACCCTAAGAAATGTCGCATCGGCTGAGAAGAGACCACGTACCTGGGGTATACTATCGGGCATGGACAGGTAAAACCTCTTGTCGGCAAGGTCCAGGCCATCGCAACCTGCCCCCCGCCAGCCACGAAGCGCCAGGTGTGCCAGTTTCTGGGGCTGGCAGGGTATTACAGACGATTTATTCCTCAATTCGCGGCAATTGCCGCCCCCTTACCGGGGCTCCTGACAAAGGATAGCCCGCGGCAGGTGAAATGGACCCGCGAGTGCGACGAGGCCTTTCAGACACTCAAAACGAGTCTCTGCAGCAAGCCGGACTTGTATAGTCCTGATTTCCACCGGACATTTGTTTTACAGACAGACGCCTCGGAAGTGGGACTCGGGGCCGTCCTTTCCCAAGAAGTAGAGGGGGAAGAGCATCCGGTTCTTTACATCAGCCGGAAGCTGTTCCCCCGAGAGAAAAACTACGCGGTGGTCGAAAAGGAAGCCCTCGCTGTGAAGTGGGCCTGTGAAGCCCTGAGGTATTACATCCTGGGAGCCCCCTTCACCTTGGTCACCGACCATTCCGCCCTCCAATGGTTGGCTCGCATGAAGGACCATAATATGCGGCTGCAGCGGTGGTACTTGGCCCTGCAGCCCTATGCCTTCACTGTGCGTCATCGGGCCGGGAAGGACCATGCTAACGCGGACTTCCTCTCCCGGCTGGGGGGTATGGAAGGGGCTGACCCCGCTGCACGGGAGCCAGCCTTGAGGGGGGGGCCGTGTAGTGAGGCAGCCTGGCTCCCGGCCGCACCCGAGAGGGAGGAGCCAGAACAGCTGCCACAGTGGGCGGAGCCACTGCCACCTGTCCCCGCCCCCCCGGAAGTCAAGGGGCGGGACAGGAAGTATAAAAGCCCTGGCCCAGCACTCAGTTGCAGCCCGGCGGCTGGAGAGGACAGACGCTCCTGACCGAGCTCCTGCTGGACCGAGCCTGCCCCAAGCCCCGTACCCTGAGGAGGACTGGCCGAGCCTGCCCCGAGCCCCGTACCCTGAGGAGGACTGGCCGAGCCTGCCCCGAGCCCCGTACCCTGAGGAGGACTGGCCGAGCCTGCCCCGAGCCCCGTACCCTGAGGAGGACTGGCCGAGCCTGCCCCGAGCCCCGTACCCTGAGGAGGACTGGCCGAGCCTGCCCCGAGCCCGGTACCCTGAGGAGAACTGGCCGAGCCTGCCCCGAGCCCCGTACCCTGAGGAGAACTGGCCGAGCCTTCCCCGAGCCCCGTACCCTGAGGAGGACTGGCCGAGCCTGCCCCGAGCCCGGTACCCTGAGGAGGACTGGCCGAGCCTGCCCCGAGCCCGGTATCCAGAGGAGAACTGGCCGAGCCTGCCCCGAGCCCGGTATCCAGAGGAGAACTGGCCGAGCCTGCCCCGAGCCCGGTACCCTGAGGAGAACTGGCCGAGCCTGCCCCGAGCCCATTACCCCGAGGAGCTGCCCGAGCATCCCCCCGACCCGTGTCCTGAGGAGCAGCCCGACCTAGTCAGCCCTCAGCACGACGAGGAGCCCATGGTCTGGGACCCCGCTGCGGACACCCGCGATGAGCAGGTACCCATGGAGGGGGAGATGGGAAGTAGCCCGGGGGTAGCTGACCCCAGTCTGGCTACTGCAGATTTCGAGCCGATGTCGGTGTGTTGCGGTCAGGACCCCACCGACACAGCAGCAGACTAACTGGGTCTGGGACACAGTGGAGTGGGTGGGCCTGTGTCCCCCCATGCCACCGCCTCACGGGTGGCAGTCTCCCCCTCACATCAGAGCTCAGACCCAGAAGTCTGGACTCACCTATTGTTGCTGCTCAGCTCCTGCTTTAAGGACCTGAGCCCTGAACTATTATTGCTGCTCAGCTCCTGCTTAAAGATCTGAGCCCTGAACTATTGTTTGCTCAGCTCCTGCTTAAGTAGCTGAGCCCCTTGAACTACTGTTTATTGCCCCGCCCTGACTAGGGCTAGGGCTTTACTGACTCTGGGTGCTCAGCCCCTGCCTGAGGGTCTGAGCCTAGAACTGCTGTTTGCTGCCCCACCCTGACTGAGGACTTGGGCTTCGTTGACTGTTTATTTCTGCTCAGCCCTGCCTGAGGGTCTGAGCCCTTGGACCTTCGGAGACTGAACTGCTGATTTAGGCCGTGTAGTGACGCGGCCTGGCTCCCGGCCACACCCGAGAGGGCCGAGCCCCCACACCGGACTCTTACACGCCCCCAACCCTACCTGCGAAGCATCTGTCTGGAGCATTTAAACCACTCCCCCGCCCATGGAGTGTCCTCTTTTTTGACAGTTCCAATATGGTAACCCTACCCTATGGGCCAAGCCTCCACTCCTGACAGTTCAGGCTAACCTCCCTTGGCTGCTTGGCCTGCCTGCCGAGACAGAGGACTCAGGGATTTCCATCAGGCTGCTCGGTTGCAAATGCAGCCCCCCAAAGAAGTGAAGAATGGAAGTGAAAGAGCAAAGCTGGACCATCCGCTGAGCTGCTGCAATCAAGTGAGCAGAGCCTGGGAGAGAAGAGGGAAAGCTCGAAGGTGGCTAGTGGCTGTAGGGAGCCAGGGGAGGAGAAATAAATAGTTAATGAGGAATCCTACGGGCTTTGTCTTGTGTGGTGAAGGGTTTCAAATGGGTCTAGTTATGATCACGTTACACTTGAAAATAGCTCGGGATGGCTGAAGGGCAGGTCTATAAAGGTAAGAGGTCACTCTAGGAGCTTCAAGTCTCAGATTCTGTCCCTACTGCCTGCTTGGATCAGCTGATCTCAACCCAACACGTCCCTCAGGTGGGAGCAGGGGCGAGCTCTTTTCCGGAGTAGCCGCCAGAATAGGGACAGGATACATGTGGCCAAGGAACTAGAGAGGCCTGGGGGTCAATTGCAGAGTTGCCTGTTAATGCAGCTCTTCTGGGGGAGCACGGTAGGGGACTGTGCACACAGGAGCCCCATTTCAAATGGTGGTGGGGGGGGGAGGGTAATTTAACCATGATTCCAGGGGCTACTTGCGCACCTGAAAACTCCAGTGTTTTGGCAGGAAGTTAGCAATGAACTGGCAGGAGCCCTGTATCTAATTCCTTTATAAAAGAAAGAAAATTAAATCGATATTAGACCCACTGAGCTCTAATACTAACGTGGTCTGACATCTTGTGGAAAATCACTGTAGGGACACTGGTTAAAATGTGACTGTATATCCCTACTTTGTTACTAACTCTGTCGGGAGAGACCCTGCCAGGAGTCCTGGGTTCGATCCCAGCTCTAGGAGGGGACTGGGGTCTAGTGGGTTACAGTGGGGGGCAGATACAGCTCGGTTAGTTATAAGAACATCAGAATGGTCCGAGTGGTCAGATCAAAGGTCCACATAGTCCAGTATCCTGTCTTCAAACAGTACCAATAAGTCTCTGTTTCCTGGCCTGGGCGTTGAGGCTGCATTAGGGGAGGGAGCTTCCCTCTGGGGTTTAAAGCTGGTACCTGCCTCTTCTGATCCCTCCTCACCAAAAGCTTCTGGCCCCTTCATTGCTGTGTCTCTGCCGCTGGGGATGGAGCAGCCCAAGCAGCAGGGCCGGTGCAAGGAGATTTTGCGCCCTAGGCAAAACTTCCACCTTGCAGCCCCCTCCCCCCACAACAGGAGCAGAGGGGCCCTGAGGGCAGACGTGGGGCTGCAGGGGCAGAACTGAGGGAGGGGCTGGGGCAGAAGTGATGGGAGGGTTGAGGAGGAGAATTAACAGCCGGGCTGGGGACAGACAGATGTGGGGGTGGCAGGAACACAGAATGAATTAGGATTTGGGGTTTGGGGGAGAAGCTGGAGGCTCCCCAGGAGCAGGGAGCCTGGGAGAGGGAGACCCAGAAACTGCAGAGTGTGACCTACAAGTCATGAGAGAAGGGAGGCTCTAGTGGGAAGCGGTTAGAGGGTGTGGAGGGTCAAGTACAGGGTAGGTTTACCCAAACCGGGGGAAAGAAATGAAAGAATAAAAGAGAAAAAATAAAGTAAAACCAGTGAAAGGGTAGAAGCCTGGAGAAAGTGGCGGGAAACTCAACTGAAGAGTGAAAGCCAAATGGTGCTGTGAGGGGAAATGCTCTGGGGCAGGCGGCAAGAGCGGAAGGGATCTCAAGCTGCAGTGGGGATTCAGGATCCAGATGCCCAGCAACTTTAATAGCTCTTAGGCATGGATGTCAGTCACGTCCATACTGACTGTTACCGGACCAGAATAGCCATGGTTGTTATGAAAGGAAAGGAATTGCTCCTTGGAAATTGATACTCTCACCACTGGAGCCTATTTAGTTGCACTTAGTATTGGGCAAATAACTGACTTTTTGCTTCACTGGCAGTTTTGCACACACACACAAAAATCAGCAAACCAAACAGAAAAATCATTATTGCAGACGGCAGGACTGGCCTCGCTGGCAGGAGCAATTTTAACTATTTGGACCCACTTTGATGCTAAGTAGGACCTGCTGTTTAGGTTTCTAACATGTCGCCATTTCTTATTAATTGCCCAAACATCTTCTCATTGTCTCTCTTGCTGAAGACAGATTTCCAAAGGCGGTCAATATCCCAGCCATGTCATTTTGTCCCGCCGCTACATACACGAACAGGCCTCCTTCTCCAGCATGTTTTCCGCTTGTTGGATAGAGACATTCACTTACTCAGCCAGTAGGTCTAACAGATCCTGATAACGGCAAAACACGCAGTGATTTCGTCACACTTGCCTCCAGTGCCGGACAATGCAGCTTCAGCTTCCGTTGGTTTCGCAAATGTATTGATCCCTTTTGTTAAGCTTTTCTTAGACATTTCTCATTACCAGGTAGGGTGACCTGACGGCAAGTGTGAAAAATTGGGACGGGGGTAAGCGGTAATAGGTGCCTATATAAGACAAAGCCCGAAATATCGGGACTGTCCCTATAATATCAGGACATCTGGTCACCCTATTTCCATGTTAACTCCCCTCCCAGGTTTGGGGTTAGTTCAAATCAGTTGCTTCTAGCTTTGTAGCTACTTTATCTTTTATTGGCCTCACAAAGGTGGTTACTCTGTAGCACTAAGCATCACTACTCTGCCATACCTTAGACACGCAGCATTCTGCTAAAGATTAAGCTGTTCAATGCTATCAGAACAGATTCTTAAAAGTCCCAGCAGGCTCTGTCTCAGGGCTAAATGAGCTTCCTCCTGGACCAGCTGTTCTTACGGCATGTTACTCTCTTGGCTTTTGTCAGCCCAGGCTGATTTGCGGAGGAGGAAGGGGGGATACGCTGTTCACGGTGATGGGGTGTATGGGCCCCTCACTGATCCAGTATTGGACTAGGGGTGCCCTGCCCCTCAACAGGTGCAGGGCCTGCTCCCAGCGGAGGAAGAATTTAAAAGGACACCGTAGCCGAGGGAAGGGGGAATGAACTGCATGTGGCACCAGGCTACAAGGCTGGTGCTGAGAGCTTTGCCAGGAGCGGCAACATCTTTGTGAGGGTTTCTCCAGCAGCAGGGACGGGGATTCCTCCCCACCCCCACCCCTTTGGGAGATGAAAGCCTGAGAGAGATGGACTGACTGAACTGGACACAGAGACAGAGGGCAATCTGCTAAGCCAGCGACCGTGCCCCAGACTGAGGAGCTCCAGATGGGTAGGAGGTGACAAAATTTGGGGCTGGTCAGTACCTGAACTGGACACTTTGAGAGCCCTCAGGAGCTGAGCTGACCCCCAATGGAGTGGACGGGCCTGGGCCTAGGTTTGGGATGTAGGAACTGTACAGGCTTGTCGGCAGTAAAGAAATTGACACTGATACAAACTCCTAACATAGAAGCACCAAGTGGGATTTACACCATTGTAGCTTAATTCAGCAACCACATGCAGATACGTACCAGTGTGCACCTTGTGGAATGCGTCTGCACAACATACACTCCTGATGAGGTCCAGCTCCTTACGTGGGAAATAATGGCCCACGTGGGGGAAAGATTAGCGTATTTCCAAGCTATCTGATTTGTCCAAATGAAGAAAATATTAGAATCCCAAGATAAAATAGGCGCCCTCATGAGTCATGAAAATCCCTTTCTTGATTTGATACAAATTAACATAATGGGTTATGGGGAGGGGAGCTGACGTGAAAATGCCCTGGCTTTGTCCAGGGCTGGCTTTGTCTGTGACATCAGCACTAAGGCAAGGCATAAAACAGGCAAACAGGGGCTCTTTGGCTCACAGAGTCCAATCATCGGAGGAAGGAAGCAGCATCGCACTCCAGAACTCCTGCTTGACACACAGTAAGTACTTTAGCATGTCTGTGTGCCAGCCACACACTCGCAGCCAGAGGTAAACTGGAAGGGGTTGGAACTGCACCTTATTTGAATCCACTGGTTTTTCCTCCACTCTTTGTTTGCTTGTGTGATGCGTTATCTTGGGGACGCAGCCAGGTGTTTTCATGCAGTGACCCTTGTGTGCTGTGGCAATGTGCTTGTTCGCATGTTTGAAGTTTTTGGTGTGAGTTTTTCTGCACATGAATGTCTGTGTACTATCCATCCATGTGAGCAGTGTTACACGTTCAGCAAACAGTATTTCCCATAAAGTGCTCTTTGCTGAAAGTACATGAAGCCTGCAACGAAAGGCAAGTGTCCATACACAGTGCGAGCCTTTGAGCTTATATCCAAATGGCTTCTAATTCTGTTTTCCCGTGACTGAACTATAACCGCTACTACAATGTTGTTTGCATGGCAAAACAGGTATTTTCTGTCGATTGAGTTCAGAGCCTTAGAATTTTCAAAAGGCCTGCAAAGGAAAACTGACTTTGTCTGAGTCTGCTGCCGATGCTAAGAACATCTGAAACAATACCTCTCATCCCTTGTAGGTTGTACATGCTCGGTTAGCTCCTGAATTCCAGGCGGTTGAAGAAAACAACATTGGACATGTTAGGCATCTAGCCTGTGCATTTATACTCAGATATTAACCTCATTGTTTAAGACCCATGAAACCTCTAGTAAAACCCAATTGGAATAAAAAGTGGGGAAGCCAGAAAAGAGTAAAATTATGTGTTCAGTTTCTGATCGTATTATCACCCGCAAGGATGGTGATTGTGCATGAAGTTAGGCACCCGCAGCTGCGCGCTCGGTGTTAAAAACTGTGCCCTGTGTGTCTTAGGTCACACCTGCTTCCTTCGCTGACCCAGTTTTTGCATGAAGTTCCCACTGCAGATTGAGCCAGCTCTGGAAAAGCAAGGTGGAATCTCTTCTGTCTGTTGTATCAGCAGCAGAATTGCCAAATTCTGGACGTCCTGATGGCAGAATCTTTATTGCTGATGTAAAAAGCCCTTTGATTTTCAGAGCCTGGCTTGGATGTTCAGGTCTCGCACTTTTCAGGGGGAAATGGCCTTTTGATTGAACTGAGCACTCTGCTCAAGCTAGAACAGCCACAGGTGCCATCACTGTCATTGAGAGGTCAACTACATGACACTTGAGCCTCCCAGGAGCCGTAGGAACTAGAAATGGGCTGGGTGGGAATGCTGTTCTTCCACTGATACTCAGAGTTACCACCTAAACATCTGCACATTAACTGGTGTCCCCGGGCCATGTCCTGCAGCAGTGGGGTGTGGACTGCCCAAAAGTCTGTCTTTGTCCAAATGGGGCAATGGACAAATGCAGCAGAACCTGCAGCCAGATCCCACTCTCATTCCTAGTGCATCGGCTCCAGTGACCGTCTTTTAAATGTCCACACTCCACTTGAATGGTGAGGGCGATGCATTGAGAGTGTGCCAGTTGCACGGGGAAGCACTGGTGAGGAGTTTTGACTCCCATGCCCGGTATGTTCGGCTGCATGGTTGCCATCAATTTAAACGAGAATGTAAGAAGCACGGTGGAAATTGTGCCATAAGGGGTGTGAAGAAGCCTCAGTGCTCAGAGTCCGTCTCTCCCAAGGTTCCAGAATGCATCTGTTATCTGTAGCACAGAATTTCACATTTTAAAATGGAGTGCACCCAGCGGCGGGTGCATAACTTCATGTACAATTATCGCCGCATGCAGGAGAGAAACCGTGAGGGCTAAAAAGGAGGCGATCAATGGTGATACAGCCCAGGGGAAAAGAACAGGTGTGGATGGACAGAAGGTTCTCTAACGATTAGCACATTTCCTTCCGTTGGATATTTGCTGCTATAAGGTTCAAACTCAGCAGCCTGCTGGCAGCGCTATAACTGCAATCAGCTGGCCTTTCTGGTAAGAGATTGCCAAACAGAGTCACTTCGTTTCTACCTGGAGTCCCAGGGTGATTCCCAGCAAGGGGAAGGGCTATGTGACTTTGTCAGAGTAAATCACGCTGACAAATTGAAACCACACACCAGCTCGGTGGTGGGAGGCATCGGAGTAAACGCAAATCGAGCCTAGGACCGCCATCCACTGACGGCTCGGCCAGTTACAGGTGTGAGAGTCAGGGCTTGTGTGGCTCTGTCATGGGACTCATCCTGCTCTCCCAAAGGGGTGCTCCTGCAGTTCATAGGAATTAATGGTGTAGCCAGTGCTAGGTTGCTGGAACCATCAACCTAGCTACCACCTCTCAGGGAGGTGGATTAACTACACCGATGGGAGAATCTCTCCTGTCAGCATCGGGAGCGTCTACACCAAAGCGCTACAGCGGCGCAACAACTGTGCTGCTGTAGCATTTCAAGTGCAGACAAGTCCTAAAGCACCTGACTTCCAGCCCTTCACTAAGGCACCTGAAACCCTTCTTAGGATGCCCGCTAAGGGCCTGCTGACATCCCTGGAAAGACTCCCAGTGGGCTTTGAGCTGGGCCCGAGAGCTCCAGTGTCTGCAGTGTCAGACGTAGGGGTGCAGGAGGAGTCAGTCTGACAGTTGTCTTTGGTGTCACTGGGAACTGCGTGGCTCCTTCCCCAGGCACAGCTTTCAGTAGGTAGCCGTCCCCACCGAACACCTTCATGGCATCATCCAATTACATGGATTTCCTAGCATGATTCAGACCAATAGTTTGCGGGTGTACAGCCCCGCCCACCCCCCAAGGATCTCAGCCTGCTTAACAAACATTCATTAGGCCTCAGAACCTGCTGCCAGGAAGTATTGTGATGCCTGTTTGACAGACAGGAAAGTGAGGACTAAAGAGAGTAAGGGCCTGGCAAGGGTCAGCGATAGAACCAGAACCAGAAATCTACCAGTTCTGGGCCCCAGCCCAATGGTCTCACCACTAGCCAATCCAGCTTCAAGTTCTGCTGGCCTTAGTCATGCACGTGGGCTCATTGGGCCAGAGCTTGGATCCCCTACAGCTTCCCCTATATTTTTCTAACCATTGCTTCAATAAATGACAGTCGGCCTTCCCCCTGCACCGCTCAGCACGAGTTTCCTTTTTATTCACATCAATAAGAAATGGCTTCCAAAACGCCCTCTCTGATGTGCTAGGGAAAGAATTAACAAGGTAGTAGGACTTCGCACTGAGACTGTAGGTTACAATGAACACTTACACTTGTGTTGACTCCTCACGCATGACTCCTTGGTCATTTATTTCCTAGGCTGAAGACATCTGTCTATTTCTGAACCACTTCAGTGTTTTAAGCAGGTCAGTAACTTGGATAGAAAATAACAATGAACAGAAGTAATAGACCAAGAAGCTTTTCAAAGCAATTCTTTTCTTACAATGTCTTATGGTCATTCACCAAGGAGTATACAAAAAGGAAGAGCAATCAGAGCTAGTCGGGAATGGTTTTTACTCAGTGTTTCTCATCAGAACATGCTGATTTATCAAAAACCAAAATTTCTCATGCAAAAGGGTCAGTTTTGATTAATTTCTTTACTTGACATTTTTTGAAAATGTTCAGAATGTTTCATTTTAGCATTTTTTGAAATGAAAAGTTCTGATTCCTAAACAACTTTTCATTTCAAAATTTCAGCTAGCGATAGTTAAAGAAATTAAGAGTCAAAACTGAAATAAAACACTTTGAAATGATCAAAATGAAACATTTTGATTGACCCAAACTGATTTTTTTTTTCAAATTTTCAGTTTAGGAAATTTTTGAGATTTTGACTTCTCATCCCGAGTCAGGATGGGGAAAAAATTTTGTTCCCATTTCCAGTAACCATGGCCAGAGGGGCAGGAGTTCACCCCTTGCTCCTAGAGAGGAAGGCAGAAAAATAAACAGCGGAGGGGGTAGGGAGGATGACAGGAGTATTTCATTTATAGGCAAAGCACTTTGTTGGTGCTTCATAAATATTACAGGAGTTGGGTGGGTGAGGTTGCGGGGCCTGCAATGTGCAGGAGGTCAGACTAGATGATCCTTTTGGCCTTAAAGTCTATGAGTCTACACACACTGGGAATTGACAGTCTGCTTAGGACAGTATAGTGGCTGCGGTTGTTCCTTGACTTCAAGCTTTTCCAGGTAGCACATCAGGAGATGGACGGAGGGGGAGAGTTGTTCTATGATCCTTAAGATCTTGACATGCCTCTAACTGTGCTCAGAGGAGGTGTCTTGGATTCTTTATGTGCCCACGGCCCTCAATCAGATCACAGCCCCTTTGTGGCAAACACACGGTAAAAGACAGACCAGGCCCCGATGAACTCGGTCTGAGGTCCTGACCCTGGCCACGCAATGCAGGGTTCTGGTCACACACAGCCGCTTGCAGGGTAAGGGCCCAACTTACGACAAGACACACCAGAGAAAGTCAAAAGCAATCGAACAAGCGTAGCAAACAATGTGAGGGAATGAGGTGATGGAACAATAGATAAGGTGACCGAAGGGTGCACAGCTGATGAATGTGCACTGTAGATGGGTCTGAGTCTTCTTACAAGTCCAAATAAATTTTGAGATGCAAACAAATGCACAAAATACTCTGTCAAGTATCAGAGGGGTAGCCGTGTTAGTCTGGTTCTGTAAAAGCAGCAAAGAATCCTGTGGCACCTTATAGACTAATAGACGTTTTGCAGCATGAGCTTTTGTGGGTGAATACCCACTTCTACTCTGTGCGATCCCCACTGTCCATTAATGAGCCATTAGCAGTTGTCACCACCAGTGGCTTCGTGACACACAAGTAGGCCTTGAGGAGAAGGAGGCCTGGGGTGGCAGTTGTGAGGGCTAGTTGGGACAGGAACTCTCTGCACCTGGGAAGCATGGGAGAAGTGGACAGACAGGCCGACAAGGGCGGCATCGTCGGCAGAGTGGAGGCAGTAGGCCCAGACAAAAAGAAGCGCAGGTAAGGAGCCGAGCCATGAACGACATTAACAGTGAGAACAAGACGTTTAACCGACTGCAGGGAAGCAGGGTGACGTGGTCATAGCTACAAGGTCAGAAGACAATCCCAGCCGTCAGACAGGAGGGAGGGGCTTGACCTGGCTGTCGGGGAGGCCTGGAAAGGAGGTTGCAGGATCGAGGCCAGAGATGACGAGGGCTCAGAGAGTTTTTATGGTCCTTGGTGCCTTCAAAATATGTAGCTTTTGGTGCAGGGCTCAATCATCTCCAGGGCAGAGTACTCTCAAAACTCTGGGCCCAGGGCATTCACTCGCACCAACACCCCTGATGGAGGGAGCAAAGGTGACGGATCTCCCCAGTGGCTGCACTGCCAGGACTTCCAAAGCCAGCAGCTACTCGGCGGCTTTACGGATGGATGGGCAGCAGAAACGTATTAGCCCTGGCTGTGTTACATCTCTGCCATGAGCAATGCAAATGGGTGGGACAATGCTGGCCTGCCCACTGCCCCCTTTGCCCCCCCCACCCCCCGCCTCTACCCCAGCCAGCTCCTTGGACCCATGTCACAGATGCAGTTACCAGCTCAAGGCATCGGTGCCTGTGTCACTCTGGTGGTACGGCTTGCAGCCCTTTCACTGCCCTTTGCTGCCCTAGAGTGTTGCTGCGGCCGAAGCGCCCCCTTGTGGCCAGGGATGCCTCTGCAGTGTCTTGCCTCTAGCAGCCCCTTATGGGCCCCTTAAGCACTCCAGAGAGTCTTGTACCCAAAGCCGCCAGGTCTCAGCCCTCTGGCTCCTTTGCTTGCCCTCCTGCTCCTTCCTCCCTCTCAGCCAGCCACACACCTGCCGCATCCTGCTGCCTCTTATATTAAATCACCTGCATCCGCTCAGGTGAGGCTCCTCTTGTACTCCGGCCTGGCTTAGCCCAGACTCCAGAACCCAGGCAAGCCGCCCTGTTACATGCCCACAGAGGAGACGCTCAGGTGTGCACCTGTGTGTGGTTTCACAGGTAAGTTTAGGTCTCAGGTTTAGTTGCAGCTCCAAAAAGGCAACTACTCACTCACTGCTTAGAGTGATGCCAACTCTCGAGATGTTTTATCCAGTTTTCGGAATCCAGAGATCGCACGAGAGTCTTGGCTTTCATCAAAAATGGTTTTTCGATCTACTGGCTGAGGAGAAAAGCTTGAAAATATAACCCAAGTGCACTGTAGCAGCTCAGAAACCAGACTGACAAATAAAAAGAAACATGTGTGTGTGTGTGTGTATATATATATATATATATATATATATTATGATCATAATCTCATGATTGGGGGGACCTGACTCATGACTTTTGAATGACTAAGGTGTGGTTGACAATGCTGATCATGCATCCGTTCCCACTGGTGCTTGGCAAAACACTTTCAGGGGAACCTTTTTTCCATTGGAAAATGCAGTTTTGTCAAAGTCCAACTATTTTGTGGGAATGTGTCAATTCTGACAACATTTTAGATGCATAAAGAACCAAAATGAACCGTTTTGACTTTCTGGTTTTGTTTCGATAATGTTGAAGTGGTTCATATTGATAGAGTCAAAACACAGCGTTTTGAATCTCCTCATTTTCATTTGTTTCGTTTTGACTTTTATATTAAACCGTTAATTGTAATGTATTTAAGATTGATGGTTTAATAGTGTGTATTGCTTTGACATTAACTAAACAAAACATTTTAATGGTTCCAAATTTAAAAATCTTGAATTTTTTATTTTATGGCAATTTCAGCTTTTCAGTCCAATTTGGAACAAAAACCCGTTTCAAAACGTTGGCACTTCCATGTTTCCTCCAGTTTCCTGGGAACAGCTGTAATTCCTGTTATTCAGTGAGTGTCTCTCCAGAGAGTGGATTGATTTGCTCACCCCACCCCCACCCAAGATGAGGTCTCATTAACTCTCCTGGTCTCTGTTTCTGCAGGCTGGACTCACACCTTGCTAAATTCCAGCACCAGCCACAAGCCTTGGGGGAGCTGAAGGGAATGAAACTGCTGGCTGCCTGCTTCATGTACCTGCTGCTCATCTGTCTGGCCCTGCCCAAAGCCGAATGCCGACTCCACGAGCGATCCATGGAAATCAGGAGTAAGTCCCTGTAACTGCAGCAGCCAGGCCAGCTCCTCAGCTGGTGCAGACTGGCGCAGAGCCACCCCAAATGGCTCTGCTGCCCCCCCCCCGTTATCTCTGCCCTCCCCAGATAATTGGACCCAGCACAGAAGAGCCTAGGAGGTCGGTGACGGTATCAGTGGGTGGCATGGCAGGGTCAGTGTTTAATAGAGAGGCTTCTCCTGTCTCTCTCCCATGGTAGCCTATGTTCAGAGCCTGGTTTAGTCACAGGGTGGAGAGTCTCCAGAGCGCCCAGGCGTTGAACAGGGTGTAGTGCAGAGGTGCAGGAGCAGCGCTGTGCGCGTATGAAGTCTGCCCGCACTCAGAGCACCTCAAGCCACTCTGCCTCCTCCCTGTATCTCCCCGTGCACACTGACCGCAGCCGGGCATGGGCCTGGCATGGCAGGAGCAGGGTCTCCTTGCACGCACGCACACACCTGTGTAAGGACTTGTCCCAACCTGACCCCAAACACGTGGAGTTGTTCAAATGCAGCAAAAGTTTTTGAAAAGGCCTCTGGGTTAAGGCTGTCATTGCTAGTTACTGTGTGCTCGGGCCTGTGTAGCAGCGCCCTCTGCCGGTGAACGTGCAACATTGCGGGTCACTGCAAGGCTAGAGGCTGCAGCGTGAGATGGCTGAGCTTTCTGTCCTTTCATTATCTAGGCTTTGATCTTGTCCTTCCAGAATCCCCCTCTTGCTCCTCCCTCACCCAGCCACTCTGCTCTGGCTCAGTCCAGGAGCTGGACTTCAAAACGGTCCTTTAGAGAGACTTCAGACACTCTAAAACAATTCCTTACATCTTTTCACCCCCTTCCTCCCGCCCACCCCGAAGGCCGTTCTCCCCAGCAAGGCCTACAAAGGGCCAACAGACGGAGTTTCCTGGCCCAGCCGCGTTGCAGATTCCATGAGCCAGGAAAAGTCTAGAGGAACTTTCCAGACAGCAGAACTCAAAAACTTGCAGTTTTTAATCAGCCTGTCCAGCAAATCTCTTCCTACAACGTGTGTCACGGCAGCACCCGGTGGCACCCGACGCGATCAGGCCGCTCTGTGCTAAGCGCCAGGCACACCCCTGGCAGTAACAGCCCTTCCTGAATGAGTTTGCAATATAAACACACCAGACACAGGGGCGGTGACTTTCTCGAGGTGACAGGCAGGGTTAGAACCCAGCTCTCCTGACTCCCCAGCCCACCTGAATTAGCTTGGGCAATGGAGTTGCCTGGTGCTCTGGTGGTGGGGCAGCCTATACACACACCGGGCTGTCGGCAGTCTCAGGATGACAGGGCCCCACGTGCTCATAGCACAAAGCCCATGTTCTAACTGCCGCGAGGACGCACAGGTCGCATGTCAGCAAGTGAGTCACTGCAGAGCCAGAGAACTAAGCACATGGGCCAGATCCTCAGCGGCTGTGAATCAGCAGAGCCCCACTGATTTCAAAGGATCTGCTCCAAGCCAAGAATGTGGCCCTTGGTTCCCGTCACCCCAGCAGGGCCCTGTTTGCGCTGCGTGGCTCAGGGTGCCTGCTGTTGGTTTTTAGCGGTGGTTGTGAAAGGGGCTGGACGGCAGTCCCTGGAGAATCGAGTCCTGTGCTTCTCCATAGGCCTGGCACAACGGGAACCAGACAGGGGAAGAGGGTTGCACCCCATTCCCAGTGCCCTGAGTCACCCAGTCCTCTGTATGGCTACCCCCTTCCCTCCTGCATTACTGTGCAAAAGACATTGTCATTTTAAAATAAGCGAAGGCCACGCCACCTGCTCACCACCGGCAATGACAAGGCAGGTGCAACCACTGGCAAGTGTATGTTACAGGTTGGGGCCTGAGCCTGAGCCACAGAGGATATGAGCGATCACAGCCTAGAGCTTGGGAGCTTTAACTCCAGCTGGACCAGTCCATGGTTTTAGCTCGGGAAGTCCCTCCTTCTCCATCCCAAGCAGGTGGCTGTGACACATGCTCAGGAGAATTAGTCCTCAGCCTCACGTTCTAAAGACTTCCTGGCCTTTGCCTTCTAGACCCTGATATCGACCCTTCCTGGTACACGGGGTGTGGAATCAGACCCGTGGGATGGTTTGGCCGAAGGAGAGCTGTCGTGGAGAGCTCCCGGAAGTCGGGCTATGGACACAGGCAAGCTTGCTTCCCTCTAGAACAAAGCAGTGAATCCCTTCAAGATGAATGAAATGGCCAAGACAAAGAATGAATTTGAATGATGATAAGAAAAGACCCTTCTCCTCTCTCCCTTCCACATCCCAGCCTCTCTTCTAGGCACATGAAAATGTTTGGTTTCATTTCAATGTAAAGTATCTTTGTGGCTATAAATGATAGAAACCAAAGAGCAGTTGCTAACTCCAGTATTTTTGCAGACAATTTCCCTCTTGTCTGTTTTTCCTTTTTCTCTCCCGTTCCCCATTTGTCCCCATCTCTGGCTTTTGCTCTTAAATCTAACATGATTTGTGCCAGAAAATTGCTGGGGGAAAGAAATACAAATTCCCATGTTAATTATCTTCCTAGAACATGGGCTCTTTTATACAAACCAAAAAATAATTAAAAATTGAGAAACCGAGCCCGGCACGTGTCTGCTGTGACTTGAAACGTATCAGACTTGTCTCAACTCTCCTGGGCCGTAGGATCTTTAGAACCGAGTGGCGTCACTTTCCCCTGAGATTGAGTCTCTCTTCCTGAACAATTTCTCTTCCACACAATAAAGTCTTTTGACGTGATCACCGGGCAGAGGAGCCAGCGTTTTAGTCTGGATTCTGAATCCATCTGAAAGCAGGTGGAATATAACTGGCCCTACTCCCCTGACCAATGTGTCATGCCAGCAGGAGTAATACGCTGGCGAATCAAGATGACCATTTCAGCAGGCCCCACACAGCTGGCTTTGCAGCAGTCCAGATGGCAGCCATCTTGCCATTGTGCATCTGTGCAGTTCCACCCACCTCCTAGGACAACAAACACTTATTGCTCTGCTGAGGCCTGAGCTGGCGTCTCTAATTCCCAGCTCTGTTAGTCACTCACTGCGGGCCACCCCTGCCGCTCTGCATGAGATTTGCCTATTAGTCAGGTCAGACCAGATGATCTAATGGTCCCTTCTGGCTTAAAAGTCTAGAAGATGCTGAATTAGGGTGACCAGACAGCAAGTGTGAACAATCAGGACGGGGATGGGGGTAATAGGAGCCTATATAAGAAAAAGCCCCAAATATCGGGACTGTCCCTATAAAATCGGGACATCTGGTCACCCTCTGCTGAATCCACGTAGGCCTGACTTCCCCCTTCCACCAAACTGCCATGTCCAATGTCCCTGCTCTCCTTTTAAACACTGCATGCCTGCTGCCCCGCACTGAGCTGGCTGGGCTGAGCTCCCCGCTGCTATCCTGCCGTCCGCGGCCCACCGGCAGCCAGCCCGGAGTGCCAGGCTGCGCTACGGTACTTGAGAAACACTGCGGAGTAGGCCAGATCCGCTGCGGGTGAAACTCGGCCTAGCGCCATTGGCTTCAGTGGGGCTGCAAGCGCCTCTGGAAAAGGGGGATACGAGTCACGCACCACGTTTGGCAGTGGGAGCAATACGCAGCTGCTAGCACAGAATCAGAAATGAGGGTTGCCAGGTGTGCGGTTTCTGACCAGAAAGTCCAGCTGAAAAGGGAACCTGGCGTGTTCGGTCAGACGTAGTGACCGGACACTAACAGCCTGGTTACTGCGGGCGGGGGGGTAGTGGCAGCCTGTTACCCAGCCCTGAAGTGGCGGCTCCCGCGGCAGCAGGCACCAGCTTGGGCGGCAGGCAGCCCCTTTGCAGAGCCTGGCTTGTGGGGCTGTGGCAGGAGACAGCGTGCGGGACCCCTGGCGAGTGGGGGAAGGGGCTCTCAGCAGGCACAGAACGTTCCCCAGGAGGGAAGGAACACGAGCTGCCCCCCCAGCCGGCCGGCGCTTCCCCTGGCTGCGCTCTCAGGCGGCTCCGGGGCAGAGAGGGCTGGAGCGGGCGAGGAAGGGGGCTGCTGGGCAGGCAGCACAGAAGGAGGCAGGAGGCTGCTCTGTCCTCTGGGGGAGCAACTTGGGTGCTGAGAGCTGCCCACTGGCCTCTGCTTCTAATGACCATGGAGAGCCCCACCGTGCAGCCTGCGGGGAAACAAAAGCCCAGGGAGAAAGCCCAGCCCTGAGCTCCTGCAGCATGAACAGCCGCTGCTGGGGAAAGCAGCAACTGCTACATAATTAGGGGCCCGGATTCTCCTTTCTCCCCCCCAGGGTAACTCAGGAGTCACTCCACTGAAGCGGGTGGGGGAAATTCTCCACCTCCAAAAGTGACACAAGCCTTGCGCACAGTGAGGCTGCTGGGCAGGAAGCAATGAAACGACAGCCCAGGGGCTGAGAAGGCTTCTGGAGTGTGTCAGCGCTGGGGTGAATGTGTCCCACGCTCAATCAGATGGAAAAGGGTTAATGTTCTGCAAAGGGAGCCAGGCCCCAGAGGCCCTGCTCAGCCTGCCAATTAGAGGCAGCCAGCTTCCAGCTGGGCTTAGCAGGGCAGGTATTTAAGCAGGAAGAGGCAGCAGCCTAGGAGTTCCTAAGAGGAAAGCCCCTGAGACAAACCCCTGGATTCTCTGTGTGACCCAGAGCCCAGCCAGTGATCTGCTCCTGCTGGAGGGTGGCCTGTCTCCTAAAGACCCTTTCAGATAAGCCTCTCCATTCCCTTTTGGTTTTGAGCTGCCTGGGATGTGGGTGATGGATTGTGCCTGACAGGTCTATGCTGGAGGCAGGGCTGATTCACTTCCCAGAGCCAGATCAGTGCATAGACAAACTATAGACCCAGGCCTAAAGCTTCAGTGCCTGGGATCCCACTTCTGACCCTCCTGGCTGCAGGGCAGTGGATGGAAAATGTGACCTGAGACTAACCAACGTGGCGATGTCTGCCTGGGGTCTGGCCCTCCCTTGAAAGGCTTTGCCCCCATGGATTATTCCAGACTCTCCCCGCCGCCGCAGGGGAAACAAGCTGTCCCAGTAACAGTGCAGTTCTGCTGTGTATCTGCACTCCAGGCTTGGTGCAGGCACAGGTGTGTTACACAGGGGTCACCCCCCCGATCCAGCCATGCTGGCAGAAGGCTGTAGTGATGACCTGGCTTGAGCCAGCGGATGGCCAGAAACAACCACCCTGAGAGGTGTGAACTGCCCCATGCCTCTAAATGTGTCTTTACAACAAAACCCACTGCAAGGGGGGCTAATGTGCCACCCAAGCAGGAGGGGAAGAGAGAAGCATGCTTAGTCCACCATCGAAACAGATCCACCCTGGCTCCTTGAGAAAATACACCAGGGGGATGGAGGCGCCTGACATGCCTGTGTGACACATCCAGGACCAAGCCTGCACACTGCTAGGAGCTGTCCTGGCCTCAACACAGGTGATGGGAGGTTCCTCTTTCTCCATGTGGTGCTAAGTGCACTTGTCTGTAATACTTGAGTTGATGGCTGATGCTAATAGCAAGGTGGCCCCCCTTGCTGTATCTCAACACAGGCCAGTGATGGCCTCTGAATTCCCTATACCCTGACATAGGGAAGCAAGCTGGGAAGTTTTCCGTACTGTCTGTCTAGAGGAGAAGCTCGTATACAATTGACACCTTTGCAAAGCAATGAAGCTCAAAACCAGCTGCAAGATGCAGCACCTCAGTGTAGGAGTGTGGCCGTTTGTCAGTAACTAATTGCGGTGAACCCACCACAGTGCAAGCAAAGTTGCTAGGTTCAGCCCCAGCTGAGTCAATGTGGCATACTTCAGCCATGGAACTCTGTAACGGTTCCCCGGGCTGAGTCTGTCTGGGGTGGGATGATGTGTATAAGCAACAGCAGGAGTTTAGCGGTGAGATCATGTGACGTGCTGTAAGCACATGTGCACAGGAGGATGACTTCACCCTCCTGAAATAGCAGAGACTGGCTGGTGGCTGCTACAGCTGCAGTGAAATGAGCCCCTGCACTTCCCAAATGTGGGGTCATTGAACCAATTCACTGAGTCTTGAGCACTGGTTATAGCAAATGCCCTGTAGACCCTCAGCTGTGACCCCTTCCAGGGGTGTTTTCTCGCTGCATGTGCAGTGCTCCTATTGACAGTACATCTCACCCTGGCTTTATCTTGCAACGTTGGCTGCAGTGTAAATACTGTAGCTCAGATGGTAAAATGGCTTCAGTTAAAGTCCGTTTTCACAAGCTCATGATCCTGTGCCTTTTCAGATCAAGCTTTCCATGCTTGGTCTCCACTGGAACTTAGGTAAAAAATTCAGTAAACCTGAGCAAAGTCCCTTCAGCTCTTTCGTGCTCCTCAGACATAAGTGAATCAACTCCCTCCCGCCACACACCATTAAAACTACTGCCTCTCTTCAGAGGGACAATTCCCAAGTATCAGAGGGGGAGCCGTGTTAGTCTGGATCTGTAAAAGCGGCAAAGAGTCCTGTGGCACCTTATAGACTAAGAGACGTATTGGAGCATGAGCTTTGTGGATGAATACATCATACATTCGGCGAAGTGGGTATTCACCCACGACAGCTCATGCTCCAATACGTCTGTTAGTCTATAAGGAGCCACAGGACTCTTTGCTGAATTCACAAGTAGATGATCTTTGAATCTTGACATGCCCTTAGCATTGAGGCATCGGTGATCAGTTCACAACTAAGTGTGCTGAAATTAACAAGGTTAGATATGTTAGTAAACTGTTTACCTGACAAGCACAAGACAGAATTAGATTTTTTGCGTAGTCTGCAACAGAAAAAGTGTGCTGGGCTGGGGTAGCATCTTGGCAAACCACTGTGCCAGCTGGAGTTTCTAGTGTGGACGTGGCCTAAGTGAGAAGGTCTGATTCTCTTATTTACACCAATGTAAGTTAACGCCGTTCGCTTTAGTGTTGCAAGTGTGTAAGTTTGAGCAGAATCAGGCCCTGGTTTATTTCTATAAATCTATACTATTGAAGTATTGCCAATCCCAGGTACTCAATTGAGAAATCAGCCCCCATCTCCTCCCAGAAATTCATGAGACTTTTAAATAATGTTCAGAGTCTCCTTATTTACAATCTGGTTTCTGGACCTTCAGGGTGTGCTTGTTTCATGTTCTCAGTTTTTTCCACAACCAGGAGGGCCAGAAAATGTTAGTTTTGGATTTGTTGTTTGTTTAAAGATTCCCAAGTGATCATTTGACTCCAGCAGCTGAAGCTTTAAGAAACGCCCCAAAAATCACAAGACTCATGACAAAATCATGAGTTCTTAAGGCAATATTAAATTCGAGCTGCATGTTCTGGCTATTCCATGTCTTGCATTTAAGATTTGGTGACCTTAATGTTAACAGCCTCTGTAAAAGTTTTATAGAATTTGCAAAGGTGAAGGGGGGGGGAGAGAGAGAGAGAGATTACTCCTCCTTTTTGCTGTTTTTATTTGTGAAGCTATTTTGCACTGTATTCTTGTATAATGATAACACTGAGCAAACACAAGCGAGAGGAGACTTGCAGCGCTTTTCAGGTTCCTTGCATTGGGCAATATCTCCTCTCGTACAGTTCTTCAATCGAACACTGACAATAATGAAAAATAAAAGCAATAATCACGGTCTGACACACCAGCTGCCCCCTAGAACCATGCTGCCTGCACACAATACATAGGGCGAGCCTCCCTTCCCCCCTCCCCAATAAAAACACACTTGATGGTAACCTTAGGTCAGTCTGCCATTTCCTTTAGTTCATGCAACACTTCTTAGTGTGATTGCTTGGCTCTCGCAGGTCCACGCGTGACTTCTTCCAGGGCTGAGGCTGAGGGGCTGGTTCCTTCTGTTGTTCCTATTTCAATAACTCGGGAGCTGTGAAGAAACTCAGAATAAGAAATTCTCGGTCCTTCTCTGCTGAGCTATTGTAACATTTTGTGCTACATACTCGGACCCTGCTCTGACTTTGTTAGGGCAACTTTCCATCCGCTAATGGAGCAGCTACGGGTTCCCCTGCTGTGTCCCCCTCCCATCAGCAGTGGGCTGGGGTGTGGCCCAATCCCCAACCAGCAGAATGGTTCCTGGTGGTGAAACTTAGAGCAGCCCCAGGGCTCTTTCAATTTATGCCAAGGACTGACCCACAACAAGCAAGAGAGAGAGGAAAAGGAACCTTAGGAGCCACTTTCTCCATCCCTCATGTGCTTTTTGGCTAGGCCTGGGGATCTGATCTCTAAATTTATTAAGATTTAAAATATCTAAATATGAGCAACAGGGGATGGATCACTTGATGATTACCTGTTCTGTTCATTCCCTTTGGGACGCCTGGCAGTGGCCACTGTCAGAAGACTGGATACTGGACTAGATGGACCTTTGGTCTGACCCGGTATGTTCTTATTTATAATGTTGATTTAAGTTAAGTTTACATTTTAACTTTATTAACTTCCTATTTTTACCTTGAGACCCATATGGTTCTTGGCCTAGGACTCCTGCATTTACTATTTAACAAACTTCCATCCACAATTTTCCTCATGCTCCTTTGTTCTTTCTGGAAAATGGTCCCTCCCTCAGGACTCTCCCATACACCTCTTCATTCCCCACCCTAGAACATCTACAGATTCCACCGCACCTGCATCATGGACATCCCCCTAAAAACATCCCAGGACAGCAAATGTTGTATTGCACCAAGTTGTCTGTAGGAAATCCCATTATCAGATAGAATGGTGGTGATGATGTGCAAATCACATCTCTATAAGCTTTAGTGAAATTCTTTTTAAAAGGAAGTAGAAGTAGGAGACCCTAACTTGAAACTGGCATAAGATGGGTGCTAGGTGACTCATGAATTGTCACTCTCAAACTGCTAGCATTCTTAAGGACCAAGAATATCTATGGGGTAGTAAATGCTTATTATTGGTTCATGATATGCTGTAGGTGGAATCTGTTGCTGCCGTTGTGTCCTATTATTCTAGAGCTTTCTCCAAGCGGTTTCATTAATAGGAACAAACATGAGAAGACTCTAGTGCCATCTCACGGACTGCCAAGGTAATGGCAGCGGTTTGCCATTTGTGCACTAGTGCAGGGTCAAGCGGGAGGCATACCCCACGTTTGAATCCCCATATGGCAATACAGGGTCAGCTGGCTAACGTCTGTGGGGTAAGCTACGTATCAGAGGCCCAGGAGGCGAAGTGGGATGGGTGGGACAGAGCCCCAGGGTTCCAGGCCTGGGCCAGTCCAGTGGAGCGAGGCTGACTCAGTCTAGCTGAGCCTCTGGCTCTGTTGCCTAGCCCCGTGGTTCTCAACCAGCGATATGCAGAGGGCTTCCAGGGGGAACATCAGCTCATCTAGATATTTGCCTACGTTTCCAACAGGCCACATTAAAAAGCAGTAGCTAAGTCAGTACAAACTCCAATTTTATACAGACAATGACTTGTTTATGCTGCTCTGTGCGCTATACACTGAAATGTAAGTACAATATTTATATTCTAATTAATGATGGTAAAAGAGAAAGTAAGCAATTTTTAGTAGTTGTGTGCTGCGACACAGCTGTATATTTGATTTTACAAGCAAGTAGTTTTTAAGCGAGGTGAAACTTGGGGTACGCAAGACAAATCAGGCTCCTGAAAGGGGGACAGTAATCTGGAAAGGTTGAGAGCCACTGTCCTAGCCGGTTCGAGGGCTTTATTCTACACCCTAAGGAAGAAGGATACAGGGATCTTGTTTTGCAGCCTGGGTGAGGCCTCTGGTCTCTGGCCTGAGGGATGAAGTAAACATGGCTTGGTTTGTCTGGGGATCATAACTGGGGCCAAGGGGAATGGGTCTCGGAGAGAAGAGCTCCTCTGGGAGTGACAGTGAGGAATCTGGGGAGTGGGGAGAAATTCCCACTTCCCCATTGCTAGGGCCAGTGGCTGGTGTTCCAAAGGGTGGGTGAACCTCCTCCCCATTCAGCGCTCAGCAGGTTCCACCCTCACCCCGGCGGCAAAGGCAGAACCACTCCAGAAGTTTGCTTGTCTCAGAAGTTGGAGGGGGGGGCAGCAGGGGGGCAGCCTGTCTGTGTTTGCAATGGGGAAGCCACTGCTCTGGATCTGTCTCGCTCGCTCTTGGCAGCTGTGAGGCTTGACAGGCCAGAGTGTACCAGTCACCTCTTGTCTAGGCCTACAGGCAAGGCACTGCTGCAGTCACAGTAAAGACTTTCCAGTTCCTGGACCTCTTCAGGTCAAGTGACTCAACCCTAATTGCCCCTGAGCAACTGGGAGCAGACAAGCGGTGCAGTGCTATCGCTCACAAGGCAGAGAGCTGGCACAGACCTCTCTAGTGCTGTTACCTGTCCAGCGGCTTCTCACTTGGAACTTACCTATGGCCATAAGCACCTCGGTCACTTGGTGGTTGGATTTTGCCAACGTTTCCATGTAGATTAAGCTTTCACTCTTTGCAAACTCCTCCGCCTCCTAGTTGGGCGGGGAAGGTACAAAACCAGGGTTATTTCAAAGTAGACGTAGGTGTGTTCTGCACGGTAATCACATCCAGCTTGGGAAATGTCCTGGAAAGTGGTGGAAATAAGGGCTCCATTTACAAGGTATTGGCTCTTGTCCTTAGGCCTGGCAGGGAGGCACAGCTCCTCCCTGTATGATCAGACACCTCAGGCGTTACAGGGCCCTGCCCAGTGTGGACAGGGCTGCAGGGTGCCAACCTGGAGAAGCAATCTCGGAATGGACACAAACACTAGTGTAGCAGGGCAAGTTGCGGTTCTTCTGACTAGTGGCTGAGAAGTAGGAAGAGGAGCATGCAGAAATCTCCAGCTATTTGCAAGGGTGGCTCTGGAACAAATCTCCAAGCCGGATGCTGCAAACTGCCTTAGGGCCTCGTACCCCCGTCGTTAGCTCCAGCGCTTGCACTGTCAGACTAATGATGTACAAGGAGCCTTAAGGCTCAGAACTCATCTGCATGGTGCATTAGTCTGCACTGGAGTGGGACACATTCCAGTGTGTTGTGCACTAACAGGCCTGTGCGTGCTGCAGTGATGCACACTAGGGAACTCTCCGTGCATGCCAGCAGGTCCTTATGGGCCAGTTAGTGCACAACACACAAGTGCACCCTAGACCTTGCCCCCCCCGCTCGTGCAGACAAGCTCTTAGTTTACACTGACTTTAGTTCCCCACCTTTCTGAAGAGCAGCGTGTCCGGTGATAGAGCCACCGTTGCATTCCAGCAGATTCTGCTGCGAAGCCTAAAGCTTCCTATTTCCCCAGCTCACGCTCCTTCTGTTCCAGGCACACGGTTGCAGCCGAACTGTTTAGGCAACACTTGTTTTCTCTCTTGCACAGCTCAAGGCATTGCAGCCGCTCTCTGACTGGAACCTGTTAAAACTCCCTGGCTCACCGGGTTTGGATGCACTAGCCTTGCAGACGGCTTGGTTTGGACTGGACATATTCAGAGCGAGATCTTGTCCAAAGTGGAGGGGGGGGGTGAAAAGAAAGGTGTCAATACATTAATACCACAGGGTCAAAGCAGGAGCACAACTGCAACCATAGATGCACTAACAGGCTCTCCTGGGCTGAGATTTAAAGCTTCTTAGGAGCTTCCTGTTTCCTGCTGCTTCCCTGAACCCGCTTGAGGAGAACAGGCAGTCAACTGACATAATAGGAGCCAGTTAGGCCTTAAGATGCTGATATCTTCCCTCACTCAGGCCCTGCTACCAGCCTGCTTATTTGTCCCCTTCAACTGAGTGTTGAGAGCCACTCTAGCTGGCACAGAACAGCAGTCATGAGTGAAAGAAGAAAACGCCCCTCTGGGGCAGCATTCAGAAAAAGAAAGAAAGCAAAGGAAGCTTTTGTATCTAAGCAGGAAGGAGCTCTCCTGAGATACATAGACACAAATGTTCACCGTGAGCCTTCCGGCCCCAGTGATGATGTGAGTGGTGAGGAGATGCCTGATCTTCCAGTTAGTCAGAGTGCAGGTGACCTGGCAGCTACTGCAGCATCCATATCTCCCATCTCAAATGGATGTAACCAAGCACATTCCTGAAGAAAAGCGTAGATCAGAGAAGAGTGTGGTGGAGGCACAAGAAGCAGCTGCTGCTGAGTTTAGTTCCTTAAGTCTAGATGATCCAGGACTGTGGACCCACTTGAGCAGTAGCCTGAGGGACTTCCTTGTTCTGCATGGGCCACAGCAAGTGAAACTTCATGTTCCCCAAAGACAATGAAAATAGAAGTTTCCATCCAACACATTACTGGTGTGAAATCCCCAATGGTGACAAAGTGGAGAGGCCACGGCTTATGTACTCAGAAACCCAGAATGCTGCATACTGTTTGTGTTGCAAACTCTTCCAGTCTAATGTTCCAGCCACATTGGGTTCTACAGAAACAAAGGACTGGAAACATCTGGCAAGAAATCTGGCATGCCATGAGAAGGCAGCAAATCACCAGAGAGCATTGCATAGGTGGAAAGAGCTTGAGATGAGACTAAGGTTAAAGGCCACCCTAGATGATCAGCATCAAGAGAAGATTGCATCAGAGTCTCTGTACTGGCAAAATGTTCTGAAAATGCTTCCGACCCAAAACCTAGCACTTCAGATCAGCTGTCTGGGCCAAACAATGGAAACTTCCTTAAAACTGTGGCGCTAATGGCTGAGTTTGATGCTGTACTCCAGGAGCATCTAAGAAGAGTCACCACTCAAGAAATGTACATACACCACTACCTTGGAAAAACCATTCAAAATGAGATCATATAGTTACTGGTAACAAAAATCAAACAGAAGATTGTGGCAGATTTGAAGTCAGCAAGGTATTACTAAAAAGAACAGGCGTACTTGTGGCACCTTGGAGACTAACAAATTGATTTGAGCATAAGCTTTTGTGGGCTACAGCCCACTTCATCGGATGCATGCAGTGGAAAATACAAGAGGAAGCTATATATACACAGAGAACCTGAAACAATGGGTGTTACCATACACACTCTAATGAGAGTGATCAGTTAAGGTGAGCCTTTACCAGCAGGAGAAGGGAAAAAGAATTTGTAGTGGTACTCAAAATGGTCCATTTGCAGCAGTTGACTTCTGGGCTGCACACCTAACATCAGCCATATGCAATAAATGACTTTAATGGTGCATTTTGTAACAAGAGAAGAACCTAGTGAAAATGTCCTTGCAATGGTGACGGTCAGAGAGCATTTTCTAGAATTTATTGACATTGATGATACTACAGGAGCTGGTATGACAAATGTGCTTCTTAAAAAGCTGGAAGATACAGGAATTGCGATAGCTGACATGAGAGGTCAGGGCTACGATCATGGTGCCAACGTGAGAGGAAAGAACAGAGGAGTGCAGACACGGATCCGAGAGTTAAACCCTCGAGCTTCTTTTGTCCCATGCAGTTCTCATTCACTGAACTTGGTGGTCAGTGATGCAGCATCAGCTTCTAGTGAGGCTGCTGAATTTTTTAAATATAATTCAAAGCATCTATGTATTTTTCTCTGCATTGACTCGTCAATGGCAAGTTTTGAAGCAACATCTGGGAACATTCTGTCTGACATGGAAACCTACCGATGCACACTCTGAACCCTCTGAACAAACCCACCAAAGCTCAGAAAAGTCTCGAAGATCCAAGAAAGTTAGCAGCTGAAACAGATGGCAAAATGGGATTTATGACCTCTAACATCACTGGCAGCCAGTGGGGCCTTGCTATATTGCTCACTGCTAGGAGAATGGCGTTCACATAAACATTTACTTATAAACTGTTCAGTGTGAAAGCCTGAAGTGCAGCACTTGGGAAACACGCTGCCGTGGTGTTTTTGAAAGAGAGAATCTGCCAAGTGCTGAGATTTTACTGCAGTGCACTTACCTCAAAGGTGAATTCCCGCTGAGCAGCAAGATCTATCTTATTGCCGACTAAAACAATCACGAGCTCATCGGGAAGAAATTCCTTCTGTGCGTGCGTGCAAGGAGACCCTGCTCCTGCCATGCCAGGCCCATGCCCGGCTGCGGTCAGTGTGCACGGGGAGATACAGGGAGGAGGCAGAGTGGCTTGAGGTGCTCTGAGTGCGGGCAGACTTCATACGCGCACAGCGCTGCTCCTGCACCTCTGCACTACACCCTGTTCAACGCCTGGGCGCTCTGGAGACTCTCCACCCTGTGACTAAACCACGCTCTGAACATAGGCTACCATGGGAGAGAGACAGGAGAAGCCTCTCTATTAAACACTGACCCTGCCATGCCACCCACTGATACCGTCACCGACCTCCTAGGCTCTTCTGTGCTGGGTCCAATTATCTGGGGAGGGCAGAGATAACGGGGGTGGGGGGGCAGCAGAGCCATTTGGGGTGGCTCTGCGCCAGTCTGCACCAGCTGAGGAGCTGGCCTGGCTGCTGCAGTTACAGGGACTTACTCCTGATTTCCATGGATCGCTCGTGGAGTCGGCATTCGGCTTTGGGCAGGGCCAGACAGATGAGCAGCAGGTACATGAAGCAGGCAGCCAGCAGTTTCATTCCCTTCAGCTCCCCCAAGGCTTGTGGCTGGTGCCGGAATTTAGCAAGGTGTGAGTCCAGCCTGCAGAAACAGAGACCAGGAGAGTTAATGAGACCTCATCTTGGGTGGGGGGGGGGTGAGCAAATCAATCCACTCTCTGGAGAGACACTCACTGAATAACAGGAATTACAGCTGTTCCCAGGAAACTGGAGGAAACATGGAAGTGCCAACGTTTTGAAACGGGTTTTTGTTCCAAATTGGACTGAAAAGCTGAAATTGCCCGCAAAATAAAAAATTCCAAGATTTTTTTAAATTTGGAACCATTAAAATGTTTTGTTTAGTTAATGTCAAAGCAATACACACTATTAAACCATCAATCTTAAATACATTACAATTAACGGTTTAATATAAAAGTCAAAACGAAACAAATGAAAATGAGGAGATTCAAAACGCTGTGTTTTGACTCTATCAATATGAACCACTTCAACATTATCGAAACAAAACCAGAAAGTCAAAACGGTTCATTTTGGTTCTTTATGCATCTAAAATGTTGTCAGAATTGACACATTCCCGCAAAATAGTTGGACTTTGACAAAACTGCATTTTCCAATGGAAAAAAGGTTCCCCTGAAAGTGTTTTGCCAAGCACCAGTGGGAACGGATGCATGATCAGCATTGTCAACCACACCTTAGTCATTCAAAAGTCATGAGTCAGGTCCCCCCAATCATGAGATTATGATCATAATATATATATATATATATATACACACACACACATGTTTCTTTTTATTTGTCAGTCTGGTTTCTGAGCTGCTACAGTGCACTTGGGTTATATTTTCAAGCTTTTCTCCTCAGCCAGTAGATCGAAAAACCATTTTTAATGAAAGCCAAGACTCTCGTGCGATCTCTGGATTCCGAAAACTGGATAAAACATCTCGAGAGTTGGCATCACTCTAAGCAGTGAGTGAGTAGTTGCCTTTTTGGAGCTAAAACTAAACCTGAGACCTAAACTTACCTGTGAAACCACACACAGGTGCACACCTGAGCGTCTCCTCTGTGGGCATGTAACAGGGCGGCTTGCCTGGGTTCTGGAGTCTGGGCTAAGCCAGGCCGGAGTACAAGAGGAGCCTCACCTGAGCGGATGCAGGTGATTTAATATAAGAGGCAGCAGGATGCGGCAGGTGTGTGGCTGGCTGAGAGGGAGGAAGGAGCAGGAGGGCAAGCAAAGGAGCCAGAGGGCTGAGACCTGGCGGCTTTGGGTACAAGACTCTCTGGAGTGCTTAAGGGGCCCATAAGGGGCTGCTAGAGGCAAGACACTGCAGAGGCATCCCTGGCCACAAGGGGGCGCTTCGGCCGCAGCAACACTCTAGGGCAGCAAAGGGCAGTGAAAGGGCTGCAAGCCGTACCACCAGAGTGACACAGGCACCGATGCCTTGAGCTGGTAACTGCATCTGTGACATGGGTCCAAGGAGCTGGCTGGGGTAGAGGCGGGGTGGGGGGGGGGCAAAGGGGGCAGTGGGCAGGCCAGCATTGTCCCACCCATTTGCATTGCTCATGGCAGAGATGTAACACAGCCAGGGCTAATACGTTTCTGCTGCCCATCCATCCGTAAAGCCGCCGAGTAGCTGCTGGCTTTGGAAGTCCTGGCAGTGCAGCCACTGGGAGATCCGTCACCTTTGCTCCCTCCATCAGGGGTGTTGGTGCGAGTGAATGCCCTGGGCCCAGAGTTTTGAGAGTACTCTGCCCTGGAGATGATTGAGCCCTGCACCAAAAGCTACATATTTTGAAGGCACCAAGGACCATAAAAACTCTCTGAGCCCTCGTCATCTCTGGCCTCGATCCTGCAACCTCCTTTCCAGGCCTCCCCGACAGCCAGGTCAAGCCCCTCCCTCCTGTCTGACGGCTGGGATTGTCTTCTGACCTTGTAGCTATGACCACGTCACCCTGCTTCCCTGCAGTCGGTTAAACGTCTTGTTCTCACTGTTAATGTCGTTCATGGCTCGGCTCCTTACCTGCGCTTCTTTTGTCTGGGCCTACTGCCTCCACTCTGCCGACGATGCCGCCCTTGTCGGCCTGTCTGTCCACTTCTCCCATGCTTCCCAGGTGCAGAGAGTTCCTGTCCCAACTAGCCCTCACAACTGCCACCCCAGGCCTCCTTCTCCTCAAGGCCTACTTGTGTGTCACGAAGCCACTGGTGGTGACAACTGCTAATGGCTCATTAATGGACAGTGGGGATCGCACAGAGTAGAAGTGGGTATTCACCCACAAAAGCTCATGCTGCAAAACGTCTATTAGTCTATAAGGTGCCACAGGATTCTTTGCTGCTTTTACAGAACCAGACTAACACGGCTACCCCTCTGATACTTGACAGAGTATTTTGTGCATTTGTTTGCATCTCAAAATTTATTTGGACTTGTAAGAAGATTCAGACCCATCTACAGTGCACATTCATCAGCTGTGCACCCTTCGGTCACCTTATCTATTGTTCCATCACCTCATTCCCTCACATTGTTTGCTACGCTTGTTCGATTGCTTTTGACTTTCTCTGGTGTGTCTTGTCGTAAGTTGGGCCCTTACCCTGCAAGCGGCTGTGTGTGACCAGAACCCTGCATTGCGTGGCCAGGGTCAGGACCTCAGACCGAGTTAATCGGGGCCTGGTCTGTCTTTTACCGTGTGTTTGCCACAAAGGGGCTGTGATCTGATTGAGGGCCGTGGGCACATAAAAAATCCAAGACACCTCCTCTGAGCACAGTTAGAGGCATGTCAAGATCTTAAGGATCATAGAACAACTCTCCCCCTCCGTCCATCTCCTGATGTGCTACCTGGAAAAGCTTGAAGTCAAGGAACAACCGCAGCCACTATACTGTCCTAAGCAGACTGTCAATTCCCAGTGTGTGTAGACTCATAGACTTTAAGGCCAAAAGGATCATCTAGTCTGACCTCCTGCACATTGCAGGCCCCGCAACCTCACCCACCCAACTCCTGTAATATTTATGAAGCACCAACAAAGTGCTTTGCCTATAAATGAAATACTCCTGTCATCCTCCCTACCCCCTCCACTGTTTATTTTTCTGCCTTCCTCTCTAGGAGCAAGGGGTGAACTCCTGCCCCTCTGGCCATGGTTACTGGAAATGGGAACAAAATTTTTTCCCCATCCTGACTCGGGATGAGAAGTCAAAATCTCAAAAATTTCCTAAACTGAAAATTTGAAAAAAAAAATCAGTTTGGGTCAATCAAAATGTTTCATTTTGATCATTTCAAAGTGTGTTATTTCAGTTTTGACTCTTAATTTCTTTAACTATCGCTAGCTGAAATTTTGAAATGAAAAGTTGTTTAGGAATCAGAACTTTTCATTTCAAAAAATGCTAAAATGAAACATTCTGAACATTTTCAAAAAAAGTCAAGTAAAGAAATTAATCAAAACTGACCCTTTTGCATGAGAAATTTTGGTTTTTGATAAATCAGCATGTTCTGATGAGAAACACTGAGTAAAAACCATTCCCGACTAGCTCTGATTGCTCTTCCTTTTTGTATACTCCTTGGTGAATGACCATAAGACATTGTAAGAAAAGAATTGCTTTGAAAAGCTTCTTGGTCTATTACTTCTGTTCATTGTTATTTTCTATCCAAGTTACTGACCTGCTTAAAACACTGAAGTGGTTCAGAAATAGACAGATGTCTTCAGCCTAGGAAATAAATGACCAAGGAGTCATGCGTGAGGAGTCAACACAAGTGTAAGTGTTCATTGTAACCTACAGTCTCAGTGCGAAGTCCTACTACCTTGTTAATTCTTTCCCTAGCACATCAGAGAGGGCGTTTTGGAAGACATTTCTTATTGGTGTGAATAAAAAGGAAACTCGTGCTGAGGGGTGCGGGGGGAAGGCCGGCTGTCATTTAATGAAGCAATGGTTAGAAAAATATAGGGGAAGCTGTAGGGGATCCAAGCTCTGGCCCAATGAGCCCACGTGCATGACTAAGGCCAGCAGAACTTGAAGCTGGATTGGCTAGTGGTGAGACCATTGGGCTGGGGCCCAGAACTGGTAGATCTCTGGTTCTGGTTCTATCGCTGACCCTTGCCAGGCCCTTACTCTCTTTAGTCCTCACTTTCCTGTCTGTCAAACAGGCATCACAATACTTCCTGGCAGCAGGTTCTGAGGCCTAATGAATGTTTGTTAAGCAGGCTGAGATCCTTGGGGGGTGGGCGGGGCTGTACACCCGCAAACTATTGGTCTGAATCATGCTAGGAAATCCATGTAATTGGATGATGCCATGAAGGTGTTCGTTGGGTACGGCTACCTACTGAAAGCTGTGCCTGGGGAAGGAGCCACGCAGTTCCCAGTGACACCAAAGACAACTGTCAGACTGACTCCTCCTGCACCCCTACGTCTGACACTGCAGACACTGGAGCTCTCGGGCCCAGCTCAAAGCCCACTGGGAGTCTTTCCAGGGATGTCAGCAGGCCCTTAGCGGGCATCCTAAGAAGGGTTTCAGGTGCCTTAGTGAAGGGCTGGAAGTCAGGTGCTTTAGGACTTGTCTGCACTTGAAATGCTACAGCAGCACAGTTGTTGCGCCGCTGTAGCGCTTTGGTGTAGACGCTCCCGATGCTGACAGGAGAGATTCTCCCATCGGTGTAGTTAATCCACCTCCCTGAGAGGTGGTAGCTAGGTTGATGGTTCCAGCAACCTAGCACTGGCTACACCATTAATTCCTATGAACTGCAGGAGCACCCCTTTGGGAGAGCAGGATGAGTCCCATGACAGAGCCACACAAGCCCTGACTCTCACACCTGTAACTGGCCGAGCCGTCAGTGGATGGCGGTCCTAGGCTCGATTTGCGTTTACTCCGATGCCTCCCACCACCGAGCTGGTGTGTGGTTTCAATTTGTCAGCGTGATTTACTCTGACAAAGTCACATAGCCCTTCCCCTTGCTGGGAATCACCCTGGGACTCCAGGTAGAAACGAAGTGACTCTGTTTGGCAATCTCTTACCAGAAAGGCCAGCTGATTGCAGTTATAGCGCTGCCAGCAGGCTGCTGAGTTTGAACCTTATAGCAGCAAATATCCAACGGAAGGAAATGTGCTAATCGTTAGAGAACCTTCTGTCCATCCACACCTGTTCTTTTCCCCTGGGCTGTATCACCATTGATCGCCTCCTTTTTAGCCCTCACGGTTTCTCTCCTGCATGCGGCGATAATTGTACATGAAGTTATGCACCCGCCGCTGGGTGCACTCCATTTTAAAATGTGAAATTCTGTGCTACAGATAACAGATGCATTCTGGAACCTTGGGAGAGACGGACTCTGAGCACTGAGGCTTCTTCACACCCCTTATGGCACAATTTCCACCGTGCTTCTTACATTCTCGTTTAAATTGATGGCAACCATGCAGCCGAACATACCGGGCATGGGAGTCAAAACTCCTCACCAGTGCTTCCCCGTGCAACTGGCACACTCTCAATGCATCACCCTCACCATTCAAGTGGAGTGTGGACATTTAAAAGACGGTCACTGGAGCCGATGCACTAGGAATGAGAGTGGGATCTGGCTGCAGGTTCTGCTGCATTTGTCCATTGCCCCATTTGGACAAAGACAGACTTTTGGGCAGTCCACACCCCACTGCTGCAGGACATGGCCCGGGGACACCAGTTAATGTGCAGATGTTTAGGTGGTAACTCTGAGTATCAGTGGAAGAACAGCATTCCCACCCAGCCCATTTCTAGTTCCTACGGCTCCTGGGAGGCTCAAGTGTCATGTAGTTGACCTCTCAATGACAGTGATGGCACCTGTGGCTGTTCTAGCTTGAGCAGAGTGCTCAGTTCAATCAAAAGGCCATTTCCCCCTGAAAAGTGCGAGACCTGAACATCCAAGCCAGGCTCTGAAAATCAAAGGGCTTTTTACATCAGCAATAAAGATTCTGCCATCAGGACGTCCAGAATTTGGCAATTCTGCTGCTGATACAACAGACAGAAGAGATTCCACCTTGCTTTTCCAGAGCTGGCTCAATCTGCAGTGGGAACTTCATGCAAAAACTGGGTCAGCGAAGGAAGCAGGTGTGACCTAAGACACACAGGGCACAGTTTTTAACACCGAGCGCACCCAGCTGTGGGTGCCTAACTTCATGCACAATCACCATCCTTGCGGGTGATAATACGATCAGAAACTGAACACATCATTTTACTCTTTTCTGGCTTCCCCACTTTTTATTCCAATTGGGTTTTACTAGAGGTTTCATGGGTCTTAAGCAATGAGGTTAATATCTGAGTATAAATGCACAGGCTAGATGCCTAACATGTCCAATGTTGTTTTCTTCAACCGCCTGGAATTCAGGAGCTAACCGAGCATGTACAACCTACAAGGGATGAGAGGTATTGTTCCAGATGTTCTTAGCATCGGCAGCAGACTCAGACAAAGTCAGTTTTCCTTTGCAGGCCTTTTGAAAATTCTAAGGCTCTGAACTCAATCGACAGAAAATACCTGTTTTGCCATGCAAACAACATTGTAGTAGCGGTTATAGTTCAGTCACGGGAAAACAGAATTAGAAGCCATTTGGATATAAGCTCAAAGGCTCGCACTGTGTATGGACACTTGCCTTTCGTTGCAGGCTTCATGTACTTTCAGCAAAGAGCACTTTATGGGAAATACTGTTTGCTGAACGTGTAACACTGCTCACATGGATGGATAGTACACAGACATTCATGTGCAGAAAAACTCACACCAAAAACTTCAAACATGCGAACAAGCACATTGCCACAGCACACAAGGGTCACTGCATGAAAACACCTGGCTGCGTCCCCAAGATAACGCATCACACAAGCAAACAAAGAGTGGAGGAAAAACCAGTGGATTCAAATAAGGTGCAGTTCCAACCCCTTCCAGTTTACCTCTGGCTGCGAGTGTGTGGCTGGCACACAGACATGCTAAAGTACTTACTGTGTGTCAAGCAGGAGTTCTCGGGCCCGAGAACAAGAGTTACTGTGTGTCAAGCAGATGTATCCTGTCCCTATTCTGGCGGCTACTCCGGAAAAAGAGCTCGCCCCTGCTCCCACCTGAGGGAGGTGTTGGGTTGAGATCAGCTGATCCAAGCAGGCAGTAGGGACAGAATCTGAGACTTGAAGCTCCTAGAGTGACCTCTTACCTTTATAGTCCTGCCCTTCAGCCATCCCGAGCTATTTTCAAGTGTAACGTGATCATAACTAGACCCATTTGAAACCCTTCACCACACAAGACAAAGCCCGTAGAGCTAGTGATAACTATTTATTTCTCCTCCCCTGGCTCCCTACAGCCACTAGCCACCTTCGAGCTTTCCCTCTTCTCTCCCAGGCTCTGCTCACTTGATTGCAGCAGCTCAGCGGATGGTCCAGATTTGCTCTTTCACTTCCATTCTTCACTTCTTTGGGGGGCTGCATTTGCAATCGAGCAGCCTGATGGAAATCCCTGAGTCCTCTGTCTCGGCAGGCAGGCCAAGCAGCCAAGGGAGGTTAGCCTGAACTGTCAGGAGTGGAGGCTTGGCCCATAGGGTAGGGTTACCATATTGGAACTGTCAAAAAAGAGGACACTCCATGGGCGGGGGAGTGGTTTAAATGCTCCAGACAGATGCTTCGCAGGTAGGGTTGGGGGCATGTAAGAGTCCGGTGTGGGGGCTCGGCCCTCTCGGGTGTGGCCGGGAGCCAGGCCGCGTCACTACACGGCCTAAATCAGCAGTTCAGTCTCCGAAGGTCCAAGGGCTCAGACCCTCAGGCAGGGCTGAGCACCCAGAGTCAGTAAAGCCCTAGCCCTAGTCAGGGCGGGGCAATAAACAGTAGTTCAAGGGGCTCAGCTATTTAAGCAGGAGCTGAGCAAACAATAGTTCAGGGCTCAGATCTTTAAGCAGGAGCTGAGCAGCAATAATAGTTCAGGGCTCAGGTCCTCGAAGCAGGAGCTGAGCAGCAACAATAGGTGAGTCCAGACTTCTGGGTCTGAGCTCTGATGTGAGGGGGAGACTGCCACCTGTGAGGCGGTGGCATGGGGGGACACAGGCCCACCCACTCCACTGTGTCCCAGACCCAGTTAGTCTGCTGCTGTGTCGGTGGGGTCCTGACCGCAACACACCGACATCGGCTCGAAATCTGCAGTAGCCAGACTGGGGTCAGCTACCCCCGGGCTACTTCCCATCTCCCCCTCCATGGGTACCTGCTCATCGCGGGTGTCCGCAGCGGGGTCCCATACCATGGGCTCCTCGTCGTGATGAGGGCTGACTAGGTCGGGCTGCTCCTCAGGACACGGGTCGGGGGGATGCTCGGGCAGCTCCTCAGGGTACCGGGCTCGGGGCAGGCTCGGCCAGTTCTCCTCTGGATACCGGGCTCGGGGCAGGCTCGGCCAGTTCTCCTCTGGATACCGGGCTCGGGGCAGGCTCGGCCAGTTCTCCTCTGGATACCGGGCTCGGGGCAGGCTCGGCCAGTCCTCCTCTGGATACCGGGCTCGGGGCAGGCTCGGCCAGTCCTCCTCAGGGTACCGGGCTCGGGGAAGGCTCGGCCAGTTCTCCTCAGGGTACGGGGCTCGGGGAAGGCTCGGCCAGTTCTCCTCAGGGTACGGGGCTCGGGGAAGGCTCGGCCAGTTCTCCTCAGGGTACCGGGCTCGGGGCAGGCTCGGCCAGTTCTCCTCAGGGTACCGGGCTCGGGGCAGGCTCGGACAGTTCTCCTCAGGGTACCCGGCTCGGGGCAGGCTCGGACAGTTCTCCTCAGGGTACCCGGCTCGGGGCAGGCTCGGACAGTTCTCCTCAGGGTACGGGGCTCGGGGCAGGCTCGGCCAGTCCTCCTCAGGGTACGGGGCTCGGGGCAGGCTCGGCCAGTCCTCCTCAGGGTACGGGGCTCGGGGCAGGCTCGGCCAGTCCTCCTCAGGGTACGGGGCTCGGGGCAGGCTCGGCCAGTCCTCCTCAGGGTACGGGGCTTGGGGCAGGCTCGGTCCAGCAGGAGCTCGGTCAGGAGCGTCTGTCCTCTCCAGCCGCCGGGCTGCAACTGAGTGCTGGGCCAGGGCTTTTATACTTCCTGTCCCGCCCCTTGACTTCCGGGGGGGCGGGGACAGGTGGCAGTGGCTCCGCCCACTGTGGCAGCTGTTCTGGCTCCTCCCTCTCGGGTGCGGCCGGGAGCCAGGCTGCCTCACTACACGGCCCCCCCCTCAAGGCTGGCTCCCGTGCAGCGGGGTCAGCCCCTTCCATACCCCCCAGCCGGGAGAGGAAGTCCGCGTTAGCATGGTCCTTCCCGGCCCGATGACGCACAGTGAAGGCATAGGGCTGCAGGGCCAAGTACCACCGCTGCAGCCGCATATTATGGTCCTTCATGCGAGCCAACCATTGGAGGGCGAAATGGTCGGTGACCAAGGTGAAGGGCTCCCAGGATGTAATACCTCAGGGCTTCACAGGCCCACTTCACAGTGAGGGCTTCCTTTTCGACCACCGCGTAGTTTTCTCTCGGGGAACAGCTTCCGGCTGATGTAAAGAACCGGATGCTCTTCCCCTCTACTTCTTGGGAAAGGACGGCCCGAGTCCCACTTCCGAGGCATCTGTCTGTAAAACAAATGTCGGTGGAAATCAGGACTATACAAGTCCGGCTTGCTGCAGAGACTCGTTTTGAGTGTCTGAAAGGCCTCGCCGCACTCGTGGTCCATTTCACCTGCCGCGGGCTATCCTTTGTCAGGAGCCCGGTAAGGGCGGCAATTACGCGAATTGAGAATAAATCGTCTGTAATACCCTGCCAGCCCCAGAAACTGGCTCACCTGGCGCCGTGGCTGGCGGGGGCAGGTTGCGATGGCCTGGACCTTGCCGACAAGAGGTTTTACCTGTCCATGCCCGATAGTATACCCCAGGTACGTGGTCTCTTCTCAGCCGATGCGACATTTCTTAGGGTTGGCTGTTAACCCGGCCTTCCGCAGGGACCTCAGGACGGCTGCGACCCTTTCTAGGTGGTTCTCCCACCGAGGACTGTAAATGACCACGTCATCTAGATAGGCGGCCTCGTAGTCCTGATGTGGCTGGAGGAGGCGGTCCATTAGGCGTTGAAAGGTGGCGGAGCCCCATGGAGGCGAAGGGCATCCGGGTAAACTGGTATAGGCCAGTGGGTGTGGCGAGCAGTCTTCTCCCTGGAGGCTGGTTCCAGGGGGATCTGCCAGTACCCTTTGCTTAGATCAAGGGTGGTGATATAGCGGGCCTCCCCTAAGCGGGCCAACAGCTCATCTATCCGAGGCATGGGATAGGCATCGAACTTGGAGATAGCATTAACGCACCTAAAGTCGATACAGAATCTCTGTGAGCCGTCGGGCTTCGGTACCAGCACTACAGGGCTGCGCCACTCATGTTGCGATGGTTCAATCACCCCTAGATCCAGCATAGCTCGTACCACCTCCTCAACGACCTGCCTCCTGTGATACGGCAAGGGCCTGGTCGCGCCCCGGATCACCACCCCAGGCTCCGTCTGGATCCTATGGTATACCAGGGTGGTGTATCCCGGTTGGCCCGTAAAGGTGTGGGAAAAGGCTTGCAAGAGGCACCGGGTCTGCTTGAGTTGGTCGTCTGTTAGGGTCTCCCCGAGCTGCGGTTCCCCGGGGTCCTCTGTATGGGCTACCTGGGGTCCTAGCTCAGGTTCTGGCGGGTAGGGGTTGATCGGGAGACCTTCATGTTCCTGCCAGGGCTTGAAGAGGTTGACATGGTACCGTTGGGTCTTCTTTTTCCGGTCCGGCTGATTGATTTCATAATTAACCGGGCCCACCTTCCGAACCACCTCATATGGCCCTTGCCACCAGGCCAGGATCTTCGATTCACTGGAGGGAAGGAGGAGTAATACCCGGTCTCCGGGATGAAAGTCCCGAGTCTGGGCGTCCCAGTTATAAGTCTGGGCCTGCGTGTCTTGGGTGGCTTTCAAGTTCTCCTGCGCCAGGGCCCCCGCCTGCTTAAGGCGCTCCTGAAGCTGGAGTACGTACTTTAAGAGGCCCTGGGACGGCGATGGGGCTTGCTCCCAGGTTTCCCTCATGAGATCCAGCAGGCCCCGAGGTCGCCGACCGTACAGCAACTCAAAGGGTGAGAACTTGGTTGAAGACTGGGGGACTTCCCGCACTGCCAGGAGCAGGGGTGGAAGGAGCTGGTCCCATCGGCGAAGGTCCTCCTGGGGGAACCTACGCAACAGCTCTTTCAGCGTCCGATTGAATCTTTCAACCAGCCCATCTGTCTGGGGATGGTAAACGGACGTCCAGAGTTGCTTTATCCCCAAGAGTTCGCACACCTGCTGGAGCAGCCGTGACGTAAAGTTGGTCCCCTGATCCATGAGGATCTCCCGGGGCAGGCCGACACGGGCGAAGACCTTCACCAGCTCAGCTGCGATGGTGCGGGCCGTGATGGTCCGGAGAGGGATTGCTTCGGGGAACCTGGTAGCATAGTCCATTATCACCAAAATGTATTGGAACACTGCGCTGCTCTTAGGGAGGGGCCCCACCAGGTCCATGGCCACCCGCTCAAAGGGGGTCTCAATCAGAGGCATCGGGACCAGCGGTGCCTTGGGAGTTCGTGCTGGGGCAGCCAACTGGCATTCCGGACAAGAGTTGCAATAATTCTTTACCTCCTGGTGTACCCCTGGCCAGAAGAAGCACCCCAGGATCCGAGCCAGGGTCTTCTCGTGACCGAGGTGCCCGGCCGCAGGGATGTCGTGGGCCAGTTTCATGACCGCCCGGCGGTGACACCGAGGCACGAGGAGTTGTGTCCGGGTATCCCCCGTGCGGGGGTCCCTCTCGACGCGATACAGGTGCTCCTGCCGCAATTCAAAGTGCGGCCACTGCGCCGCTCGATGGGGGTCGAGGACCGTCCCATCCAGGGAGGCCAGCTGGTCGTATGTCCGCGTGAGTGTACGGTCGGCCCGTTGATCCCGGCAAAAGTCCATGGGCGCCGAGGGATCCTCCCCCACTCCGGGGGGAGGATCTTCACGTCCTTCCATCGGGTTGGTGTGGTCGGGGGCTTCCACCTCGTCTTCCTCAGTCTCTGGGGCCTCCCCTTCCAAGGCTGGCGTGACCTGCGGGCTGCCCTCGGCGTGACGGCGTGTCGGCGGGAACTCGGGCCAGTCGACCCAGGATCACCGGGTACGCCAGCCGTGGAGCGAGTCCCACTGTCATCAGCCGGGTGACCCCATCAATAGTCAGTTGGGCCCTGGTACTTGGGTAGGGCCGTATATCCCCGTGGATACACTGCAGCTGAATGTTCCCCAGGCGGTTGTAAGCCTGCGGGCCCATGGTTTGGCAGACCAGTGTCTGGCCGCAGCCTGAATCGAGGAGGGCCACCGTCGGGCGCCCCTCAACGACCACGGGCACGGTGATCTTGGCCGCTTGCCAACACCGGGCACGGCCTTCCCCTGAGTAAACCTGGCCAAAGGTACACTCCAGTCCTCGGCAGTCCCACTGTAAATGGCCATACTCTCCACAGGAGAAACAGGGCCCCAGGTCTGCTCGTCCCGTCCGTGACCGGGTCCCGGGGTTACCTCCAGGCAGGTTCCGGTAGTCCCCTCTCGCCACGGGAACCGGGGTCCGAGCGGCTCTCCCGGAGGACGTGGCGGTACGGGTCCAGGCCTCCGCTCCACGGGAGGAAACTTGTACGTCTGTGAGGGTGGGCGCCCCCTTCTTTTCTGGGTTGGGGCGCTCCGTCCGGGGCGGGGCTGTCCGGCCAGCCGAGCCCAGCGGGGTTTCAGCCGCAAGGAAGTCCTCCATTAACGTAACGGCCGCGGCCACTGTCGCCGGCCTATGGCGGAGGACCCAGGCTCTTCCTCGCGGCGGGAGTACATGGGCGAACTGCTCCAATACTACCACTCGAAGCTCCTGGGCCACTATCCGAGGTCGGGCCCCTGGAGGATACGCCAGGCTTCTAAACCGCTGTCGGTAGGTCTCTGGACTCACATCCAGGGCGTCTAGGATAGCGGCTTTCACCTGGCTGTAGTCCTGGACTGCCTCCACAGACAAGCCTCGATAGACCGTCTGAGCAGTCCCCGTTAAGTATGGGGCCAGGATGGTGGCCCATTGGTCCTGGGCCCAGCCCGCGACGACGGCCACCCGCTTCAAGGTGACGAGAAAGGCTTCGGGGTCGTCGCCGGGCCCCATCTTCGTCAGCCGAATTGGGGGGCAGGGCCACGGGGCCCCTGCAGCATCTCCTGGATGGGGTTCCCCCGGTCGAGTCAGCACCGCTGCGAGCTGCTGGACACATTGCCGCTGGAAGTCCTGGTGCTGGGTAACCAGGTCTTGAATGAGCTGCCGTTGTTGCGAACCTAGCTGCTCGACGAGCTGCTGCTGCTGTTGTGACCGGGCCGCCTGTTGTCGCTCCTGGCTCTCCGTCATGAGGGCAGGAGCTGGGACAGATCCATCTCTCTGGCGGGAGGCCTCTCTCCCGCGGCCCCCTTTTCACCGGCGTCAAGAGCTCGCGCCCACATCCTGGGCGAGAGGTCCTCAGAGAAGGCACCACGTGTAAGAGTCCGGTGTGGGGGCTCGGCCCTCTCGGGTGTGGCCGGGAGCCAGGCCGCGTCACTACACGGCCTAAATCAGCAGTTCAGTCTCCGAAGGTCCAAGGGCTCAGACCCTCAGGCAGGGCTGAGCAGAAATAAACAGTCAACGAAGCCCAAGCCCTCAGTCAGGGCGGGGCAGCAAACAGCAGTTCTAGGCTCAGACCCTCAGGCAGGGGCTGAGCACCCAGAGTCAGTAAAGCCCTAGCCCTAGTCAGGGCGGGGCAATAAGCAGTAGTTCAAGGGGCTCAGGTCCTTAAGCAGGAGCTGAGCAAACAACAATAGTTCAATGCTCAGCTCCTTAAGCAGGAGCTGAGCAAACAACAATAGTTCAGGGCTCAGGTCCTTAAGCAGGAGCTGAGCAGCAAAATAGTTCAGGGCTCAGGTCCTTAAAGCAGGAGCTGAGCAGCAACAATAGTTCAGGGCTCAGGTCCTTAAAGCAGGAGCTGAGCAGCAACCACAATAGTTCAGGGCTCAGGTCCTTAAGCAGGAGCTGAGCAAACAACAATAGTTCAGGGCTCAGGTCCTTAAAGCAAGAGCTGAGCAACAACAATAGTTCAGGGCTCAGGTCCTTAAGCAGGAGCTGAGCAGCAATAATAGTTCAGGGCTCAGGTCCTTAAGCAGGAGCTGAGCAGCAACCACAATAGTTCAGGGCTCAGGTCCTTAAGCAGGAGCTGAGCAGCAAACAACAATAGTTCAGGGCTCAGGTCCTTAAGCAGGAGCTGAGCAGCAATAATAGTTCAGGGCTCAGGTCCTTAAAGCAGGAGCTGAGCAGCAACAATAGTTCAGGGCTCAGGTCCTTAAAGCAGGAGCTGAGCAGCAATAATAGTTCAGGGCTCAGGTCCTTAAAGCAGGAGCTGAGCAGCAATAATAGTTCAGGGCTCAGGTCCTCGAAGCAGGAGCTGAGCAGCAACAATAGGTCAGTCCAGACTTCTGGGTCTGAGCTCTGATGTGAGGGGGAGACTGCCACCCGTGAGGCGGTGGCAGGGGGGACACAGGCCCACCCACTCCACTGTGTCCCAGCCCGGGGCCCTAACAGCAGCAGTTAGTCTGCTGCTGTGTCGGTGGGGTCCTGACCGCAACACACCGACATCGGCTCGAAATCTGCAGTAGCCAGACTGGGGTCAGCTACCCCCGGGCTACTTCCCATCTCCCCCTCCATGGGTACCTGCTCATCGCGGGTGTCCGCAGCGGGGTCCCATACCATGGGCTCCTCGTCGTGCTGAGGGCTGGCTAGGTCAGGCTGCTCCTCAGGACACGGGTCGGGGGGACGCTCGGGCAGCTCCTCGGGGTAACGGGCTCGGGGCAGGCTCGGCCAGTTCTCCTCAGGGTACCGGGCTCGGGGAAGGCTCGGCCAGTCCTCCTCAGGGTACCGGGCTTGGGGCAGGCTCGGTCCAGCAAGAGCTCGGTCAGGAGCGTCTGTCCTCTCCGGCCGCTGGGCTGCAACTGAGCGCTGGGCCGGGGCTTTTATACTTCCTGTCCCGCCCCTTGACTTCCGGGGGCGGGGACAGGCGGCAGTGGCTCCGCCCACTGTGGCAGCTGTTCTGGCTCCTCCCTCTCGGGTGCGGCCGGGAGCCAGGTCGCCTCACTACAGGGCCGTACTGTTGCAAGAGATGGGAGGAGAAGAACACCCCATTTTGGACCTGAGCCACAAGCTGTTCCCCAGAGAGACCCGGTATTCCACCACAGAGCGGGAGGCCCTGGGAGTGAAATGGGCATTCGTGGCGCTGAGGTACTGTGATGTTCGTCCATCGTTGTCGATGAAGACCTCAACAACTCATTCGTTCGATGACCGGACTCTGTGAGTCCGGAGATGACTGATCAGTCCGATTCGGGCGTGGAACGTCCTGCCACACGTTGGACAGACATGCGATGGCACTGTCGATGATGTGCGGGCAGCTCTGGACTCGCGCAGCTCACGCTTTCTTTCAGACTCAGCAGTACGCCTCGCCTCAGAGGTATTACTGCCTGTGTGAATGAGGCTGCGCCATGCTGGACGGTTCAGTGCGAGGGTTTCCCATGTGGCGGTGTTGATCTCCAGGGAGTTCAGAGAGGTCTTCAGCGTGTCCTTGAACCGCTTCTTTTGTCCTCCATGGGAGCGCTTTCCCTGGTGAGTTCTCCGTAGAAGAGCTGTTTAGAAATGCGCTCCTCTGACATTCTCACGACATGTCCGGCCCATCTGGTCTGGGCTCTCATCAGCAGTGTGTGAACTGACGGCAGACTGGCTCTGGTAAGGACTTCAGTATCGGGCACTTTGTCCTGCCATCTGATTTTTAGAAGCTTTTGCAGACAGGAAATGTGGAAATGATTGAGCCTTCGTGCATGACTCTGATAGACAGTCCACGGCTCGCAGGCCTACAGCAGAGTTGGAAGCACCACTGCTCGGTAGACCATCAGCCGTTGGTAGGCTGATCCTCGGCGTTCCCAGGCGTTGGGCGCAATCGGCCAAATGCAGAGCTGGCTTTAGCAATTCTGCCGTTTACTTCATCATCGACTGACACTGCTTGGGAAAGGGTACTGCCCAGGTATGTGAAGTGCTCCACTGCCTGGAGTCTCTGTCCATTTACAGTGATGGCCGGTTCTGAGTACGGGCGTGGGAGCTGGCTGGTGCATGACCTCAGTCTTCTTGATGCTAACGGTGAGACCGAAGTTGTTACATGCAGATGAAAACTTGTCCATATTGGCTTTCATTTGTGGCTCTGTACTAGCATTCAGAGCACAATCATCGGCAAAGACAAAGTCTCGAAGTACAGTTTCCTTCACCTTGGTAATGGCACGCAGTCGCCTCGGATTGAATAGTTTCCTGTCAGTTCTGTATTTCAGGCCTACTCCTTCAGTGCAGTATTGAAAGGCATCAGTCAGAGTGGCAGAGAATATCATGCTGAACAAAGTGGGTGCTAAAACACACCCTTGCTTGATGCCGTTGGTGACTGGGAAGGCCTCAGATGTTTCACTGTCATCCAGGACACGAGCCATCATACCGTGATGAAATTGCCGGACCATGGGGATGAATCTGTCTGGACAGCTGAATTTCGACATGATCCTCCACAGGCCCCGGCGACTGACAGAGTCGAACGCTTTCGTGAGGTCCACAAAAGTTGTGTAGAGCTCACAATTCTGTTCTTGACATTTCTCCTGTAGCTGACACGCAGCGAAGATCATGTCAATAATCCCACGTCCCTTGCGGAAGCCGCACTGTGATTCTGGCAGTAAGCCCTGCTGCAGGTGAGTGATCAATCGGTTCAACAGAACCCGTGCAAGAATTTTCCACGCTGTAGAGAGCAGCGAGATTCCATGGTGATTGTTGCATACCTGGCGATTGCCCTTCCTCTTATAGAGGTGCACCATGGACACATCTCTAAATTCCTGTGGAATGGATCCCTGCTTCCAGAAGGACTGAAACAGCTCAGTGACTTTCCGTAGCAGCACGGGTCCACTGACTTTGTACACCTCTGCTGGTATGGCATCTGACCCTGGGGCTTTGCCACTTGACAGCTGGTTGATGGCTTCCTTCACTTCATCCTCTTTTGGTGAAGCATCCATGGAGTCATGGACTGCAACCTGGGGCATCTTGTCAATGGCCTCATCATTGATGACTGAGGGCAGTTGAGAACTGCTTCAAAATGTTCAGCCCATCTCTGGAGAATCTGCGTCTTCTCTGTAAGGAGCACAGTGCCATCAGAGTTCAGGAGGGGAAAGCTCCCAGAAGACTGTGGACCATAGACTCTCCCTCACTTTAATCCAATTCACGCGCAAGTCTCGACATCATAACATATCAAGTCCTGTGGTGATGGGCAAGCGACGAAGCAGCAGGTGTGGATACACTGGGAGCTGTTGCCGCGGACCTGCACACAGGCGGCTCAGGTATAATGGTCGTTCCTCACTGACCGAAGCAGCAGTGGGCGCGGCATCTTCTTGGCGACTGAGCAGCCCTATTCAGGACTGCACTGCTCACTTGGCTAGAAAAGGTGCCTAAACATTGCCTGCTTCACCTTACCTGGCCAGCATACGCGGCTGGTGGGGATCACATCAAAGAGGTTGAACAAAATAAAACTTAGAGTGACACCGATCACCATTGGCACATGGAATGTGCGCACGCTACTGGACAACATCACGGCAGACAGACCGGAGAGAAGAACAGCACTTGTCGCCAGAGAGCTCGCACGCTACAACATTGACATTGCAGCCCTTAGCGAAACTCGCCTTGCTAATGAAGGACAGCTGTCCGAGTCAGGCAGAGGCTATACATTCTTCTGGAGTGGCGCAGCAGTGATGGCGTCGCGAATCTGGAGTTGGCCGCCATCAAGAATCATCTTGTTCGGAAACTTGCCAGTTCCCCCAAGGGTGTGAATGACCGACTCATGACAATGCAGCTTCCGCTTCAAAAAGGAAAACAAGCTACTTTGATCAGCACATACACTCCCATAATGACCAACCCAGAGAATGTGAAGGATAAATTCTACGAAGAACTAGGTGCTCTGTTATCATCAGTGCACCGCAGAGACAAGCTGATCCTGCTTGGCGATTTTAACGCAAGAGTCGGATGCGATGCCGCAGCCTGGGAAGGAGTCATCGGGAAACATGGAGTGGGAAAGTGTAACAGCAATGGCCTGTTACTGCTGAAAACTTGTGCAGCACATGACCTTCTGATCACCAATACGGTCTTCGCCTCCATACCCGCAACAGGACTTGGTGGATGCATCCCGTTCCAAGCACTGGCATCTGATCGACTATGTCGTCATCAGGAGAAGGACAGACAAGATGTCAGGGTTATAAAAGCTATGTGCGGCGGTGACTGTTGGACGGATCACAGGCTCATAGTATCCAAAATGAAGCTCCGTATCATGCCGAAGAGACGACCACAAGGCTGTAAGGCTCTCAAAAGGATCAACGTGTCGAAGCTGAAGAATAGCCGCATCGCTGAAAATCTAGCGGAAGACCTAGAGAATGAGCTTGCTGATCTTCGTATTGAGGATGACGCTGAGAAAGACTGGGAGCCATTCCGCAACACTGTCCATACAGCTGCATCGAAGGTATTGGGGCCCTCCACACGCAGGCGGCAAGGCTGGTTTGTGAAAATGATGCAGAAATCCAGGTCCTACTTGCTGAGAAGCATCGCCTGCATCGTGCACATCAGAACGACCCATCCTCAGCGGCAAAGAAGACAGCCTTTATCATGCTCGCAGAACAGTACAGCACCGACTGCACAAAATGCGGGACTTGTGGCTGAGCGCCAAAGCAGATGAAATACAGGCATATGCGGACAAGAATGACTATAAGCAGTTCTGTGAAGCCCTCCTTCTCCTTGGTAATAGAACACGCACCCCTCAGGTGGATTAACAGCATGAAGGACTCAAACACACGGATCATGTGGTGGTACATGTCCCTCCAACCCTATTCCTTCCAAGTGTTACACCGGCCGGGAAAGGCTCATGCGGATGCAGATTTCTTTTCCCAAGTTGTGGGGCGGTAGGGGGGTAGGGGGAAGGGGAGGAGACGACTAAGGGTCAGCCGGCCCAGGCGACTGTCTTAAGGGGGAGGGTGTGTGACGGGGCAGAGTGGACCCACATTGGTATAGCAGGGGTTAACACTTCCTCCTGGCAGAGGAAGCCCCGCCCCAGAAGTTCTGCTGGGCCTGCTCCAACGGGAGCTCAGATATAAAAGCCTGCACATCAGCTCAGTCTGGGCTGACCGCCGGAGGAAGGGCGCACGCTGTTAGCTCCTGCAGAGAGGGCCTGCGAGCCAGGATCCGGGTGTCAGCCCTGCCGAGGCACCACCGGAGACCCTGACGGAGGATGACCCAGGGGCGGAACAGACCGGAGGACCCCTCGCTGCAGAAGCACTGCCATTCCCAGGGGAAAGTAGAGATAAACGGTGTTAAAGCTGTGTTAGCACTCGGCGTGTTGCGGGCAGATCCCTGCTGAGCGGCGGCAAGTAGAGCTTGCAGCTATCAGGGCCCTGGCAGGGCTCAGAGGAGAAGGTGGGCCCGAGTCCAACCGTGAAGGATTATGTGGACTCTGGCGCACTACCCGCCTGAAAGGGGATTATATCAGGCCCGCACAACTCGTAAAGCGGCGAGGCCACCGTCCTCCAAAGCAAACAGCCGAGGGCCGACACCTCCCAGCCCCGCAGAACCACCCGGCCCCAGGGCCGCCCAGCCCTGTGGAAACAAACCCTCCTTCCCCAGCGCCGCCCCACCAAAACTGCTGTGGGCCAAAAGGAAGGTTGGGGTGGGAAGTGATACTTTATTTTAAATCAACCGGGGCTCCCAGCTGAAGAGGTGGCTGGGAGCCCTCAGGATCAAATTAAAGGGCCCAGGGCTCCGGCGGCTGGGAACCCGGCAGGGTCGGCTCTAGGTGTTTGCTGCCCCAAGCAAAAAAAAAACTTGGCTGCCCCCATCCCAGCCCTGGGCTCCCCTGTACCCTCCTGCTGCCCCAATCCTGGGCTCTCCCCACTGACCCACACCCCTGCGCCCCAGTGCTGGGCTTCCCCCTTTCCTCCCCACCAGTGCCCTCCCTCCACCCAGCTGCTGCCCCAGCCTGGGCTCCCCACCAGTGCCTCCCCCCCAACACACCTCCTGCCTCCCCAGCCCTGGGTCACTAGTAACGCTCCCAGGGCAGGTCATTCAGCAGGAATTTTGGATGTGCACAAAACACAGACAGGATTGGTTCCCATATGGTTACAGAGCTGCAATAAAGTGGAACAATTTTCAGCTTGTGTGATTGGAGGATATCTGGATGCATATTATAAGACTGTCCTCCATAAATGAGGAAAAGTTGAGGTGCCTTTATTATTCTTTTGTTCCACTCTTTCTTTCTATGGGAATTTGCCTATGCAATATCACTGTCTTCCTTAAACAAACAAAAAGGCAATGGCTGCTGAAAATAGCAATTCCAGTCCTAATAAGCATTTCTTGCTCAATTTTATCCTGCTTTTTCTACAGCAAGTTACAGTGGATCAGTATATTTGATTTGGGAGAAATGAAGTAACAGCTGCCCAAACTGAGCTTGAGCACTCCTGAATCCTGAGGTGTTCAAATCTGGAAGGCAGGCGCAGGGGGCTGTGGGCTCCACGGGAGTCTGGCTGCAATGTGTCTGGAGCTGCATGGAGCCAGACACGCTGGTCTGAGTGGCACAGTAAGTGGGCTGGAGGTTGGAGAAGGGGTAGGGAGTTCCAGGGGGCAGTCAAGGGACAGGGAGCTGTGGGGGCTGGATGGGGCAGTGGTTCAGGGGGGCAGTCAGGGGCCAGGCAGCAGTAGGATCGGCCTGGGAGTCCCAGGGGGTTCTCAGGGGATAGGTAGGGGGTGGGGTCCTGGGCGAACGGTGGGGGGGTCTCAGGAGGGGGCAGTGGGGGACAAGGAGAAGGGAGGCTTCGATCGGGGCTGGGGTCCCAAGGGGCAGTTGGAGCAGGGGTCTTGGGAGGGAGCAAGCGGGGGACAAGGAGCAGCGGCATTTAGATAGGGGTGGGGTCCGGGGGCAGTTAGGGGCAGGAGTCCCAGGAGAGGAGTATCAGGGGACAAGGACCAGCGGTGTTAGATAGGGGTGGGGTTCTGGGGGCAGTTGGGAGGTGCAAACAGTGGTCGCATGCCGGGATTCAAACCGCTCTGGGCTGCTGGCAGCCGCGGGGAGCCCTGAGCTCTTAAAATCCCAGCCGCAGCCGGGAATCTGTGGGCAGCCCAGAGCCCTCTGACTCCCAACTCTGGCTGAGATTTAAAGGGCTCTGCGCTCCCTGCGGCTGCGGGCAGCCCAGAGCCCTCTGACTCCCGGCCGCGGCTGGGATTTAAAGGGCTCTGGGCTCCCCGCGGCTGCCAGCAGCCCAGAGCCCTCTGACTCCCGGCCGCGGCTGGGATTTAAAGGTCTCTGGGCTCCCCGCCACTGCCAGCAGCCCAGAGCCCTCTGACTCACGGCCGCGGCTGGGATTTAAAGGGCTCTGGGCTCCCCGCGGCTGCCAGCAGCCCAGAGCCCTCTGACTCCCGGCCGCGGCTGGGATTTAAAGGGCTCTGGGCTCCCCGCGGCTGCCAGCAGCCCAGAGCCCTCTGACTCCCGGCCGCGGCCGGGATTAAAAGTGCTCTGGCCTCCCGCGGCTGCCAGCAGCCCAGAGACCTCTGACTCACGGCCGCGGCTGGGATTTAAAGGGCTCTGGCCTCCCCGCGGCTGCCAGCAGCCCAGAGCCCTCTGACTCACACAGCTGGGATTTAAAGGGCCCCTCTGACTCCCGGCGCGGCTGGGATTTAAAGGCTCTGGGCTCCCGCCACTGCCAGCAGCCAGAGCCCTCTGACTCACGGCCACGGCTGGGATTTAAAGGGCTCTGGGCTCCCCGCGGCTGCCAGCAGCCCAGAGCCCTCTGACTCCCGGCCGCGGCTGGGATTTAAAGGGCTCTGGGCTCCCCGCCGCTGCCGGCAGCCCAGAGCCCTCTGACTCCCAGCCGCGGCTGAGATTCAAAGGGCTCCCCGCGGTTGCCGGCAGCCCAGAGCTCTCTGCTTCCTGGCCGCAGCCGGGATTCAAAGGGCTCTGGGCTGCCCGCAGAGCTCCGTGTGCGGGGGATTTAGAATCCCCTCGCGGGCCGCACAGTGAGGCTCCGCGGGCCGTATGTTGTGCAGGCCTGGATTATATGAACGTTGGCCGCTAGGCTGTTCTACCCTGCTGCAAGAGGATTATATGGACTTTGTCCGCTAGGCGTGCTACCCCACCCTTAAGAGGTTATATAGATGCCGCCAGTCGCGCTACTGCAAATACTGGGGAGGAAGAGCGTAAGACCGGTGACAGTAACAGGCGGCCCGTAGAGGCAAACACCGAGACTAGAGAGGCGAGGCCCCAGCACCGTTCGGCACCTGCCACAAAGGCGCTGCGGTGCCAGGTCCACTACAGACTCCTAGACTTTAAGGTCAGAGGACCATTTATGATCATCTAGTCTGACCTCCTGCACAATACAGGCCACAGAAACTCACCCACCCACTCTTGTAATAAACCCCTGACCTATGTCTGAACTACTCAAGTCCTCAAATAATGGTTTCAAGACTTTAAGGTGCAGAGACTCCTCCAGCAAGTGAACCAGGCCCTGTACTGCAGAGGAAGGTGAAAAGCCCAGCTATGGTGATCAGCTAAACCCTGAGCATGTGGGCAAGACTCACCTCGACCCAAGAAGAGCAGGCCTGGGCAGAGCAGGTCTGTACCAGGGAAAGGAGAGTGCTTTCCCCTGGGCGGCACAGCCTGGGGCTTAGCCAAATTGATTACAGAATGAGTCCTACCTCCGAGGGACCATGTATTGGCCCTGAAAGAACCAGACTGCAGCGGCGATAAAGCCTAGCTGGGCTATGCACTGGAATGAGAACTAGGTAGGAAGTTGAAAGCAGCAAGGAAAGCCTAGAAGGGAACTTGAGAAGAGAGGTAGGATGTGCCCAGGGAAACCTGCAGCAAAGAGAAAAGAGCAGACCTAGCTGTTGAGCACAGAGCCCTGGGCTGCTACCAGGTTCAGGATGGGACCGGGTTCCTCTACTGACCCCAAAGAAGGGGGCATAAATGCACCCAGAGAGGTTACCAAGCCCAGCAAGGGGGCTGCAGGCTGAGCCAGAGCCCCAGTGAGAGGAGAAGAATTTTTTCTCTGGGAAGACCTTTTTGGACTTTTACTGTGTCACAAACTGAGCCCCAGAAGCGGTGACTAAAAGTAGTGAGCCGGCCAGAGGGCCGAATTACCAGGCAGAGAGACTGCCATGGTGCTGGAGTGACCGTCGATGAAGGACCAGAGGGCACCTAACAATGAGTAGATTCATTGATTATTGGCATCGTCAGCAGAAATGAATTCCTCCCGTCATCTGCGATGGCTCATGGAAGTCTTGGATACTGAAGGAAGGTCCGTCCCCGCAAGTGGGATTTCCCATTTGAGTTCCAGGGACTGGTTAAGCAGGCAAAGCAGGGCTCGGGGTTTCTCCAGCAGCTCCTAGAAACTCCCCAGAAGCAGAAGGAAGTGCAGGCAGAGCTGCAGATGCAGCTGGTAATCTTGAAGGAGCAGCAGCAAGACCTGTCAGAGATCCTGCAAAGGGAAATGAACCTGCTACGCCCATGGACAAACAGAGCAGCCTCGGATCTAGTGGCCAGTGAACTCTGGTACAAAGCTGCTTCCATTATGGAAACAGCCTGGTACTGGCGTGGGGGTGGGGAGACCTGGGTGTGGGGTGGGGTTACTGTGGCGGGGGTGGGGAAGACGCTGTGGGGCTGGGAGGGGAAGGACATGGCCCAGCTTGTGGGAAGGATCCTGCTGGCTGTGTCTGGAGCACTGTGCAGCCTCTTCTGTGGGAAGTTCCCATGGGTCAGTGTGGCCTGAATCTCTCCTGCTCCTTTGTTCTCTTTGGGCTTCACAGGAGATGTCTGGTGAACTGCCTGTGGACTCTGTGCCTGCACCGCTCCGAAATTATTCACTACCTTGAAAGAAACAGGGCACAGCTCAGCCTGGTAGGTAGGCTGGAGACTCACACTTCACTCACACACACAACACTGAGGGGCTTTGGGAAGCACAGTAACAAAGAAGAGATTTAAGTGATACTAAGCAAGAGAAAGAGACAAATTTCAAACAGACAAAAAAAACAAAACACACTTTGTAGTGACTCAAACTGAATCATAAGAGTCACAATTGTGGCCTTAGCAGTTTCAGACTAACATCTCCGCTTTCCTAACAGACCTTATTTGATGTCCCTGTACGGTACAAAAATTCTCTGTCGAATCTGCTGATTTGATTGCTTAGCCTTCGGTTTCAGACCCTCTGTTCTCTTTCTGGGGTGCCTGGACCCTGACTGCAACATCTCTCTTCCAGTCTCTGGCCCAGCCTCTTCCACAGACGTATGCTGCAGCCAGCCCAGCTCAGAGAGCAGTGGGGACACATGATCTCATCCTGTCAAACCAAGCAACATGGGTCCCATTGAGGCTTAGATGGAAGATCCCAGGTATCTCGTGGAGGTAAAACCATTCACTCTTCTGGGCACTTTGGGCTTCCTGTTCCATAGCCTAGTTGTCATCATGACTTTGTTTTTATTCTCAGAGGACGTGTCTGGGATCCTGGAGACTGTTTCCTGCTGGAGGTTTGAGCGGGGAGAGATCACTCAGAAGATCACTCGGGTCTGCAGGGTTCATGGGAGCAGCCACACTCCAGCAGGCCATCTGGAAGCCTACTAAAAACTGCTTACCTCGACTTACAAAGTCCAGACCCAGTTTGAGGCTCCATCCCTGAGGCCTATTGGCAGAGTCCCAGAGCAGCTAATCGGCCCCCGGGACCTCCTTAAACCAACAGCAGGAACAAGAAGCTGTCTGCTCACTGGGGCTCCCCTGTCTTCTGGACCATGTGACTCGCTGTGGCTCATCAGTTTGAGGTCTGAACACAATTTGATCTTTTGCTTCTGCTCTTCCAGTATCCTGACCCAGCTGACTCTCGACTCCTGTCTTCTGAGTGTAGACTCTGCCTCTGAGCACTAGATCTGGCTGCTCATGACCCGGCCATGACACTGACTTTTCTACAATTCCTCCAATGCCCTTTTCTGCTCTCCAGCTCTGCTCTCCCAGCAAGACACACCAATCCCCTGGCTCCCAAAGTCCTAGTTGCTGCTATTCAAGGGCTCAGGGATAGTGCTTGTATTGCCCCCTCCCGCACCACAGCTGCTTTTCCTATGAGAATCTCTCTAGCGCAGAGGAGAAATCCGCTCTTCTCTTAGAATCAGTCCTGGCAGCAATTCAGGAAGTCATAGAAGGGACGGTCTGCTAAGCTCCCTCTGCAATGCCACTGTCAGAGACCATTACTGGTGGGTGCCAAGTGAGTGCGCAGGCAGCTCCTTGAGAGACTCCTAGGGGCAGGGTAGTCGTGTTTCACGGTGACCTCTGAAAGCCATGCAAAGAGTGCAGCATTGAAGAGACTCTCCTGCGGTAACAAAGGGTTTCTGTTCTCCTACATAGTCAGCCAGTGAGGCCAGTTTGCAGCATGTGGAAGAGCTGTTTGGTGCCTTGTTGGAGGATTCACCATATAGCTGGCAGCAGCTTCAGATCCTGGAGTCCCTATGATATGGTTACCATGCATCCGGATTTTCCAAGACATGTCCAGCTTTTTGGTTTTTAAATAGCCGTCGGGGAGGAATTTGTAAAAATCTAAAGGTCCGTGATTTCCCTCCCAATGCCCGGGCCACCCAGAGGGGGAGCAAGTGGGGCAATTTGCCCCAGGCCCTGGGCCCCGCAGGGGCCATCCCTTTTGTTTTTGGGGGCCTCTGGAGAAGGGTCTGTCACTCGCGCCGGGGGCCCCAGAAAACTCTCGCGGGGCCCGGGCCCCCGGAGCTTCTTCTGCTCTGGCTCTTCAGCGGCAATTCAGCGGTGGGGGGTCCTTCCGCTCCGGATCCCGCCGCCAAAGACCCTGGGACCCCTGAATCCTCTGGGCGGCCCCACCCAATGCAGAGTGTGACTGAGCTGAAACAGCGGCCAGCCCCGATTGAGCCACTCACATCCAGGCCTCCAGTAGTCAGAGCCCCTCCCCTGGTCTCCCCCTCCCCTGGCCTCCCTCTCCCCCCTGCAGCCAAAGTCCATTTAATCCTCCTTTGCAGGTGGGGTAGCGCGGCCTAGCGAGCAGAGTCTATAAAATCCCCCCTTGCAGGCGGGGGAGCATGGCCTAGTGGCCAGAGTCCATATAATCCCCCTGTACACATGGGGTAGCACGGCCTAACAGCCAGAGTCCATATAATCCTTCACGGTTCAGGGTGGGGGGGTAGGGGCACTCGGGCCCATCCTCTCCACCGAGCCCTAAGCCAGGGCCCTGGTAGCGGCAAGCTCTACTTGCCGCTTGCTCGGCGGGGATCCGCCTGCAACACGCCGAGTGGTAATACAGCATTAACACCGTTTATCTCTACTTTCCCCTGGGAATGGCAGTGCTTCTGCGGCGAGGGGTCCTCCGGTCTGTTCCTCCCCTGGGTCGTCCTCCGTCAGAGTCTCCGGTGGAGCCTCGACAGGGCTGACGCCTGGATCCTGGCTCGCAGCCCCTCTCTCTGCAGGAGCTAACAGCGTGTGTCCTTCCCCTCTGGCTGTCAGCCCAGACTGAGCTGATGTGCAGGCTTTTATATCTGAGCTCCAGTTGGAGCATGCCCAGCAGAGCTTCCGGGGCGGGGCTTCCTCTGCCAGGGAGGAAGGGTTAACCCCTGCTATGCCAGTGCGGGGCCGCTCTGCCCCATCACACACTCTCCCCTGGGCAGCCTGACCCTTGGTCGTCTCCTCCCCTTCCCCCTACCCCTCCGACCCCCCCCATCTCGGGAAAAGAAATCTGCATCCGCATGAGCCTTTCCCGGCCGGTGTAACACTCGAAAGGAATAGGGTTGGAGGGACATGTACCACCACATGATCCGTGTGTGTGAGTCCTTCATGCTGTTAATCCACCTGAGGGGTGTGTGGTCTGTTACCAAGGAGAAGGGGTTCCCTATTAGATAGAACAGCTTGTGGCTCAGATACCAAAGGCCGTATTTTCCCTCGGCCCACCGTATAGCCCGGGTAGATCAGTTCTTTCTGGCCCAGGTGACATTTGGTTCGGTTTGCGGTGAGTCCTGCTCTGCCCAGCGCCCACAGCTGGAGCTGTTCCTTCCAGTTGGCACTGTAGATGATGATGTCCGTCAGTGTCTCCTGCAGCAAGCCGACCCGTGCGAAGATCTGCAAGAGTTCATTGGCGATAACTGGAGCCGTGGCAGACCATAGTGGTACCACCTCTGGATACCGTGTGGCATAGTCAACCACAACCTGATATACTTATGGCCGGAGCTACTCTTCTCCAAAGGCCCCACTAAGTCCAAGCCCATCCGTTCAAAGGGTGTCCCTCCTGCTCACCCACAAGGGGGCCGTGCCCCCCCAGGGGGTCATGCCCCATCCAGCCCCCCATGTTCCTTGACGCCCTCCCCCAGGACCCCTGACCCATCCACCCCCCTTCCCTGTCCCCTGACTGCCCCCTTGCCATCCCATCCAACCCCTCCTCTCATTCCTGATGGCCCCCCAGGACCCCTGCCCCATCCAACCACCCCTTCTCTCTGTCCCGACTGCCCCCCATCGTCTCATCTAACCCCTGCTCCTTCCTGACTGCCCCCCTGGAACCCTTGCCCCCATTCGATCCCCCTGTTCCCTGCCCTCTGACCGCCCCAACCCCTATCCACCCCCCCCACAACCCACCGAACTCCCCTGCCCTCTTCCAACCCCCCCTCCCTGCTTCCTGCCCCCTTACCACACTGCCTGGGGCCGGGGCCGGGGCCAGGTCCGCTTGGCCAGGACCGGGACTGGTGCAGTGGGGCCCGACTCCACAGGCTGGGCCGAGCCAGGCCGGAGCTGGTCAGTCAGGACCAGGACCGGCGCCGCGGGGCCCGACTCCCTGGGCTGGGCCGGGCCGGAGCCGCTCGTCCGGGACCAGCACTGGCGCCACGGGGCCGAGCCAGGCCGGAGCCACTGGGGCCAGAGCCGGGGGTGCTTGGCCGGGACTGGGCTGGGGCGCTCGGCTGGGGCCAGACAGGGCCGCGCTGTGCCTCCCTGGAGCTGTACTCGCACCCCCCAGCCCCAGCCTACCTGCCTGCTGCTTGTTTCAGGCTTCCAGCGAACATCTGATTCGCGGGAAGCAGGGGTGGGGGAGGAGAAGGAGGGCGGAGCGTTCAGGGAGGAGGGGGAGGTGAGCTGGGGCGGGGGGGACGCTTGCCCGAGCTTTTGTTAAATGGAAAAGCTTTTTCAGAACCGGTTGTCCTGGAACAGCTGGTTCTAAAAGGGTTTCTAAATTTAACATCCAGTTCCTGCGAACCGGCTCCAGCTCACCACTGCCATCTGCCCAAAGCAGTCAATGGCTCTTCCCTCCACGAGGGAGCGGGGTCTCCCTCTCAGCCTCTCTGAGAACTAGCACTGCTTGGTTTCCTAGGACAAGGTGACCTGTCCCCACTGCTCCCTGAGGTGGCCCAGCTGGGAGGCTGTCACACACCCCAGGGCCTAGCAGACAGGTGGGGAGGAGGTTCCCGTTCATGTCACCCTCTGAGAGCCCACAGAAGGGCCAAAGGAAGAATTAAGGGCAAGAGGTGAAGCCGGCCCTGAGCCTCTGTCCCATCCTCACCTCCTCAAATGTGGAGCTTCCTGAGCTTCAGTTGGGCAGACAGAAAATGTAGCTCTGGCACAAAGGTGCTTCTGCACCATCTGGGGCAGGGAGAGCTCTGCCTGGGAGCCCAGGGAATGGGATGGGGGTGAGAGCAAGGAAAGAGGGGAGGGTATGGGAGTGAGGGAAGAGCTCATGCCCCAGATGAAGGACGTTTGGGGTCAGAGGAAGGACCCTGCTCCACAGAGAGGGGAGAGAGTTTCTGTCAGTGACAGGGGCCTCCATTTCCCCTTCCACTAGCCCCCATTTCCAGGAGACAGAGCAGTACCTGCAGCAGGGAGGCGGGAGTTGCTGAGGGGACCTTTAAGGGCATCAGGTGAGGCTCAGCCCTTGCAGCACCTCAGGCACCTGGTGCAGCTGCCGGATGCTGCGGAGCTGACCCATCACCTTGGCGGTGGTGTCCTCCAGCTGCAGGGAAGGAGAACATGTCAGAGACTGAGACACTGCCCAGGAATCAGGGAGGATTAAGGGCACCTGGAACCAGCACCATTTCCACCCAGCAGCTGCTCATGTCTGAGTGGTGGATTCACCCTCCTGATCCCCAGGATGGAGGCTTCTTGTCCTCTCTAGTGACCTCCAGTGCCAGCCCCCCTCCTTTAGGGTTAGCTCCTGCCGCCTCCCCCTCAGTGCCCCTGACAGCTGTTCCACCTCCAACCCACCTGGGGACACCGCTCAAGTTGGTAGAACCCTCTCCTCCACCCCTGCCTCCATCCCCACCCAGGTAGGGCAGGAGGGATTCTGACAGCAGTGAAGTGGCCTGCGGGGAGGTTGAGACCTTTCCCCAAGTCACCCCAGTGACAAATGCTGAAGCCAGAGGATGGCAGCCCTGGTGAACGGGGCAGGTCAGCAGCCCCTGCTGGCTGAATCCTCCCATTCTCTCTAGAGCGGGTCCAGCCCTGCCAGCAGCAGGACAAGCTTCCCCCACCCATGTGCCTCAGAACTGCCTGGCCGGTCGCCATCACCCATCAGTCCTTGGCCTCCCAGGCTGCCAGTGATGGGAGCAACTCTGGGTGGTGGCTGGGGTGACATGGACACTAGGCCCTGGGAAATGGGTGCAGCTCTGTGGGGCAGGAAAGGTTCACACAGGGCACTTAGGGGACTCTCCTGCCCTTCCCAGGAGTGAGAGCAGAGCATCACATCCTAAGAACACAAGTCCATGAAGTCCACAAGTCCCCACTAGGCTCCTTGCTCCCAGGCCAGCAAATGGTGATAGGATGGGAATGAGGCCTGGGCCCCGCTCCAATCTCCTGAGTCGAATGCAGCTGCTTACCGTGTAACCCAGCAGTTGCTCGACTTCCCCCAGGATGGCGTACGTGAGGAGAAGCCCAGCCTGGCTAATGCACAGCAGGGGGTTGTAGATCGCTGGCACGGCTGTCTTGAGGAAGCATTTCCTCTGCCCCGCAGAGAAGAATTTTCCAAAGACCTAAAACCAACAGGACAGGAGGCTGTAGCAGATTGCCCAGAGCCAGCCTCCAAGCCCTGGAGATAGAATGGCCTCAGTGTCCGGTGCCCCAAAGGAAGGGTAAGAGAGCTGCTGTAGCCAAGGCCGTTCATTCCCCAGGAGGCTTTCAGGGTCCCATGGCTCAGGGAAGCCCCTTTATGAAAAGGTGGCAGATGCTTAGGGACCAAAGCCTCCAGTGGCTCTTTCTGGAGGGCAATTGATCGCAGGGGCCATGATGGGCTGGAAATAGATCTCTAATGTGGGTGAGCAGGGCCCACTCTGCTGTGCAGCGCACCGAGATGATAGGGGACCCTGTATTGCTTCCAGCAGAGAGATCTCCTGCACCTCAGTGGCTAGAGGAGTGTGCGTGGGGGGGGGGAAAGGGGTTGGAGCTGACAGACCAAAGGTCTATTGCCCCCAAATTAGTGATTTCTCTAGTAGCTGGCTATGGCCTCGGCAGCTCCTTGGTTTCTGCCAAAGGGAATCCAATCTGCAACCTGACCAGGATAAGGAGACTCATGTCCCAGTCCCCATCACAGACACTCCTAGGAAACTTTTCTTCTGCTGCAGCAATTCAGCTTGTGGGAGGCAGGACAAGCTCACAGAGTCTCTCTCACGTGGCATCTATAGGGCAGCATTCTGTAGATGCACTTGGAGATCCAGGAGCCATTCCAAGGCCTCCTCTGTGATGTTATCAAAATCACACATTTCACCTTTGACTCCAATCTGGGGGCACTGGGTTATGGTGTGTTCCAAGGTTTGGATGTTCTCAGCACAGTTGTGAGACAGGGGGCCGGGAGGTCTTTGATTTTCTACTTGTGCAGCAAGTAGTCGCAACTTGGGTCAGTGACAATGTGCTTCTTTGGCACAGTGGCTGAGGTCCAGATACTCTGCCATTCCCTGGCCGGGACTGGAGACATGAGGAGGCGCATGTGGTGCATATTGGCTCTGGAGCTCACTGTGTCCCCTCCCCAGTTCTCGGCTTGGGGCATTCTGCTTCCTGACTGGCAATGGACTTGGGCAAACCCCACCTCCTTTCTCTGCTTCTACAGGGTGCAGGGAAGTAAACAAGGGTCTGCTCAAGCACTAGTGACTGACGGACCCAGTGCTCTTCTCTCAGACACTTGGGGATCAGCCAAGGGGACAAGGAGCAGAGAGACACCCAGAGCCATAATCCTCTATTAACTCACCCACCCGGGGATTCGCCTTATGCCACGTAGCAACGGCTCCATGGAAGACACTCAAATCACAGCAACTAGCGAGGTTCCAATGTGGGACCTTTAGCACCAGCCTGTCCCACTGGGTGCTGGGTGAGGAACTCTGAGCTGGAAATAAGGAGTGGGCTCTTGTCCTGTCTCCAGGAGGCATCCACTGCAGGGACCCCAGCCAGCCCCACTCCTGAGCTGTGTCCTACCCTGCCACAGTGTCCTTACCTCCCCACCCTGGCTGTGTTTTGATAGCCCAGGAGCCTGCTGTCCTGGTACCAGTTGTGGCACCACAGATCCTCCACCTCGTGTATGCTCAGCCCTGGAAGAGAGAGAGAGAGAGAGAGACACTTTGATCATTCTGGTTGCAGTTTCTGTGTCCTTCCAATCCCATTGGTGGCTGCCCAGTGGAGTGGAGAAGAACAGAGGTGGAGAGAGACTTGTTCTCCAGCTGGGGTCAGGCTGAGGGAAATTGTCTGGGGTCCCATTATCCACCTGTGGTCCCTTTCAGTCCCCTGATGGGTTCCGTGTCCCAGTGGGTTCCTTACCCCTCTGTTCGAGCAGCAGCTGGTACAGCCGGTAAGTCCCCTCCCTGGCCTGCCGGCTGATGTCCTGGTCTGGGTAACTCACAAACAGAGCCAGCTGGGCCACGTGCTGACCCAGCCTAGGGAACTCTGCTGAGATCTAATGGAAGGGAGAGGAGAGGAGACTCCATCAGCATTTTCCTGTCAGCTCCCTGTCCCCCCTGGGCCAGAAGGCTCCTTCTGCAGGAGATGCTGGGGGAGAGGAGCCTGAGACAGACCCTTCATTTGCTCTGCTGCCAAGGGAGCCAGGAGCTGCTTTGGGATGCCAAGCAGGGGCTGGAACATGGTCCCTGTCAAGGTTCCTTCCACAACCAACTCTAGGGTACAGATTTGGGGACCTTCCTGAGAACCAATAAGCTTAATTACCAGCTTAGATCTGGTTTTCTGCCACCACCCAAAGCATTTAAGAGTTATTTGGGAAACTCTGTCGACCTCCCCCCTAGAATATCTCCCTCCCAAATACTAGAACCCTTCCCTGGGTAGCCTTGAGAGACTCCTCCACCAATTTCCTGGTGAACACTGATCCAAACCCTTGGATCTTAAAACAAGGAAAAATCAATCAGGTTCTTAAAAAGAAGGCTTTTCATTAAAGAAAGAAAGGTAAAAATCATCTCTGTAAAATCAGGATGGAAAATAACTTTACAGGGTCATCAGATTCAAGGAGCCCAGAGGAACCCCCTCTAGCCTTAGGTTCAAAGTTGCAGCAAACAGGGTAAATCCTCTTAGCAAAAAGGAACATTTACAAGTTGAAAAAACAAAGAGAAACCTAACACGCCTTGCCTGGCTGGTACTTACAAGTTTGAAATATGAGAGACTGGTTCAGAAAGATTTGGAGAGCCTGGATTGATGGCTGGTCCCTCTTAGTCCCAAGAGCGAACAACCCCCAACACAAAGAGCACACAAACAAAAGCCTCCCCCTCCCACCAAGATTTGAAAGTATCCTGTCCCCTTATTGGTCCTTTGGGTCAGGTGTCAGCCAGGTTACCTAAGCTTCTTCAACCTTTAAGGGAAAAGGATTTTGGTGTCTCTGGCCAGGAGGGATTGGATAGTATTGTACACAGGAGGGCTGTTCCCTTCCCTTTATAGTTATGACAATCCCCTTCAAGGCCCAGGGACGACACTTGACCAGGACAAGAAGAACTTGACTCAAGCCTATCTCATTCCCTGCTCTGACTCTGCCTCCCCAAGAGGAACACTGCGAACCCACAGCCCCTGCAGCAGCAGATCCTACAGCCCGGTGGAGCCAGCCCGCCTGCGCCTGGAGTCAGGAAGCTGGGGTCAGAGGTCACTTACGTCAAACTCGGGGAGGGTGACTGCAAATCTCAGCAGGGCCGTGCTGCTCTTAATGGCCCTGGCTCTCTCCTGGGGCACCCTGGACACGATCCAGCGGTTGACATGCTGTGGGGAAAGGAGGCAGGTCAGGATGAATGGGCAGGTGGTGCTTTGCAAATGAGCCCCATCCCCCGCCCCAGCCCCAGGGGCCCGAGACATTATGCACAGAGAGAATAGCTGAGTCATTGATCACAGAGCTTTAGAAGGATTCTTTCCCCAGGACGCAGCTTGTATCCTGCAGGTCACAACTTGTCAGGGTCTCTCTAGATTGGTCCCATCCTCCCAGAGCTCCTGATTCCTGAAGAGTTCACCAGAAAGGAGACTGAATCCTCACCCTTCCCTGCCACTAAAATCCTTGGTGGGATGTAAGGAGTCACTGAGAGCACAATCCCCCCAGGAATTTCAGAGCATATCAGAGAGAAGGGCTGATTCCCTGGGTTCCTCCTGTTTCTCTAGGAAGGAGCGTGTGCCTCTTCTCTGAGAACCATCTCTGGAAACTCGTGGGGTGTGTGTGTGTTGGGGGCGGGGGAAAGGGGGGTTTCAGACTCTCACTCCCCAAGACAACCAGGGGCCCTGTGATTAGTGTTCAACAGAAGCAGGCAGAGCTCTGGCTTGATGTCCCAGCTCCTTCCTCTGTCCCTCAAGAAAGCAGGACCTGACACTGCATTGCACTGACCTCCCCAGCCAAGGACGCCCCAATGGGGACCCAGCTAGGAGGACAGAATAGAAACTGGATCTGCCAGTCTCTCCTTACCAGCCCCCAAAGAGTTAAGGTAAAATTGGTTCCCACCCCTCCTTATGGGACTCACCTCCAAGATGAAGTGGAGCCTGCCTGCGTCTGGGGACTCTGCCAGCAGGTTCCCCAGCACAGCATCCAGGAGCTCTGGCATGACTTTGTGTAGCGCCTGCAAAGCATGGGTCAGAGTTAGGGAAACTGGGCCGATCCCTGCCACAGGATGGGAAGAGGGTTCTCTGGGAAGCACTGGTGAGACTCCCAAACACATCTCCTGGCCTCGCTCATTCATGTCCCACTGCAGGCAATTAGCAAGGATTGATGACACCTGGATCTTTGATCCATGAGCTTAGCAGGTCTCTGCAGACGGCCTTGTAGGCGGAAGAGTAGGATACAGCCAAGTTGCTATGGATGGAAGCTGGGCTGCTGGGCAAAACACGGCATATGGAAGAGCAATAAAGAAAGAAAGAAAGAAAGAAAGAAAGAAAGAAAGAAAGAAGGGGGTAATCCTCTGGAGGGAAGGATCCAACCCTACAGCTTGTTCCATCTCTGCCTACCCCACCCCTAAATCTGGAGCTCCAGCGAATCAAGGGAGCCCGGACAAGGACCACTCTGGAAGAGGCGGAGGATGTACCTGGATGTCGGTGGCGTCCGTCTCCGTGCCCAGGGTGAAGACCGAGCCAAGGGCAGCTTGCAAGAGGCGGGACTCTAGCTCAGGCTCAAGGGCTGGTTTCATGGTGCTGGCAAGAGAGAGGAGCTGGTATTAGACTGCGCAGTGCGGGAGTGGGACTGTCGCCAACACGGACACGAAACCACAGGGCTACAGGCACAGGCAGGCGAGAATGGAAACTGAGGCACTGAGCTAGGGAATGACAAGGCCGAGACGTCACAGACAGACAGTGGCAGGGCAGGAATAGCGCCTGGTCCCTGGAGCCTGCTGCCCCTCCTTTATCTGAGCCCGGGAGTGAGCCCCTCCCCAAGGCCTCTGCAATGTTAGTGGGGTGAAAAGAAGAGCCCAGCCAGGACAGAGTGACCCTTCCCACCCCCCCAGCTCTGCCAGAGGAGCCACTCCTGGGAGGTGAGCGACCTGGGAGTGGGAGGGACAGTCTCCCAGCCTTGGGCCTGAGCAGCACTGGGGTTAGGGGAGCCAGCGGGGGGCAGGTGGGGTGGGGAGGAGGGGGCTGTCTCGGTACCTGAGGTTGCCCACAGCAGCCAGGCAGCTGGCGAGGATCTCGCTGGGTGGAGAGTCTTTAGGAAGCTCCTCAATGAGCTCCTGTGAGGCCTTGAAGGAGACAAAGGAGCATGAGGGATTCGGGCCCTGCTGACACCTCCCCGTGAGGAGATGACACAGCCAGTGCCCCACATGGCCAGCAGGATCCCCCACTACCTCCCGCTCCTCCCATTTCTTCCTGCCCAGCAAACTGGTCCCCTTCCAGGATTCCTGCCCAGCTCAGTCCCAATCCCCTTCTTCCCTCCTCCCTGTCAAACCTGCCCCCATTCAGCACCATCCCCACAACCGAGCTGGGACCATGTGATTCCTTGTCCCCCAGTCACAGCTGCCCTCCAGCCCCACAAGTCCCCCACTGCCCAATCTCACAATTCTCCCTTCTCTTCTCCCTGCCTTCAGCCCCAGCAATCCCTGCCCTCTGCTGCCCCCCCCCACACCCCCCCCCCCCCCCCCAATAGCCCCGCCCAAACCCCGCCCAACCCACGTCTCTCTCCCCCCTCCAGCTGCCGGATGACGGGTCTCACTCACCACAATCCTCTCCACCACAGCCGCCTTGCAGCAGTGCGGCTCCAGCGTGTCCTGCCCTCTGTCCTGTGCAGCAAGACACGCGGGGTAGATGGCCCGCAGGAACCTGAGCTGCTGCCCCTCATCCTGTACCCACCGGGAGTGGGGGATAGCGAGAGAGAACCTGTTAGCTAGGGACCTTCCTCCCCACCCACACCAGCTCCAGGGCTCAGGCCTCAGTGGGGGATTGTGGGGAGCCGCCTAGTGTCCAAATCCCCCACGACTCCTACACAAGCAGGACTGGGAACTGGGACAGTGCCTGTGGGGGGAGGAGACCTCGGCTGTTGTGGGACAAACACCCCCATCTTGGGGGTCCCACATCAGGGATGTACAAGGGCCCCATTAGGGGTGGTGGATCATCAGGGACAAGACCCTCGGCAGGGGGTGGGGATGCTGGGAAGGGACAGGACAATCTTGGTTCCAGCCCAGGTGGGAAACATTTGTACCTTGTCTCTGCCCTGGAGCTGCTCTCCGATGACCTTGAGAGCAGCTTCCTCTGTGGTCATCTCCAGCCATTCCTCCGCCGCTGACTCCGTGGGGGTCCCTGCACCCAGGAGAGAAGGGAACAGGGGGATGTCTGCTGCCCCTTGGGGGAAGGACAGGGGTGTGGTGAGGAGCGCAGGATAAAGGACCCCCCTTCCCACCTCAGGCACCCAGGGCAGATCGGGCCCCACACCTCCCTCTCAGGGCTGCCTTCACACTGTCCAGGACTCCACGGGAGGTGCCGACTCCCCCAGCCCCGGAGCATCAAGGGACAAAGTGGCAGCAGCTCTTGATGCTCCCACCCCCAGCTCCCCTTGCTGCAGGGGCAGCTGTGTGACTGCTGCTGGTGTCAGTGGGGTTCACGTGGCTCAGGCCAGACACCTGGGCTGGGGACCCCCCCCGCCATATCACTGGGAGAGTGTCTGGGCCCAGGGTGTTCACATCCCCGTCCTCACCCCTCCCTCAGCCCAGCCTGGCTCCTCACCTGGAACAAAGCAGCAGCGTCCAGAGGCGTCGCTGCTGCTGGAGCCCCAGGCACTGCTGCTGTCCCGTGCTGAGCTGATGGTGCTGGGATCTTCTAGCTCCTGGTCTGAGGGGGCTGAAAGATCCTCAGAGCCCGGGCAGGGCGATGCCCCCTGCTGGGAATGAGGGCTGGGCTCCTGGGGCCGCTGCTGCCCACATAACAGGCCCCAGAGCCTCCCTGCCCGGTGCCCCTCCTGGGCTGGGTCCTGGCCGCAAAACCTCATCCTGAGCCAACTCCACCTGGGCTTGGTCGGGGCCTCTCCCAGGTCGGCGCCTGCGCCGGGAGCTGGCTTTGTTCTCCAGAAGGCTGGGAACTTCCGCCTTCTGGCCTGGATGGGAGCTGCTTCCCCGCCAGCGGGGACGGAGAGGTGGCTCTGCCCCTTGGGAAGATGGCCGCTCCTTCCCGAAGGCTCTGGGGGCACCTGCAGAGCCTTCCTCCTGAACCTCCGCAGGAGCTTGGCCATCCTGGAATCGAGCGGGGAACAGGTGTGAGTCTGGGGTCACTCCTGGGCCTTTTCGGTCCCTCCTCAGCCCTGCTCCAACCAGAGCAGCCCCTTCTCCCCCCATAGGAGTGCAGGGAGTGCAAGCTACACACACTGGCAGGAGTTCATTGCATGATCTGCTCCCCCTCAACGTTCCCCCTCGTCATCCCTGCTGCTGCTGCAAGATCCAGGAAGTCTCATCCTTTTAGAGCAATGGGGTCAGTCCCAAAGACCATCGGTTACTCTGGACAAGCAGCTCCCTCCAGGATCCTGACATGCCAGCACTTTACACACCTTCCTGCAGCCTCCCAACCCCCATGGCCTGTAGCCATGGGACCCCGACCCTACTGATGGCAAACAGGCCTCAGCTACTGGCTCAGGGTCACACCAAGTGTCAGAGCCATGGATGGACCCCTTCCTAACCACTGCTGCACACTCCCTCCCACAGCTGGCAATCGCAACCAGGCCCTAGTGTCCGCTCCCCCTGCCTTTGAGAGGGAGTGTCACTCCTGGCTCCATTGCTGCCTATTGATCTGTGGGACTGGGCTCTCTGGGCCTCACATCCCCGAATGGGCTTTAAAGAAGACAATGGTTAAAGTTTGGCCCCAACTCTTTCTTGTTTCTCTACACTTGCCATTTTAGCAAAGTTTAGAATTCTTGACGTTCAACACCTGGAAACATTCCTTTCTCCTTCGCAGACAGCTTGAGCATCCATCCTCACCCAGGCTCACTGCTGCCAGGAGTTAGAGAATCCACCCTATTCCCCTTGGACCTACCCAAGGAGTCCCACAGCAAAGTGGGGACAGAGCCAGAAAGAGAAGCCAACAGTCCTGACTCCTGTTCTAACTAACAGACAACAACCCCCACAGAGGCAGGGAGAGAGCCCAGGAAATAATCACTCAATTAGGAATCTTTTCTGCACCCTCTCTAATTTTTTTAACATAATATTCAAAATGTGGACACAAGAACTGGATTCAACATTCCAGTTTCAGGCTCACCAATGCTGGATCACTTCCCTTTCCATACTCACTACTCTATCCAGCCAAGAATGGCTTTAACCTTTTTTACCACAGTTTCACATTGACAGATTATGGTGAGCAGCTCATCCACTATGGCCCCCAAATCCTTTTCAGAGTCACAGCTTTCCAGCGGACTGTCCCCCATTCTGTAGGGTGCTGCCTGACTCCTCTGTTACTGGCAGGCTGGGTTTGCATGTGGCTTTATAAAAGCTAATGATTCAGTAAGTAGTTTAGAAGAACTAGCCCATTAGAGAGAGAATCATGAATTGCTCAAAGACAACGAATGGAGAAAAGCAGCAAGAGCAAACAAACACGTTTGGTTCTGGCTTATTTCCTTGGTCTTAAAAGAGAGTAACAAGGACCTGAGTCTCCTCCCTCACAATAGCCCCATGCTCGGCCCAATCAGCATTGAGACTCTGAGACTCAGAAAGCGGAGAGGTCTCACCAGCTGTCGCAGGTCACCACCGGAGGGAGTCACTCTTAGAGCACTATTCCAGCCACATCTTTGGGAGGGCCTCCCGCAAGGAGAGTTGGAGCGCAACCCCCCACCCCTGCCCCCCACTCCACATGCGCACACAGGTCCTGGTGGTGAAAGGAGAGCAGGGGGAAAGGACAAAGGTGCAAGAGAAGAAGAGAAAGGAGGGAGAGACAGGAAAAGGGAAAACAAAAAGGAGAAACCCCAATGTCCCCAGTGATTCTAAGGGACAAAGTCCTAGGTCAGAAATAAAATGCTGCCCCCACAATCTAGTGTTTTCCGGCACCTGATGGATCAGACTGAACAGGTTCCAAATCTTTCAGAGGCTCTTACCTTCTATATAGGGACGTCTGTTTTCTGGATAAATCAATAATTGAAGAAGAAAACTCTGAAGAGGGTCCTCGTTACGCTCACGTAGGTAAAGTGAATTATCTCGGTACTCGAGGAGAGACCTCGAGATGGAGGCAGCTGAAGCAAAGCCACAGGGATCTCCAAGGTTGCCCCTGTCGTGCACCCCTGTCCTGCCTGGATGATGTCAAGAGCTCTCTGTGAGATCATCGCCTCCCACCACCTTTGTCCAATAGGCTGAGGTCCTGCCAAAGGCCCTTGTGATGTCACTGCCACACCCACCCCTCCCCCGCAGTGCTGATGTCCTGCCCCTGTCCAGCCACATTGGATGTTTGTGCTGCTTTACCTGGATCACCCCACTCAATGACTCTTCATTGTGGGGATGACACCGACTATACAGTAGAACACGAGACGCTCTTCCCCATGCTACGCTCAGTTGTTCATAAATTAGTAGACTTTATGGACAGAAGAGACAATTAGACCATGGAATCTGACACCCTGCATATCACTTGCTTTCTGTATAGCATAGTAGCTAGTTTTTGACTAAACACGTTCCAGAAAGGCATCTAGTCTTCATTAGAAGACCTCAAGAAATGGGGAATTCCCACCACTTCCCTTTCTAGTTTATTCCTTTGGTGATTCATCCTCACTGTTGACTATTTGTGCCCTATTTCTAATATGAATTGGTCTCTTTTGAGTTTCCAGCCACTGAGACTTGTTATGCTTTTCTCTGCTAGATTAATGAGCCCTTTAATATCAGCTATTTTCTCTCCATGAAGTCACTTCAACACTTCAATGACATCACCTCCTGATCTTTTGATAATCTAAACATGCTGAGCTCTTTCACTAGTTCACTAGCAGGCATTTTCTCCAGCCCTCAAAACGTTTCATTGCTTTTGCTGCCCCATCTCCAATATTTCAAAATCTTTTCAAAGCGGACGCCAAAACTGGATGCAGTATTCCAGGATCAGTCTTACCGATGGTGCGTCACCTCCTGTGCTCCTCACTGCTCTTTTCATCCAGCCAATGATGGCGTTAGCCTAGGCACCACAGCATCACACTGGCTGCTCATGTTGAATGGCTTGCCCAGCATGGCCTCTCAATCCTCTTCACAGTTAGTGCTTTCCTGGATACACTTCCCCATTCTGCAGGTGTGGCCTGCATGCTTTGCTGCTAGGTGTAGGACCTTTCCTTTGGTTCTTTTCAAACTTGTTTTCTTTGAATGGGTCCAGCTTATCACGGGATCCGATTGCTCTGCGTCACTGCCCTGTCCTCAGCATTAATTACCTCTCTGCTAGTATTTGATCACCCACCCACGTTAGTGGCAGTGATTTTATATTGCGTTGCAGTTCACTGATATTTATTTTCAAGAATTAATCCTTGAGAGATGTTAGGGGGCTTATTCCTTCACCCTCTCACTTCCCTGGTCCTTCTCGCATGAACAGAGAGCAACAATACCCGAAGTCTGAAGGTGCAAACAATTTGATGTTTATTGGGGTCAACTTCCAGCAAGCATGATTCCAGTTTCCTTCCTTAGTGTCTCCTTCCCAGCTCTGACACCACAGAGCCTTGCCTGTGTCCCTGTTCCTATTCCCTGTTCTCATTCCCCCCTTAGCAAAACATGATCCCAATTCCCCCACCCCCAGCCCCTGTTCCCATCCCCCCCTTACTTCCTGACTGACTGCAGACTACATAGAAAAACTTGAGTTCTGCTTAGCTAGACCTTAACCAGTCATTGTACTGACATTTAACTAACCAATCCTAACATACTGTAACATGGTTATTTAACCAATTATATCCCACCAGCCTCTCTATGGCTCCCTCTACACCAGTGGTTTTCAACGTATTTACCATTGTGAGCTGCACATGCAGCTCTCTGTGTTATGTGGGCCGCATCCACACAACATATATACTACCTGAATGGCTCCGAGGATGTCACATGGGCTGCAGCTGTGTGCTGATTGGGCCCTGGGTTAAGAACTACTGCTCTACACTGAGAGATCTGGCTTGTTTCCAGGCCCCATGGCAAAACCCCAGTGTAAACAAGGTAATGCTGCTAATTGTCACCAGTGTAGCTTAGCCTGGTTTCATGCAGAGATAAGCTACACCAGTTCAACACACCATTTACCTTGTCTACAACGGGACTGTATTAGACCAGCTACACTGAAGACCGGAATCAGGGCAAAACCTCAGGATATGCTTTGCTCAGCTGGAAAAGCTGGATTCTAAAGGTCTTGGCTACAGTGGCAATAGACACAGATACTGCTAAACTAGTCATAGCGGGTGGGATATTCCCACCAACGGAGCCTTGACGAGGAAATGTTACTTTATGGAAGCACTTGTCCTGTTCCAGAATTGAAAGCGCACTGCAGCGTTGAGAGGCGAGGATGTTTCTCATGGAAATTACTGTGTAACTGTAGTTAAGCTGCATAAATCAGCTGTTGTGTCCCGCAATGTGTAAGCCAGTCGTTAAAGAAAAAATGACCACAGCCCTTCTGGTTTGTGTATCCAGGAATCCTTTCATGGTTTTCAACTTTACAGCTTGCCATTTTGAACAGCTCACCAGCTCAGCTGATGGGATTCACCATGAAACCTGTCTGCTTGCAAACTGCATGAGCCCGAATTAGATCACAGCATCGGAATGTGATTTGTTTGGTCTTTGCAGAGGTGTGGCCATTCAAATAAGCAAAGAACTTAATGCACCAATAAATCAAACCTTTTTTGTTGGGGTGGGGGCAGGGTTGTTCTAAAGAATTTCTCCTGTTCCTACTTCCTTTTATGCATCAATCCCATTTGTTAATCCGCGGATGTTCTGGTAGCTCCTGTGCTTAAAACACAACGGCACAGGCCCCAGATAACAAAATGCAGCCAATAGGGCATGTATGGTATGGGGCATTGTTTAATAAGTCTCCTCTGTAGCTCCTGAATGAGTGTGAAAACACAGGCCTGTGATCCATTCCAAGTTAATGAATGTATTTCTCTCCCCCCCCCCGCCCCCCAATCCTCTGTTTCAACGCCACAGCTTCATTTCCTGTACTTTTAACAATTGTATTTTGCAAATATGATGCAGTTGCACTGCCTGGTTAAGTGAGGAAAGTCAGCGGAGAGGCAAACAATTCTGCCGAGATCAAGAGGAGGAGCATGAGACACAAAATGGGGTGCTAGGATCTCCTAACACAAAATCGGCTTTATTGTAAGACTTAACATATGTACAGATATATAGGGACAGAGGCGGATGAAAGCAGATAAATAAAAATGGCCTGAAAGCTAGAGTCTTATTTTACATTGCCGAGGTTTGTCATGAGATTCTGATAGACTGGTACTGAACTAAAGGGGGAACTGCGGGTGACGGTGAACCCCATAAGGCTTCATGGGAATATGCTTATGAATGTATACATGATATAACTGGAATATGTTTTATGCTACACATGCCATGTAATATATCTACGTAAAGGTTATGATCTACTCAATACACTCCTCCTATTTGTATGCATGTAGCATTTTTGTACTTGAAGTTAGCAATATTGGCTGTATACTTGCTTGATTTCTAAGTAGCCTCTGTAAAGCATTTGAGCAGCTTCTTGAGAAAGGAATGTGCAAGTTAAGTGCCCAATCAAGAAGCACTAAGAGACAATGGATCTTGGGAGGCTCCAATCCACATAAGAAGTCTACGAGGACGTTCAAGGTAGCAGGTAAGCCATGGCTGCTGCCTGTAAAACTTGAGTCATGCAGGGACATGTGACTTGCCCATGTGACTCCAAAGCTCCATCTTGGAGCTGGACTTTGTATAGGAGAGAGGAGGAGGCCTCCACCCACAAGAGACAGTCTACTTAAACCCCTGGGAGACCCCTCCATTTTGTCTTCAGCTGGCTAAAGAGAGAGCCTCTCCAAACCCAAGGATACCCGAAAGAAACTGGAACAAAGGACAGTAACTACAGGGGGGGTGAGTGATTGCTGGACCCAGACCAGAAGGAGACTAGTCTGTAAAAGGAAGCTTACTGGAACTGGTGAGGTTATAGCTGTATTCAGTTTCTTAGACATAGACTTGCGTGTTCTATTTTATTTTCCTTGGTAATTCACTTTGTTCTGTCTGTTACTACTTGGAACCACTTAAATCCTACTTTCTGTATTTAATAAAATCACTTTTTACTTATTAATTAACCCAGAGTATGTATTAATACCAGGGGGAGGGGCAAACAGCTGTGCATATTTCTCTACCAGTGTTATAGAGAGCAAACAATTTATGAGTTTACCTTAGAAGCAGCAAAGAGTCCTGTGGCACCTTATAGACTAACAGACGTTTTGCAGCATGAGCTTTCGTGGGTGAATACCCACTTCTTCGGATGCAAGCAGTGGAAATTTCCAGGGGCAGGTGTGTATATATAAGCAAGCAAGAAGCAAGCTAGAGATAACGACGTTAGATCAATCAGGGAGGATGGGGCCCTGTTCCAGCAGCTGAGGTGTGAAAACCAAGGGAGGAGAAACTGGTTCTGTAATTGGCAAGCCATTCACAGTCTTTGTTTAGTCCTAAACTGATGGTGTTAAATTTGCAGATGAACTGGAGCTCAGCAGTTTCTCTCTGGAGTCTGGTCCTAAAGTTTTTTTGCTGTAAGATGGCCACCTTAAGATCTGCTATTGTGTGGCCAGGGAGGTTGAAGTGTTCTCCTACAGGTTTTTGTATATTGCCATTCCTAATGTCTGATTTGTGTCCATTTATCCTTTTCCTTAGAGACTGTCCAGTTTGGCCGATGTACATAGCAGAGGGGCATTGCTGGCATATGATGGCATATATTACATTGGTGGACGTGCAGGTGAATGAACCGGTGATGGTGTGGCTAATCTGGTTAGGTCCTGTGATGGTGTTGCTGGTGTAGATATGTGGGCAGAGTTGGCATCGAGGTTTGTTGCATGGGTTAGTTCCTGAGCTAGAGTTACTATGGTGCGGTGTGCAGTTGTTGGTGAGAATATGCTTCAGGTTGGCAGGTTGTCTGTGGGCGAGGACTGGCCTGCCACCCAAGGCCTGTGAAAGTGTGGGATCATTGTCCAAGATGGGTTGTAGATCCCTGATGATGCGTTGGAGGGGTTTGAGCTGGGGACTGTATGTGATGGCCAGTGGAGTCCTGTTGGTTTCTTTCTTGGGTTTGTCTTGCAGTAGGAGGCTTCTGGGTACACGTCTGGCTCTGTTGATCTGTTTCCTTATTTCCTCGTGCGGGTATTGTAGTTTTGAGGATGCTTGGTGGAGATTTTGTAGGTGTTGGTCTCTGTCTGAGGGGTTGGAGCAGATGTGGTTGTACCTCAGTGCTTGGCTGTAGACAATGGATTGTGTGGTGTGCCCAGGATGGAAGCTGGAGGCATGAAGGTAGGCATAGCAGTCGGTAGGTTTTCGGTATAGGGTGGTGTTAATGTGACCATCACTTATTTGCACCGTGGTGTCTAGGAAGTGGACCTCCCATGTAGATTGGTCCAGGCTGAGTTGATGGTGGGGTGGAAGCTGTTGAAATCGTGGTGGAATTTTTCCAGAGTCTCCTTCCCATGGGTCCAGATGATGAAGATGTCATCAATGTAGCGTAGGTAGAGAAAGGGAGGAGATGTTAACCCCTCTCTGTCTCTAGCAGTGAGTTGGTGCCCCAGCATGGGGGGAGAGTTTGGAGCCCCTGGATTTGTGCATTAATCAGGTCTTAGTTTAGGCGTGAGCTTCCTTTGCAGAGCACAGAACAGCTGCTGCGTTTGTGCTGTTAGGATCTCCTGTACCTGCCAGATAAAGAGCTTCTGAATCCCAACAGGGTGTGGTGAGGAGAGGGGAAGGCACGTCCTGCTTTTGCTTGCATGGACTTGAATCTTCCTTGTTCCCCATGAGGCTGCAGCTCAGACCCTGGGGAGGTCAGCGGCCCGTGTTGAGCTGGGTGAGGCTGCGAGGTGGGTTTGGGGTTTGTTTGACATGGCTTAAGGTGCATTGGTGCCCTTGCATCACATCAGTAACAGGCTTGGTTTGACCTAAACAGGGATAGGCCTGTGCAGCCTGGCCCTACGGGGTCATAGAATCAGAGAATCTCAGGGTTGGAAGGGACCTCGGGAGGTATCTAGTCCAACCCCCTGCTCAAAGCAGGACCAACACCAACTAAATCATCCCAGCCAGGGCTTTGTCAACCTGGGCCTTAAAAACCTCTAGGGAAGGAGATTCCACCAGCTCCCTAGATAACCCATTCCAGTGCTTTACCGCCCTTCAAGTGCAGGGCCGCCCAGAGGATTCAGGGTGCCTGGGGTCTTCGGCGGTGGGGGGCCACCGCCGCCAAATTGCCACCGAAGACCCGGAGAGGAAGAAGCTCCGGGGGCCCCGGGCCCCAAGAGAGTTTTCCAGGGCCCCCGGAGCAAGTGAAGGACCCCGCTCCAGGGGCCCCGAAAAACTCTCATGGGGGCCACTGCAGGGCCTGGGGGAAATTGCCCCTCTTGCCCCCCCCCCCGGGCAGTCCTGTCCAAGTGAAATAGTTCTTCCTAATATCCAACCTAAACTTCTCCCACTGCAACTTGAGACCATTACTCCTTGTTCTGTCATCTGCTACCACTGAGAACAGTCTAGATCCATCCTCTTTGGAACCCCCTTTCAGGTAGTTGAAGGCTGCTATCAAATTCCCCCTCATTCTTCTCTTCTGCAGACTAAATAAGCCCAGTTCCCTCAGCCTCTCCTCGTAAGTCATGTGCTCCAGCCCCCTGATCATTTTTGTTGCCCTCCACTGGTCTCTTTCCAATTTGTCCACATCCTTTCTGTAGTGGGGGGCCCAAAACTGGACGCAATACTGCAGATGTGGCCTTACCAGTGCCGAATAGAGGGGAATAATCGCTTCCCTCGATCTGCTGGCAGTGCTCCTACTAATACAGCCCAATATGCCTTTAGCCTTCTTGGCAACAAGGGCACACTGCTGACTCCTATCCAGCTTCTCGTCCACTGTAATCCCCCGGTCCTTTTCTGCAGAACTGCGGCTTAGCCAGTCAGTCCCCAGCCCATAGCGGTGCATGGGATTCTTCTGTCCTAAATGCACACCTCTGCACTTGTCCTTGTTGAATCTCATCAGATTTCTTTTGGCCCAATCCTCTAATTTGTCTAGGTCACTCTGTATCCTATCCCTACCCTCCAGCACATCTACCTCTCCCCATAGCTTAGTGTCATCAGCAAACTTGCTGAGGGTGCAATCCATCCCATCATCCAGATCATTAATAAAGATACTGAACAAAACTGGGCCCAGGACCGACCCCTGGGGCACTCCTCTTGATACCGGTTGTCAACTAGACATCAAGCTGTTGATCACTATCCGTTTAGCCTGACAATCTAGCCAGCTTTCTATCCACCTTATTCTGTTCATCCAATCCATACGTCTTTAACTTGCTGGCAAGAATACTGTGGGAGACCATATCAAAAGCTTTGCTAAAGTCATGATATCATGTGCACCACTTTCCCCATATCCAGAGAGCCATTTGTCTCACCCTAGAAGGCAATCAGGTTGGTCAGGTATGACTTGCCCTTGGTGAATCCATGTTGACTGTTCCTGATCACCTTCCTCTCCTCCAAGTGCTTAAAAATGGATTCCATATTTACCTTTTCCCAATTGTCCGGCACCTCCATCGATGGCCATGAATTTTCAAAGATAACGGCCAATAACTCTGCAATCACATCAGCCAACTCTCTCAGCACCCTTGGATGCATTAGCTCCGACTCCATGGACTTGTGTATGTCAGCTTTTCTAAATAGTCCTTAACCTGTTCTTTCACCACTGAGCGCTGCTCACCTCTCCCCATACTGTGCTGCCCAGTGCAGCAGTCTGGGAGCTGATCTTGTCTGTGGTGATCGAGGCAGAAAAAGCCTTGAGTACTTCAGCTTTTTCCTCATCATCTGTCACTAGGTTCCCTCCCTCATTCAGTAAGGGTCCCACACTTACCCTGACCACCACATTGTTGCTCACATACCTGTAGAAACCCTTCTTGTTACCCTTCACATCCCTTGCTAGCTGCAACTCCAATTGTGCTTTGGCCTTCCTGATTACACCCCTGCGTGCTCGAACAGTATTGTTATACTCTGTCCAAGTTTCCACTTCTTGTAAGCTTCCTTTTTGTATTTAAGCTCACTGAAGATTTTCACTTTTAAGCCAAGCTGGTCGCCTGCCATATTTGCCATTCTTTCTGCACATCGGGATGGTTTGTTCCTATGCCCTCAATAAGTCTTCTTCAAAATACAGCCTGCTCTCCTGGACCCCATTCCCCTTCATATTAGCCTCTCAGGGGATCCCGCCCATCAGTTCCCTGAGGAAGTCCAAGTCTGCTTTTCTGAAGTCCAGGGTCCATATTCTGCTGCTCTCCTTTCTTCCTTGTGTCAGGATCCTGAACTCGACCATCTCATGGTCACTGCTGCTCAGGTTGCCACCCACTTCTACTTCCCCAACCAATTCTTCCCTGTTGGTGAGCAGGTCAAGAGGAGCACGGCCCCTGCATTTTCTGTGCACTGCTGTATTGCTCTCCCAGCACATGTCAGGGTGATTGAAGTCCCCCATGAGAACCAGGGCCTGTGATCTGGAAACTTGTTAGTTGTCTGAAGAAAGCCTCGTCTACCTCATCCCCCTGGTCTGATGGTCTATAGCAGACGCCCACCACAACATCACCCTTGTTGTTCTCTCCTCTAAACTTAACCTAAAGACTCTCAACAGGCTTTTCATTAGAGAATGGAAAGTTACAGCAAAGTCCATCTGGGTCTGTCCAGAGCCCAGAACTTTCTCTTTTGTCCCAGTCCAGAAGCTTTTCCCTCCAACAGCCCACACTTAGCCCCAAGGGGCCCCTCTTTAGTCTTTTGTTCTTGTTCCTGTCAAACATTGTCCCCTCGCCTCGTTCTCAGCTCTTTGTTTCCCAGCTGGTCCCAGCTGGCTGGCTTCCTGCAGAGGATGGGTCATGCATGTCCAAATGTGCCAAATGTCTGGGCAGTTGTCTTCTGGGACTCCCCATCAGCATGGGTCCCAGACCCCAGATAGTGAGGCATCAGTCACACCTGGATCTCTGCAGAGCAATTAATCTTTTCCCCCACCTTGTTAACCATGCAGCTCATAGGGGAAACCAAGGCACACACAATATTCATTATAACACATGGGGAGAGGTGGCTGATGGGTGATGCGGAGAGAGACCTGGTGATGGTTGGAGAAGGGGAATCAGCACCGGAGAGCTCAGAGAACAAGGCTTGGTGAACACAAGTCCAGTGCATGGCCCTTTTGTAGAGTCGGGGAGTTGACCCGGGGCGGCCAGGTGAATGCAGAGGGGAGGGTGAGGAGATGGGAAGCAGAGGGTCAGATGGGCCATTGCCTTGGAAGCTGAAGTTCCCAAGGATGAGTATGGGAGGCTGGAAGGGAGAGCCTGTTGTGGGGATCAGACAGGGTGGGTGTAACTCCCCTGAGCCGTGTCTGGTGTCAGTGGGACACTCACTGGAGTGAAGGGATCAGGGGTTCAGTCTCTGCAGCACCAGGCCCTCTGTCTGGGAGCCGTTGCCCTTCCCTACCCCCTGCTTTGGCCCTGATCCTGCCTGTGGCTGTGTGGTGTGAACCCGACTGTACGGACGGGTGATCAGCCTGTGAGCTCCACAGGGCAGGGCCTGTGCAGTGACTGGCACAAGAGGGGGCCTGGTCCCTACAGGGGACCTAGGTTCAGCCACAGCATGAATAAATTAAGTCCGAAGCAGACTGCAAAGAGTTACAAAGGGATCTCACAAAACTGGGTGACTGAGCAACAAAATGGCAGGTGAAATTCAGTGTGGATAAATGCAAAGTAATGCACCTTGGAAAACATAATCCCAACTATACATATCAAATGATGGGATCTAAATTAGCTGTTATCACTCAAGAAAGAGATCTTGGAGTCATTGTGGATAGTTCTTTGAAAACATGCACTCAAAAAAGCGAACAGAATGTTGGGAATCAGTAGGAAAGGGATAGATAAGAAAATTATCATATTGCCTCTATATAAATCCATGGGATGCCCACATCATGGATACTGTGTGCAGATGTGGTCACCCTATTAAAAGAAAAGCTCTATTGGAACTGGAAAAGGTACAGCAAAGGGCAACAAAGATGGTATGGGGTATGGAACAGCTTCCATAGGAGGAGAGATTAATAAGACTGGAACTTTTCAGCTCGGAAAAGAAATGACTAAGGGGGTTCTAATTGAGGTCTATGAAGTCATGGAGAAAATGAATAAGGAAGTGTTACCCCCTTCTATTTATTTCCTCTGGGGCACCTGGCATTGGCCACTGTTGGAAGATAGGACACTGGGCTAGACCCTTTGGTCTGACCACAGGCACCAACTTCTCTTGGCACCGGTGAGTGCTCAACTGCCCCCATCCCCGCCCCGACTGCACCCCTGCCCCACGCCCTCCCGACCCTCCCCCATTCCAACCCCTTCCCCAAAGTCCCCGCCCCAACTCTGCCCCCTCCCTGCCCCTATTGGACTCCCACCCCGGCCCCGCCTGCTCCCCTGAGTGTGCTGAGGTCCCTGCTCCTCCCCCCTTCTTTTCTCAGCTTGTTTTGCGATGGCAAGCGCTGGTAGGGGAAGTGGGGACGCGGCACGCTCAGGGGAGGAAGCGGAGGTGAGCTGGGGCGGGGAGCTTGGCTGCCGTTGGGTGCAGAGCACCCACCAATTTTTCCCTGTGGGTTCTCCAGCCCCGGAGCACCCACAGAGTTGGCACCTATGGGTCTGACCCAGTATGGCCGTTCTTATGTTCTTAATAAATTACAGAAAATTGTGTGCACAGCTGGGGCCCTGGCTCCCACCTGCAGTTTGGACACATTCCCCCGCCCCCCCTTGTGCTCCCAGCTTCAGCTCTTGCATCTCCTACAGCCCCAGCCCTTCTCCTGCTCCATCCTCCTCCAGCTCTGCCCTTCCTCCTGAGCCCCCGTTCCTTCTGCACACTCCCCTTCAGCCCCCGTGCACCCAATACACTCCCCCGTCTGCTCCCCTACTCCTCACACGCTCCAGACCCCCTCCCATCTCCCCCTCATCTCCCCCGTCCATCCTTGTCCTCCTTCTCCTTCTACCCCAATCTCTCTTTCTCCCTGGTCAGGCTATTCTGTGGGCCATTCTGCAGGTCTCCCTCCCACAGGAGCGCTCCTGGGGGCCAGCACCGCCTCTCGTGTATTGCCAGGGGGTCCATGGCAGGGTTGGTGCAGGTCTGACCTCCCTGCCCCAATCTTCCCCCCCGCGGCCTGCACTCCAGGCGTGTATTGGACACGGTGGTGTCGGAGTCCGGCCCGGGGCTGCCCTGGTTCAGCCGTGTTGGGTACGTGGACGATCAGGTCATCTACGTCTACACCAGCGGGATGCAGAGGGCGGAGCCCCGCACAGTGTGGATGGCGCAGAACGAGGGCCCGGAGTTGTGGGACGTGAGGACCTGGTGGGCACAGCGCCACCAGAAATGGTACAACGCGAGTCTGAACACCCTGAGTCAGCTCTACAACCAGAGCGAGGGTGAGTGCGGGACACGGCCAACCTAGGGCCATGGGGACACAGGGACGGAGCGGGAGATGGTGGTATCAGTGTGAGCGGGGGAAGGGGACGGAGGGGCTCGCAGGGCATTCCAGGCAGGAGATTGTTGCTGTGGTGGAAGGGAAGGCGGTGGCCAAGGCATCCCTACAAGCCACCCTTGACACAGTGGATGTGGTGGCTGGGGCTGTGGCATCAGCAATCGCCACGCAAAGGGGCTCCTGGCTTCAGTCCTCTGGCCCCCAGACAGAGGTCCAGCAGGCTCTTCAAGACCTTCCGTTTGAAGGGACTTCGCTTTTCTCAGAGCAAACAGATACCAAACTGCACAGCCTGAAGGACTCCAGAGCAGAACAGAAGTTATAGGTGCAGAGAGCCACCCCCATCTGCCTCAGCCTCACTGCCTGGCCCTCACGGATACTCAGGGGGCTCCAAGCAGAGCTTTTGACCGGGTGCCTAAGGGCATTACACCAGTCGCCATACCAAATCCTGCCCCCTTTTTGTTTTTGGATTCTCTCTCCTGCTTCAGCTCAGCAGGTCCCTTATCACCACAGACCATTAGGTGCTGAGTGCGGTGGAGGAGGGTTATACGTGTCAGTTTGTTTCCATGCCTCCCTCCTACCTCCCATCCCCATCCCTCTTCAGGGACCCTTCTCATGAGCAACGTTTAGCCCAGGAGGTGCAAGCCCTTCTCTGGGTAGGAGCTGTGGAGGAGGTGCCTCAGAACTTAAGAGGGAAAGGGTTTCACTCCCATTATTTCCTAATTCCAAAGGCCAAAGGGCGTCTCTGACCCACTGGGCCTGCTGATTAATGAGCAGAAGCCGACACTTCTCCCGGCTCAGAGGACAGAGTTTATTGGAGTGATGCTCAATTCTACCCAGGCCAGGGCCTTCCTCCCAGAAGCCCAATTCCAGTCAGTGTCGTCACAGGTCAAGGCCCACTCAGGCTGTCGGGTCACATGGCCGCGTGCATATACGTGGTGTGGTATGTGAGGTTGCACCTCAGACCCCTTCAGGCTCAGCTAAACTGCCGTCATTTGGACTCGGTGCTCACAGGGCCTGCCCATCTGAGGCACCTCAGGACACAAGGTCAGTGGTCCCAGCTGGAACTCTTGCAACAGATAAACGTCAGAGAGCTCAGGATGGTCCGCCTAGCACACAGGTGTTCTTACCCCCCATCGTAAGCAAGTTGGTGCGAGTTCTTACAGACAACATGGCAGCCATGTTTTATATCAACAGGCAGGGAGCGTCCCGCTCTTCTCCCCCCTGTGTCAGGAGGCCATTTGCTTGTGGGAGCTCTGCATAAAGCACTCGATCCACCTCGAAGCTTCTCACCTTTCGGGAGCCCAGAATGAGCTGGCAGATCAGCTATTCTCACTGCGAATGGTCCCTATGACATAGCAAGGACCATTTTCCAGTGGTGGGGTGCTCCCCTCGTAGACCTGTTCACAACCAGACAGAACAGGAAATGTCAGCAGTTCTGCTGTCTGTGTGACTGCAACCCAGGCTTGCTCCCGGATGCCTTCTTACTCCCTTGGAGAAATCACCTGTTCTGCGCCTCCCCCCCCCCATTCCTTTTGTGCACAAGGTCTTGCTGAAGGTCAAGGGCGAAGGTTATTCTCATAGCCTCAGCCTGGCCACATCACCACTAGTTTGGGTTATTTCTAGACCTGTCAGTAGCAACTCCAGTGCCGCTTCCTCCCCTTCCAGACCTGATCTCGCAAGATCACGGCCAAATGCTCCATCTGCCTGACAGCTCCACGGTTAAACCTGCAGAACTGGCCTGTTCGGAGCAGGTCTGTTAGGTCTTGCTAGGCAGTAGGAAACCATCTACCAGAGCTACTTACCTGGCCAAGTGGAAGCATTTCTCCATTTGGTCTCCCCAGCAGGGCCTCTCACCAGGGTGCCAGAACCTCCCGATGAGTTGAGGGCCACTGGTGACACACACACACACACACACACACACCACACACCACACACACACACACCACACACACACACACACACACACGTTCCACCTCTTCTCAGGCTCCACCCTCTTCCCCTTGATCTCACCTGCTGCTAAAGTGGCAGGGCCATGGCTCCTCATTTCCCCCTGATCCAGCACCGCTGCCTCTCACCCACTGAGTCATCTCTCAGATAAAGCAGATACTCCAGAACAGTCTGGAAACAGACAGGTCTAGCGATTTCATCTGCTAAGGCACACACAGCCGCGGTCTCCGCATTCTACCCCCTGCTGGGTGGTTGATCCGTTTTTTCACATGAAATGTCCATTCACTTCCTCAAAGGCTTTGAAAGGCTCTACCCCCAAATCTGGGAACCCACCCCACTGGGGGACTTAAACCTGGTCCTGTCAGAGCTCATGGGGCCACCCTTTGAGCCACTGGCATTGTGCCCTCTGTTGTACCATTCCTGGAAGGTCGCCTTTCTGGTAGCAATTACCTCAGTCAGGAGGGTCTCGGAGATGACCACACATGTCAAAACCTACATATACAGTGTTCTTTAAGGGTGAGGTACAATGTCACCCCCACCCCATGTTCCTCCTGAAGGTAGTCTCGCACTTCATAGCAATCAGGCTATTTTCCTGCCCATTTTTCCCCGAAGCTTCACAAGAATAGGGAGTATCAGAGGGGTAGCCGTGTTAGTCTGGATCTGTAAAAGCAGCAAAGAATCCTGTGGCACCTTATAGACTAACAGACGTTTTGCAGCATGAGCTTTCGTGGGTGAATACCCACTTCTTCGGATGCAAGAATAGGGAGGAATCTCCATACTCTGGATGTTAGGCAGAGTGTCCTAGTGTTCTATATAGAAAAGACTATAGAGAAAGTCGATCCATAAATCCACACAGCTCTTTGTGGCAGAAGTGGATAGGATGAAAGCCCTACCCATTTCGGCTCAGAGAATTTCATCCTGGATCACATTGTGCATTCACACGTGGTATGAGCAGGCAGGTGTCCTATCACTTGCCTTCCTGACGGCCCATTCTGTGGGAGCACAATCTTCCTCAGTGGTGTTCATGGCCCAGGCCTGATCCAAGATGTTTGCAGAGCAGCGACCTGGGCGTCGGGACATGCTTTTTCTTTCAACTACGCCATTGCTCAACAAGCTAGAGATGATGCTGGGTTTGGTTGGGCAGTGTTGCAATCCATGTGTCCATGAACTCTGAGCCCACCTCCTACGGTACTGCATGGGAGTCACTAAATGTGGAATGGATACGTGCAAACATTTGAAGAAGAAAAAATGGTTACTAACCTTTCTGTAACTGTTGTTATTTGAGATGTGTTGCACACGTCCATTCCATGAGCCACCGTCCTATTCATCTGTTGGAGTTGCTGGCAAGAAGGAGCTGAGAAAGTGCGGGGTCAACCAGTCCCTCCACTGTGACATGAGACCGCTGCAGTAGGGGGCGCTAGAGCTGGCCCGAGGGGTACCACCGAGGGAAAAATTCCCGGTGATTGTGCGGGGTACGCACACCTAACGTGGAATGGACGTGTGCAACACATCTCTAAGAACAACCGTTACAGGAAGGTTAGTCACTGGTTTTTGTCCAGATCTGGGGCATTGTTCAGGGACACAGCTTAGTGGGCTTGGCTCTGTCCTATGGCTGTGACACCAAATTGTATTTTAATCCCTTGGCCTACATTTTTCCAGAAGTGATTAGTGATATTTGGGTGTCTGATATGAAGAGGCCAGGTGCTCTCACTTTCTGATCAGGCCCCTTTAAAAGGTCTCAGTTGGGCACCCAAAATCACTAGTCATTTACTTCTGTGTATCTAATGGTGGGGGGTGGGAGGGGGGTGGAAAATATTTGGGACCCTGTGTGAATTATTTTTGTGCCCCCACATTCTGCCCCGTTTGCCAAGCTAGGGGTCTGATCTGTTCCCCACACGTTTCAGTCTTCCTTGTGATCCCCACAATGTTCTCTGTTCACCACAGCCTCCCTCCCTGTCTCCTAAACTCTCCTGTCCCCATCCCCACAGCCCCTTGCCCCCCTCTCCCAGTCTCCCTCCCTGCCTCCTGTCAGCCCAGGAGTGGCTGTATTAACCGAGTCTGCACTTGGTTGTGTGCGAGATGGGGGCCGTTGCTGTGATGATTAGCCTGGCTGTGGGAAAATGGCGTCCAGCTGAACTAAGGGCCGTCAATGGTCTGATCCTTATAGGGAATCACCTTGAGACAGTGGCCATGTGAAAAAGAGGCCAAGCATCCGAAGTTGGTTCTTTGCCATTCCTAGATTGAGTTGGGGGCATGGGGAAGATGGGGCAGGGAACAGAGTGACCCTGCGGATTCTGTGAGGTCATTAAACCAGAGCAGAGGTTAGTGTGGGGGACAGACCTGTACCCCCTCCCCACAGGGACATGGGGGTACTGTGAATGGAGGAGGTGGGGGACCAAGTGACCCCGAGGACCCTGCAAAATTAATACAACCAGCGCAGGAGAGAGGGGGTACAGACCCTCTGCACTCCCTCTTTTCTCCAGAATGACCCTGACTACCAGAACTGGGGGATCCTCAGAGAGCAGAAGAGAGCTGGAGGGGATAGACCCATGCAGTATCCGGAGTGCTCCCTTTGGGGTCGTGCCGCCCTGCACCTGCTGCAGGGAGCATACAAGAACAAGCAGCAGTGAGTTACTCCTTGAAGGTTGTGAGCTCTATGCGGTGGGGGGTCTTGTAAACTAAAGCCCCAACATATGGAGAGGGCGGCCCATGTGAGTTTGGATTCCCTTCTGAAAGGAGCTGGGAGGGTGTAGGACCCCACAGCATAAGGGGAAACCCCATTTCTCAGGGGAGGGAGGGCCCAGTAGCAAGGAGAAGAACCACTGGGTACCTGCAGTGGGGTCTTGGTGAGATTTTCAGAGACAGGCTGCTGCTGACCCTCCGCTGTGTTTCAGGGTTTCACATTATCCAGACGATATTTGGCTGTGATCTCTGGGAAGACGACGTCATTCAGGGGTTTTACCAGGATTCATATGACAGACGAGACTTTCTTACCTTCGATAAGGAGACCATGACTTGGGTAGCAGCAGATATTGGGGCTCAGATCAGCAAGAGGAGATGGGATGCTGAAGTAGATGACAATGAAAGATGGAAACACGACCTGGAGGAGAGATGTACAGAACTCCTTAGCCGGGAAATAGAGTGCGGGAAGGAGACTCTGCAGAGGAAAGGTAAGATGGGGGACAAGCCTCACCGAGAAGGTCACTACAAATTACATCTCCATTCCCCAGCCCCAGTTCCAAAATGGGGCAGGGGGCGGTTCAGCTAACCTTGCTCCCTGGGCAGCTCTGCTGGAAAAAAAGGTAAGAAATTGAAAATGTTAAAAGCAGCTCACTGTAGAGAAGCTGCATCTCCAGAGCCACTTGACCAAATGAGCCCAAATTCATTCCACAGATTCTACCTCTTCCCCTGGTGTGACGCAGCGTTATCAAGGCAATCTGCCTGTGCACGTGCATGATGGAGCACTCTGAGAAATAGAGTCTGTAGAGAAAGTGCCACTGAACTTTGATCATGGAAGTGCCACCACTTCTATGGGCACCAGCTTCATTCACCATGTAATTCTTCCTCATTCACCGTCTGTACCATCATATTTGTTGGGTTACCCCCAGCCCCTGTGTCCCACCAATGACGGTAGCTTTGTTCTTGTTGCCTCTTTGTCCAAACTTCTCCCACAGTCATCGATGTGCTTTCTTCCATGCCATCCCCTACATATGGAATTGCCTTCCCCATATCAATCTGGAAGAAGGCTCCCCTTGTCCTTAAAGTTTTCCCCGTCAAGATCTACCTTTTGCTGCAACACTTTCATACTTATTACTTGGTTCTTTTAGCAATAAGATATCAGATAATCACACTCAGTCAAATTTATTACCAAAGCTTTTTAGTTAAAGATTAATCAGCACAAACATAGCAGGGGAAGAGGTTAAATGCTTTACCACTTCAACTCAGGAGGACAGTTGCAACCTAGTCTACTTCAAAATGTTAATTCACTATTGCCCATGTATGTACCTTGTCTGTTACCATGGCCACAAATATCCCAGATTAGTTAGCATCATTACACACCCTAATGTTTCCCTTCCCAAACAGTTTGCGCTTGCTGTTCAAGGTTACTTGAAATTTGTACCCAGTTTTTTTGCAACAGTTATACTAGTTGCTTATTTCTCTCACAAACCTCAGCAGAAAATGATCTTGTCCTTGGCCATCTTTACAAATGGCAACAAGAAACAGCCATACACAGCAATGTAATGTGTATTTCAGTGCCAAGAGGCTGGGAAACTGATTTTTCAACATGTGTAAATATTGGGTAAATAGTTTTGTTAACAACCTACAAGAAACTAGCCAATTAATATTAGCTAGTTTGAGGGGCAGTTTACAGCCATGTGTCATGTTTTTTGTTTAATGGTCCTTTCCATCTCTAATTGGTCATTTTATCTAATTCATTTTTTGCTCCCTGGGCAGGGCAAGATTCTTCTCTCTTTCAAATCCAGGGACTGAGAGGAGATGGGCACAAACCTAGCACATGATTGACATCTGTATCTGGAGCTTAGTGAAGCCTTTCAAGGTACTTGTGTCACTGTGGCTGGGAGCAGAGGCTTTTGGTTTCCACACTCATAGAATCTGGTCAGGGACCTGGATTCAGGGTTCACCATTGCTGATGCTGTGAATTCAGCACAGAAATCCAGAAACATGGCTCTACGGGCCCTTCATTCTTGCCCATGTGGCCAGAGAGATGTTTAATTTGGGGAGCAGCTTGTTTCTGTGTTCCAGCATCACTGCAGAGAGGGTGTGGCCTTGGAATGGAGCGAGAAGGAAGGTTAGTGCCCTGCATCAGGGGGAGAGTCTCCTATGCCCCTAGCACAAGAAAGTCTTGGAAAAATTTTTTACACATGGAGCTGCCTTCCAGACAGCTTTTTGCTTGGTTAAATCAGGATGTGGAAAAATGCAGCAGTTGGAAGTGCAAACCATTTCTAAAAGGGCAGCCTGCACTGGACATCTAGTCATCAGATGGTTTCACAGCAAAATCCTGCTACCACGTCCCCTGCCAATTTTTGTGTCATAAACCACATTTCCTTATTCTCTTATAACTATTTTTCTTTTTGCTGTATTATTATGTGAATCCTTCAGACAACAGGAGAAGCTGATTAGTGAAACTGAAAGTGTATACAGAACTCAGGGTTTAACAGATGTATATAAGCCAAGAGCAGTATTAAAATACCTCTATCGTCCCTTCTTCATTTCCTGCCCCCCTCAAAAAACACGCATTGTGTCTGTAACTCCATTCATGGCAGGGAAATCCAGAGCTTTGAGGTCAGTTTCCAGTTTGTCACCAGACTCCCACAATGGGACTGTGTTCCATTAGTCATGAAAGTCATCATGGTCAAGGTGGGTTAGAGGCTGGGAGTCAGGACTCCTGGGTTCTGTCTCTGGAAGGGGAGTGGGGGCTGGTGGGTTAGAGCAGGAGGTCTAGGAGCCAGGATTCTTGGGGTCTGTTCCTGGCTTTTGCACTGATCTTCAGCAAGTCTCCCCCTTTCCCGTTTAGGGACGATACTGACATCCCTGCTCTCCCACAGTTAGGTTTATGAAGATTGATTAATGCTGTAAAAGTCCCTCTGTTTTAAGTGCTAAATATTTATTATGAATTGAACTGGTAGAGGGTGGGTCTACTGTCCAGGACTTTCCATGGTGGGGTGCAATGCATGGTGGGTGCATTGGAAGAGGTGGAGGGTTGCAGGACTCAGCCCTTATCTGGGGAGCTGACTGACTGATCCCTGCAATGAGATGAAAGAGGGTTTTAGTGGGGATTTTTCCTCACTTATCATTCTCTCCATTCCATTTCAGAACCAAATAACAGTCTGATTCCCACTGTGGCTGGAGTTATCACTCCTGATTGGTGGTATAATTGGAGTAGTCGTCTGGAAAAAGAAATGCCCAGGTAAACAGTCTGGGATGGGGGGATTCCCTGGACTTGCCGGGCCCTGCCCGTACCCCTAAGGGCAACAGCAATACAGGAGCCAGTGTCAGTGCGGTGTAACTGCCCCACTGTGGGACTGAGCTAATGACACCCAATGGGAGCTGCTGGAGGGCCAGACCCAGAAACTGGGTGTGGGTTACGGTTTATATGGGGTTAGGTTTTCCAAAGAGCTCAGTACCCAGTGCACCAAGGTCTTTGGAAACTGTCTCATTGTGTCTTTCTCTCCTGCTGATCCTGAGCACCTGGGACCTTGAGTCCATTACTGAGCACCAGGGAGCTGTGCTGGGCCAGGGGCCCTGTTTCTGAGCTGCGGACACTGATTGCAGTCGGTTCTTGCCTTGGGAGCTGCATTCACTGACATTTGCCTTCTCTCTGCAGGGAGGAAGGGAGACGGCTACACTGTAGCTCAGGGTAAGTGACAAGAGACCCATCGCCTCTTTTTCAAGTGGCCACCTCTGAACAGCCATCAGTATTTCCTTGTGGATTTTAGGTTAGAGGCTCTGACACGGAAGTGGGCAAACTACGGCCCGCGGCTCACATCCGGCCACAGGACCCTTCTGCTCAGCTCCTGGCCTGGGAGGCTGCCCCTGGCCCCTCCCCCGCTGTTCCACCTCAATGGTTTGGCCGGTGGGGCTGTGAGCTCCTGGGGTAAGGGAGCAGGGGGGGTTGGATAGAGGGAAGGGGAGTTCAGAGTGGTGGGCAGGGGACAGGGGTGTGGATGGGGTCGGGGCGGTCAGAGGGCGGGGAACAGGGGGGTTGAATGGGGGCAGGAGTCCCCAGGGTGGCAGGAAGGAAATGAGGGATTGGATGGGGGGGCAGTCAGGGGCAGGGGTTTTGAGTGCTGTCGGGATGGAACAGGGGGGATTGGATGGGGCGAGAGCAGGAGGGGTCAGATAGGGGATGGGGCTGGGCCACACCTGGCTGTTTGGGGAGGCACAGCCTCCATTAACTGGCCCTCCATACAATTTTGGAAACCCGATGTGGCCCTCAGGCCAATAAATTTTCCTGCCCCTGCACTGACAGGAGATCCTTGCTCCCAATCATAGGCCTTGTCTACAATGAGGATTTTAGAGAAATCTCCAACTATTGCTCTAGTGCCATAGAATCGTAGGACTGAAAGGGACCTCGAGAGGACACCCAGTCCAGTTCCCTGCACTCAGGGCAGGACTAGGTATTATCTAGACCATCCCTGACTAACCTGCTCTTAAAAACCTCCAATGAGGGAGATTCCACAACCTCTCTAGGCAATTTGTTCCAGTGCTTAACCACCGTGACATTATTTTTTTCCCTAGTGTCCAACCTAAACCTCCCTTCCTGCAATTTAAACCCACGGCTTCTTGTCCTATCCTCAGAAGTTGATGAAAACATTTTTTTTCACCTCCTCCTTGTAGCAACCTTTTATGTACTTGAAAACTGTTATCACATCTCCCCCTCGCTTTGAAACGTTTTGGTGAAAACTGAAACAAAAGTTATTTAGCCTGTCATAAACAGTTAGTTAAGGGTTAAGGTCTCTTTTACCTGTACTGGGTTAACAAGCAGAAACCTGATGACCACCTGACCAGAGGACCAATCAGGGACAAGATAATTTCAAATCTCTGTGGAGGGAAGTTTTTTTCTGTGTTCTTTGTTTTGAGTTGAGTCTCTCTTGGGAATTAAGGGAGTCCAGACATCTTAATCAAGTCCTCCCAGGTTTCTGCAGTATTTTTCATCTATTCAGTCTAGCGAATATTAGAAAGGCGTACTAGTATTTTTTTACTTTTATTTCTGCATTGGCAATTGTGTGTTTTGCTAAAGGAATCTCTTTATTTCTATTGCTGTACTTTGCTTTTACTGAGAAAGAAAGCGGGAGGGGGAATTCTCTCCAGGTTTATAGGTTAGACTCTGTGGATTGTTCCATCCTGGTATTACAGAGATAGTGTACTTTCTTTTTGTTCTTTTAATAAATTCTTTTCTTTTCTTTGGACTTGGTTAATTCCTTCTCTTGTGGAAATTCAGGGGAAGGGGGAGGGGGGAAGAGTGAGTTCCTCCTGGGTTTGATTCACAGAGTTGAATCGGTGTGTATCTCTCCGGAGTAGGCTAGGAGAGAGAGAGGGAGGGGGGAAGTGGGCTGCTTCCCTTTGTGCTGAGATTCAAGGTGGTTGGATCTGTGTTCCCCAGGGAAAGTTCAGGGGAACAGGGAGTGTGCTAGACACTTAAAAACCTAGCTGGTGGCAGCGTAGTAGATCTAAACTAGGATTTTAGTTTAGAGGAGTCCATGCAGGTCCCTATCTTGGAACCCAACAGCTCCAAGTGGGGGAAGAAGACCTATGACATAGCCCTTTTCCCATTTTCACGTATTCTGTTACTGTCTTTCCTTCCTCATTGACTGATGGGTCTGCCCCGTCCTTGGTCTTCCTCTTGCTTCTAATGTATTTGGAGAATGTTTTCTTGTTTCCCTTTATGTCTCTAGCTAGTTTGATCTCATTTTGCACCTTGGCTTTCTAATTTTGCCCCTACAGACTTGTGTTATTTTTTTACAGTTATCCTTTGTAATTTAACTATGGGAAATATTTACATAAATTATGGACTGTCTTGGAAGCCATCTAATGCCTGGTACCAAGAGCCGGTATAAAGTGCGCAGGTCTGCCGGGTCCCGCTAGGGTGTAGGAGTCCAGCTCTCTTTACCCTCTCAGGGGTGCCTCCAGCGGGTAACGGAGGGGGTTTGAGAAGTGCCAACAAAACCTCCTCAGAGCACCACCCTTCCTCCTACAGTTGGCCCTCAGTTGCGCCTCCCTCGCTGCTCCTCGTTACTCCAAAAAAACAGAGGTGACGTGTGACAGATCACCCCATATTAGGGCCCATATCAAAATGAATGGGGTGGGGCTGAGGGGTTTGTTTGGTGTGTGGGAGGGGGCTCTAGGCTAGGGCAGAGGGTTGGAGTGTGGGGGTGAGGGCTCTGACTGGGGGTGAGGGCTCTGAGGTGGGGCTGGGGATGAGGGATTCAGGGTGCAGGAGGGGGCTCGGGGCTGGGGCAGAGGGTTGGGGTGTGGGGGGGATGAGGATGCTGACTGATGATAAAAATAGATAAATACACCAGCCAGATTAGATTTACCAGAAACTATAAACTGTTCAGCCCCAGTTTGAGAGTGTGTGTTAAATTGTCTTGCTGTCAGACCCTATCTGTATAAAAATTGCATTAAAGCATAAATGTACGTGAATTGAAAATGTATACGTTTTATATAGGATCAAAGAGACTGTTGTATTGGGACTAGCTGGCCTTTCCCAACTCTTCTCCATCCCTTGCAGTCTGATGCTTCCCACGCAACTCGAACTCTGCCCCAGTAGGTCTGGGAATAGAAACAGAAAGTAGAACAGCACCAGGCCAAACCAAACTTGCCCTTGTCTGTGTGCCCAGCACCACCCCAAATCAGCATTCCTCTTCATCCCGTCCACACTGCTCTGTGCAGCGCCATTGATTAAGGGGGGAATTGAATTGATGTTGATTGGCAGGGGGACTGTTCCCTCTAATTTTTTTCATTCCTGTGCGCAAAGAGTTTTGTTATGTGCACCAATATGAAAGTACTGTGCAGATACGTGCCACCAATAGAAACAAAAAACCTAGATTTGATTTTATATATATAGATATATATATATTAAAAGTTACCATAGGGATAATTACTCCAGCCAGGACAGGTTAGGCATTTTAGAACTCACTACTCAAAGAATTAAATTTAAGTATAAGAGAAATAAATGTTTAACTTCACAGACCAGTCAGAAACCTAAAATAACAGCACTTGGAAAGAATAAAATTACAGAGAATATCTGTGCATTGCAGGAAGTACAAAGAAATAACGAACAACAACACAAGTATGTGTTGGAGGTGCGTGTGAAAGAGACAGTGTGAGGGAGAGGGAGAGGGAAAGTGAGTGTGCTGGTTGCTGGGGAAGTCCATCCACTGTCTCTTTAAGGCACTCACACCAGAAGGCTCAGACCACAGTAGCTGAGCTCTGTAGCCCTGAGGATTAATCTGTTGGTCTGTATAAAATGTCTTTTTGATAAAAATGTGTAGGCTGCATAGATTAATAGAATTTGCAATAGCTGTAAATGCAAGATACCTAGAAGCTTCTAAACCAGACATCCTGGCCTATTTCCTCTGTGATGCTGAAAGCAACCTTTAAGACCCTTACTCAGAAAAGTGATAATAGGAAACAAACCTACGCAAATTGTCTAGGGACCTTCTGAATATCTGCTAACCTTTCACCTAGTTAGGTGCAAAAGTAGGGTATTTCTGCCCACAAAATATAACAAGTCTACCACAAGATACGTAGATAGTTGTCATTGAAATGCGTACACAAAGGTCAGCCTATGAAAACAGGTACCCTCACCTTTCCATGGGGGAAAAGCCAAATTTGGGCATAGGAGGAAAGATTTCTCCCTATAAAAGGTGTGATAATCCACCATTAGGGCAGGCGATACACCCATCCTTCTCTTCTCCATCGCCTCACCCTGCCTACACCTACGAAAGCTGTCAACTACTGATAAGTCGTAGTGTTCTGTCCTTTCACAGCTGTAAGTATGAAATAATTCTTAATTTCTACTTCACCTCTAAAGCATCTATGCTAAGAAGGGTTTAATTCATAACCAGTTTCTTTATAACTATACTTCCTCTAGCAGAGGTGTGAAATTCACTCTAGTACAATTTGCTGCAAAGTGCATTAGAATTGTGTAATATCATATCATATCTCTTAAAGAACTGTGATATTTTGTAACTTTGTAATCAAACTGCTTTTAACATTTTACATTTACTTCTTGTTTCATTGATTTTAAATAAAAGGTCTTGTTTGACTAAACTTTGTCTCAGTGTAAATTCCTGTTATACCCCAATCTCCTTGTATTAAATTCTGTGAAGCCTGATTCAAGACGAACTTTTATCTTCTGATCACACATATTGGCGAGCCATACCCATATTATTAATACCTATTAATTATTACTAACATTCTTAATTAATTAGAAAATTAATTATTAAATAAAACTAAATTAAGTGGATAAATTCCACTGTCCCTACTAACCCTCCCCAAATCAGGCAACAGACTGGCGAGCCAGCCAGGAGGAGATTTAAGGAGTGTGTGACAGGAATTTCAGGGAATTTCTTTGAACCGTAAGTAAATAGTTAATTTCAGTACAATTCTGAAATCTTACTCTTAAACCAGAGACAACTTCCTGTGATTATTGTTGCTGGCAGTACGCCCAGTATTTCCGTTTTGTATTGTGGTTAAGCAATCTTAAGGTCTTTACTTTCACTTTTGCCTAAAGGTTTTGTATTGATAACTGAATATTAAAGTAATATTGTTTTAAAGTGATAAGCGCGCACAGAAAGGGGTTTTTATATATTGAAGAAGTTAATGAATGGTACCGAATAAAATAATTCGCAGTAGCATCTGGATCCGATGACCCACACTAGTGGTGGCGGGGAGTTAATAAAGCAAGGTATTCATAGCCGCCAGAAAGGCCGCAATCAGTCAGAACTTGAATAGTTCAAAGATACCTTATCTGAGTCCCATTAACTCTTCCGGACTGCACCTCTGATCCGTCTGCCTCAGTATTCCCCGATATTTGGCAGGTCCCGACAGAGGGGAAAGACCTCTCGATCTGCTATAAGCCATCGAGAGAAGAGAGACGAGAGTATCCCCCACTCCCTCTATTTACTTGGGACTTTTATGATACAGTGTTTAAACCGGTTAAGGGGTATTATCCTGTTGTTTTCTGTAAAAGGGACGCCTTTTTGTGTATCAGAAGTAAATCAACAGAGGATTGATTCTAGTGAATATACTAGACAATACTAGATTCTAGTGAATATACTAGAAGAAGAAAGAGATGAATTCTCTATTTCATATTGAGAGTATGAAAAATGAAGATAGAACAGGAGTGGAGTGTGTTGGAATTTCTAGCAGTTTAGCTTCGGAAAACTTTGCTAGGAAATATATTCAGGAACATGGTGGAGGTTTGGAGCAGCTGAGAAATAGTGAAATGATTTCTGAGCAGAGAAACCCGTGGGGTTTTGTGAGTAATGTATTTGAGGATGAAACAGAGCAGAAAAAGAAAAAAGCTAAGGTGGTGAAGGGAATAGCTGTTGAATGCTTGCTTGTAGCTTGTAGTTCATTGGGAAAGAAATTGGATAAAAAGATGGAGTTACTCAGGAAAGTTCAGCAGATGCTGGTAGCCTATAGAGTAGACCGTGGTCGGTTGTTGGAAAAGATTAAAGAACTAGAAAAGGGAGAAAATATAGCAGAGGAGGTTGAAGAATTGATTCCCATCCCTATTGGTACGGTGGAACCAACAGAGGTAGAAAATCCTATTGGACCAGTGACTAGAAGTAAAACAAGAGAATTAGCTCAAGCAAACACAGTACCTTCAGAAGTGAAGTTGCAGGTTGAATCTGTGGAGTCAGAGGAAATTGGCAGTGCAGATGGTACTGACAGTCTGCCGATAAGAGACGGAAGTTCTGAAGTGACAGTTCAGGAGGCGGAGACAAGTGTCACAGTCAGTGAAGCAGTTAGTGACACAAACAGAGAAGCAGAGAAAGAGGAAAAGATCTCTACTTCTGTAGAGACAGCTTCTGTGAGTGTACCTTTAGAATCGGTCATTGTTCAAGGGTTAGAAGAGGCCGTATCACAGGTAACACAGGTAGCTAATGCATGTGATGTGGTGATCTCTAAGTTACAAAGAGAGCTACAACAACAAGCAGGGAATAGAATTCCTGCTCCTCCACCCAATGTTACATTAGCACCATATAGAGTAGAAAATCCAGTTCCTTTGGGTGGACATTTATTGGCATTCGGGCAATCAACATTGCCTAGACCCCAGGAATTTCGTGGGTCCTCTACACCCCCGTGGTATATGCTGGTATCACCTAGTGTATCGATAGAACGCCCTACCACGCCAGACTTTAGTGGACTAAGGGATGTCCTGCGTCAGTGTGGAGACACTTTGAATGTAACCCATAGACATTTCATGGAAAATTATCCTAGATACCCAGGATTATCTCCAGTGGAAAGTTTTGATGGTTCAGATGAGGAAAATGTGAATCCAGGTAGAAGGAGGCAAGGAATAGAAATTGTAGATTTAAGCTCAGATGAAAGCTCAGATGAAAGCTCAGATTCAGATCCAGAAGAAGGAACTGCAGGTTCCAATTCTGATTGTCCTGTAGCAGTTGTCACAGATATTAAAACCTTAGACCTGGTGGCTAAGCAAGTAGGAATGATGGAGGATTCTTCAGTTGCTATGCATGCACAACGTGTGCAGGAGACAGCAAAAGTGTTTGGCTTACCAAGGGAAGATTGGGTTAAAATCTTACAACTCACAGTGAATAGAGCATTGTGGAGTACTTTGCCACTTAAGTTTAGGGTAGGAGAGAAAAGTTTTCAAGAGACAGTAGCCCTATTGGAACATAATCAGCACCCAGGGCAAGCTGGAGTAGCAATTCTGTCTAACCTAAAGCAGAAACCTAATGAAACTCCACATCAGTTTCATTTGCGGTTAAGTGCAGCTTGGCGGAGTCATATCAAAGAAGAAACAGATGAACTGCCATACATCAGTTTGCTAGTTAATAATTCTCTTCCTCGGTTAAGAGAAATGGTTAATATGCATATCACTGATGATATTTCTTTAAAAAGAACATTAGCCTTACTGGCTAAAGCACATGCACAGGGAGGCTCTAAATTAGGTCGGCGTGGAGCCCCGGTTGCAGTACTTCAGGAACCACAAACTAATCCTACGGTGAGGATTGAGGGACCTCAACCTCAGCCAGGATTAGGACGAGGAGTTCCTAAATTCCCTAAGTATCAACGCTGGCAAAATGACCCTAACCCACGTAATAACCCTGGACCTTCGAGTGGCCAGGCCCCTCGACAGGGTTATGCGTTTGGATCCTATGCAGGAGCCCAGGATCGTGTTCCTTTCTTTTCAGAAGCTGCACAGAACAGTTCACGTCTGCAGAGATCCAAATCACCGCCTTTGCACAAAACTGAGGACTCAGTTGTGAAAATGTTTAAAACAGTGCAACAGACGCTTGAGGCTCAACGACGGGCTATCTGAGAACTTCATGCCCGTGTGAATGAGCTGATGATGATGGAAGGCCAAGGCTCAGCAACCTTGAACCGTCCAGTGGCCTCCGTCGATCCATCCCCTTTTTCCCAGTGGACAGCCACTCCTCCAGAATTGGCTGCCTCTGAGGAGATAGAGGAGGAACCCCTTGATTATCTGACAGCATATGCTGCATGACTACAAACAACCCCGAGTGTAGTCATAACCCCTGTAGGCAGAGATACAAGTGGAAGACCTACAATATCTGCAGTAATAGAGGGACTAGACAGGAATCTCATTATAGATACTGGAGCAGCAATCAGTATTCTCCATGTCGAGGATCCTAGATCCTCTCCTCTATCATCAGGATGTACCAAGACACTTGCAACCTTTGCAAGTAATCAGGTTACTACCACACTTTCTACACCCCTTGAAGTACAGATAGGTCACCTAAGAAAGAATCATACTTTTGCATTAATGAAGTTAGCAGACCCAAATAATTCCTTATTGGGAACTGATTTCTTATACAAACAGGGATGTGTTCTTGATTTGTGTAACCAATTATTGTGTCTTTCAGTAGAACAGGAAAAGGATGACTCTCCAGTAGTCATACCTGAGTGTGGCATGGTATCTCCAGTGGAGGACTTTGAACCTGAAGGGTATGATTTGGACGAAATAGTGGCTAAACATGCAGACCAACCTGAGTTACAGGCATTACTGTACAAACATGCAGATGCCTTTGCTAAACACAAACATGACTGTGGATGCATGGCCGTCACTATTGTTGTGGAAGGAGGAGAAATTTCAGCCCAAAAACAGTATCCTTACCCAGAACAAGCAAATCCATACATAGAAAAGACTATTAAGTCTTTACTGTCCAACAGGGTAAAAGATGGGCAAGTTTCAAATGCTCGCCTTGCTCACTGGGCATTATTACTGCAAGGAAAAGATATTGCAGTCAAACCTATTAGGACACCATCCTTGTTACCAACAGCTCTATTGTATCAGGGAGAGCCACACAAGTGTCCCAACTTTGATCAATTGGATCTAAGGGGGGAGGAAAAACAAAAGCTCTTTCAACCTTTAATCCAGGAGACAGATCCCATTAATAGGTATAAATTCTTTGTTGATGGTTCTAGTTATTACCATCAAGGCAAACCCTATACTGGGTTCGGAATCTATGCAGTTCCCCCTGAGGGGAAAGGAGAGCCTTGGGAAAAGGCATATTCATGCACTCCACATTCGGCTCAATATGCAGAATTAGCTGCAGTGGCTTGTGTGTTGGAGTACTGTGTGCAGTTCTCCATCACCACCACATACCAAGATATCTGTCTGTTTTCAGACTCTGCATGGGTATGCAATTCTCTCACAGAGTTCCTACCATATTGGGAAACAAATGGTTTTACATCTTCTGATGGCACACCTATTAGGTATGCATCACTGATGAGATATATCCATTGGTTAACAGTAATAGTTACTGTTTCAGAGCGGCCAATCAAAATAAAAAAAGTAAAAGCTCACTGGAAATTAGACCCTTATGCTATGGAAAATGAGAAAGCTGATAAATTGGCCCGTGAAGGAGCCCGATCAGGAGAATTTTGGGAAAGTAAGGATCAGGAGTATTCTGTTATTACCCTAATCCTAAATGTCCTATAGCTGCAACTAAATTGGTACAACCCAATATACCAGATCTAAAAGACATGCAAAAATTGGATAAGGACATAATAAAAGTAATTTTAGAGCTTTCCAAAATAGACAAAGAGGGATCACTAACAATAGACCCTTTGTACAAACGACATGAACAGCAGTTACAAGTCGTAGATGGAGTTCTCATGTATACAGGAGGTCCTTTCCCCGTGTGGGTAGTTCCAGCTCACCTACGAAGGGAAATGATGTACATGGTCCATGACACTCCTACAGGAGGACATCAGGGAGTGGACAAAACTGTCCAACGTCTTGCATCTGTAGGGTGGTGGCCACTTCTTAGGATGGATGTGCAACAATATTGTGAAAATTGTCTGGCATGTGCCCAAGCTAATCCTACTCCATCCAAAAGAAATGCGCCACTAAGATCCCAGGTGTATGAAGGTCCGTGGATGGCTTTGCAGATTGACTTTGTAGGTCCTTTGCCAAGGACTCAAAGAGGTAACCAATATCTATTGGTGATTATCGATCCTTTCTCAAAGTGGATAGAGGCATTTCCTCTTAAAGCCAATACTGCAAAAGCCACTGCCAAGGTCTTGGTAGAACAAGTCTTCTCTCGCTGGGGGATCCCTGCGAAGGTAGAATCAGACCAGGGATCACATTTTACTGGACAGTTCTTTAGGGATTGTCTTAAATTGATGGGAGTCCCGCAGAGACTACATATCCCATACAGACCACAGTCATCTGGGATGGTGGAACGAACCAATCGGACTATAAAAGTGATGTTGAGGAAACTGGTTGATGCCAATGGACGTAACTGGGACACCCTCATGCCTTTAATTTTAATGGCATTGAGGGCAACACCGGCTGCATCTACTGATAAAACACCTTTTGAAGTGATGACAGGCCGAACAATAAGATTACCAGAACATTTAATTTGGCAAGCTAGTGGCACTCAATTAGAGGGAATAAAAATGGATACCTACCTGCAAAATCTGCAAAAACATTTAAATCACATTCATTTGCAGGTAGCTGCTAAATTGGGAAAATCCAGACGTAAGGCAAAGGCTTACTTTGACAAAAACCAGAGAGAGAATACTTGGGAGGTAGGAGATCAAGTAATGTTATTGTCATATAAGTCACCAGAACATGGGTTGTGTAATCGATGGATTGGACCTTTCCAAATCATTGATAAACTCAGTTCAGCAGTATATAAGATCAGAGTAACAGGAGGAAAGCATAATAGAGACAAGATTTATCATGCTAACCAGTTAAAGCTGTATCGATCGTCCAGGTCGCAGGAGCAACTTCCTCCTCAGGACTTAAGTGATCAGACGAAATCGCAACAATTGGAGCCCAGCAGTTTGTAACCATGAAATTGACATTGACATTTTTGACTTATTACACCCTTATTGTTGCTCTAAGGGTAGGACTATGCCAAAATATTAAGTCTGAAACCGAACTATTGCAACCCCAGGAAACCAGACGACCGGATCACACTCAGTTGTCTGAGCCCAAGCAACAGAACATATCAACAAAGAAGGAACGGACTATTATACTTAATCCAGAACTGGTCAACAACCCGATTCAACAGGTTAAGGGAATTGGGGGGGAGGATGTTACTTTTGAATATCAATTAGTAAAAGTAACTGCACTACCCTCTAGTGGTTGGAAAAAGATGTGTTAATTGCTTTTAAAGTTAATTGCTTTAAACAATGATCAGAAAAGAGATCAGCATTTGGGGAAAGAAATTATATGTTCTGCATATGGGGAATATGTTGTAAGCACAATTACTGATGCATTGCGATCCTTAAAATTAGGAGAAGTCCCTGACTTAATTAAGGATGAACAACTAATGAGTTGGTATTGTCCCAAATGTTTTCAAAAGCTGGAAAAGGAAAGATCCACTTGTTTGGATGCATGCCAGCATTTGTCAGTGGGTGCTATGAGAGAGATAGGATCTGTGACACCTCACCCCAACCGAGACAGTTGTTTTCTTACAAAAATTGTATGATGGCACGGTCTTTGTATGTCTCATTCACGGTCTCGTTACCAGTGTTTGACCCAGACAGAGATGTGTACAGGCAATTGGCTGCTATCCATTCTATAGGTCACCTCGAAGATGACATCTACAGGGAACGCGTTAATGCACCTCCCCTGGTAGTCTATCACACTCCAACTCAGACTTGGAAGGTACCACAGATGGCCTGTTGTTCTGAAAAGGGACCCCAGTATATCTGTAGGTGTAATGTGTTTGAAACAGACACTGTTTTGTGTGGACTACAGGGAGAGAAAGCACAGAATTCATCATCGTCATGCCTGGTGAGGCTGACCACATGGAAGACTCCGATGGAGAGGGTGACCTATGCTGGAAGGAACCAATTTTGCGTGGTTACCAACCAAAAGAGGTACCAGTATGGTCCCTTGGAGTGTCCTGTCACAGAGCCAAATTTCTGTTTTACCCCAGAGCAACCCACGGTAATAGGAAATCAAGTTATTTCCCCTATTCCTATTTTTGAGAACATTACCATTATTCAGTCTAACCCTGATTACCAGAATTTAACTATTCAAAGTACACCTACTTTTCTGGTTTATATTCCACCATTAGGGTTGCAACTGAAATCCTTAATGACTCGTAAAGAGACTCACCTCATTCAAATTACTAACAATATGGATGAAGCCCAACAAGTTATTACCCAATTAATGAATGAAGGGAATGAGTCTGCAACAACTTTTAGAGAAAATTTCGGATTAGAAGTATGGATAATTATCCAAGGAATTGGGATTGTGATTAATTTCCTTATGTTAGGTTATATGCTGTATAAACGCAACAAACCCAAGCCAAAAACTAGGCAGAGACCTAGACAGACACCCAGACAATCCCCTAAACAAATGCACGGACAAGCACCATCTGGGGATAAAGATGAATATATATACATGGTGCCCATTCCTGATACCTACCAAAATTTGCCCAGGTATGAAACTAAAAAAGGCCCCACAGATATTAAGTCCTAGGTGACGGGGTTTCTTTATGTAAACCACCCCGTCAAAGGGGGGCGTGTAGCCCTGAGGATTAATCTGTTGGTCTGTATAAAATGTCTTTTTGATAAAAATGTGTAGGCTGCATAGATTAATAGAATTTGCAATAGCTGTAAATGCAAGATACCTAGAAGCTTCTAAACCAGACATCCTGGCCTATTTCCTCTGTGATGCTGAAAGCAACCTTTAAGACCCTTACTCAGAAAAGTGATAATAGGAAACAAACCTACGCAAATTGTCTAGGGACCTTCTGAATATCTGCTAACCTTTCACCTAGTTAGGTGCAAAAGTAGGGTATTTCTGCCCACAAAATATAACAAGTCTACCACAAGATACGTAGATAGTTGTCATTAGTACGTACACAAAGGTCAGCCTATGAAAACAGGTACCCTCACCTTTCCATGGGGGAAAAGCCAAATTTGGGCATAGGAGGAAAGATTTCTCCCTATAAAAGGTGTGATAATCCACCATTAGGGCAGGCGATACACCCATCCTTCTCTTCTCCATCGCCTCACCCTGCCTACACCTACGAAAGCTGTCAACTACTGATAAGTCGTAGTGTTCTGTCCTTTCACAGCTGTAAGTATGAAATAATTCTTAATTTCTACTTCACCTCTAAAGCATCTATGCTAAGAAGGGTTTAATTCATAACCAGTTTCTTTATAACTATACTTCCTCTAGCAGAGGTGTGAAATTCACTCTAGTACAATTTGCTGCAAAGTGCATTAGAATTGTGTAATATCATATCATATCTCTTAAAGAACTGTGATATTTTGTAACTTTGTAATCAAACTGCTTTTAACATTTTACATTTACTTCTTGTTTCATTGATTTTAAATAAAAGGTCTTGTTTGACTAAACTTTGTCTCAGTGTAAATTCCTGTTATACCCCAATCTCCTTGTATTAAATTCTGTGAAGCCTGATTCAAGACGAACTTTTATCTTCTGATCACACATATTGGCGAGCCATACCCATATTATTAATACCTATTAATTATTACTAACATTCTTAATTAATTAGAAAATTAATTATTAAATACAACTAAATTAAGTGGATAAATTCCACTGTCCCTACTAACCCTCCCCAAATCAGGCAACAGCTCTCCAGCTCCTGAGGCTTGTTCCCCGCTCCTGTACTGCAGAGATGGGGTACATGGGTGGGGGTAGAGGAAAACCCTGACATCAGCGCCACCCCCTCCTCCCTGTTCTGCTCAGCCAGCAGGAGGGTCCCAGGAGCAGCTGGCCAGGGGCTCTGAGGCAAAGTGCAGAAGCAACATGGCTGCATGGCTCTGCTAATTAAGTGCTCAGGATTTGATTCACTCCTGGGTGGCCGTGCGTCAATGGTGTCCTTAGCCTCTCTTTGCCAGAAGCTGGGAATGAGCGACAGAGGATGGATCATTGATGATCACCTGTTCTGATCATTCCCTCTGGGGCACCTGGCACTGGCCACTGTTGGAAGACAAGAGACTGGGCTATATGGACCTTTGGTCGGACCCAGTACGACCGTTCTTATCTATCCTTAACCCAGCATCTCCTGGTTTGCTAGCCTTTGAATGTTGAATATTCAGTGCTCCTGTTCTAAAGAGGAATGAAGAGCACAAAGCAGTGCTGACCCCCCTACAATGGTAAAGTTTTTTGCATGTGAATAATGGAAATCCTGGGAAGCTGCACTGTAGACTGATCTGTGCACCAACCACCTCACTGCTAGGGAAGAGTCAGGTGATGACGCTTCCCTTGGGATAAGAGTCTAACTATGCTGAAACCTGCCTTCTGAGAGATGCTAATATACTCTCTCTTCTCCTCCTCCTCCTCCTCTGCACAGCAAATGACCAGAGATCTAGTGTCTCTGCCGTGGCTGCCAAGGGTAAGTGAGGGGGGCTCTAGCCTACGGGTTCACTGCTCTCACTGAGGCCTCTGGAGAGAGACACCTCGTCCAAGTCATTGGACCCCGAGTCTCACTGGCCCATCCCCTCTAGCAAACCAGCTCCAAAGAGCAGAACAGAGAAGTTCTGAATCTCTTATTTCCCTTTTATTCACACGGGGGGTTCCGGAACAGGTTTGCAGCCAAATCCTCCTTGTTTTCTCTGAGATTAATTTAGGTGTGAAAGACACTAGTGAGAGGGATTTCTCTGTGGCTGCTGGTACAGCCTGGGCTGAGATCAGCTTTTGTAATGATAAATCCAACTGCTTCAGATAACAGTCTCCAGTGAAACTGCAGGGAGGGAGCAGCAGGGCTATAGCCCAGCACCTCATCTTCAGGAACACAGGATCTCTGAGGGCTAGTCTACACTTACCTGCCGGGTCGACACGGTGAGTTCGACTTCTCGGAGTTCGAACTATCGCGTCTAATCTGGACGCGATAGTTCGAACTCCCCGCGCGCTCCGGTCGACTCCGGTACTCCACCACTGCAAACGGCGGTGGCGGAGTCGACCTTGGAGCCGCGGACTTCGATTCCGCGGCGTGTGGACGGGTGAGTAGTTCGAACTAGGGTACTTCGTAGCTGAATTTGCGTACCCTAGTTTGACCCCCCTTCTTAGTGTGGACCAGCCCTGACACTGGAGCGAAAAGCTTTGTCAGCAGGTTTAGGAATTTTGTCCACTGAACACTGCAGCAGCTAGAGGGCGACCGTTCCACAGCATATGCACTTAAGCATTGCAAAACATGGCAGTTCTTAATAGACGTTGCCTGTGTTTAATTTCTGCAGCTTAACAGAGCCTGTTGGAGTCTGTGTCACAACCTGAAGGGATCCCAGAGAGGAAGACCCAGGACACCAGACGAGAGCTTTCCAGCAAGTTGAAAGAAGATATAAAAGGAGAAAGGAACACACATAAGTGACCTCACTTTCCCCACAATGCCACACCTACAAGGACTGGGGGAAAAAGACTGAACTGGGGGGGAGTTGCTGGTCTGAGGCAGGAAAGAAGGAAGCCTGCCTGTGTATGCAAAAGCTAACCCGCGTGTACTGGGTAAGACGCTGCTTGATACAAATCCTGTCTAGTGTATAAAACCTAGCTTGCAATTTTCTTTATTTGCTAGGTCATGTACTTTGGTCGGTTTGCTATCTCTTATAATCACTTAAAATTTATCTTTCTGTAGTTAATAAATCTGTTTTATATTTTACCTAAAACACTGCGTGTTGTTTGAAATGCAAAGAGAAAACTCTCAGCCCAGGAGCAAGAATTGGTGCATGTCCACTTTCCCTTGTAGAAGTGGTGAACTGGTTAATAAATTCATACTGGTCGGGTTTTGCCCAGGGCAGGACGGTACAGCTCCGGGGTCCTAGCCTGAGGAGTTTGGGGGTATTTTGGCTGTAGCCTGTCTATTGTGGGTTCATGATTGGCTGGCCAGACCATTCATGAACATAGCTGGGTGTGGTTCCTACCGGTGGATGTTGGTGTGAGTGCAAGCTTGGGGGGCTTTGCAGCTTGTCACAACATCACAGTGTAAGAGGATCCCGGATTGGTGAGACAGAGGGCTCAGCTGTGCCTCAGAACCCCGGAGTCCTGGCTCCCAGACCCCCCTGTTCTAACCCACAAATCCCACTCTGTAGCTGCTGACACAAATCTCCCCCCGACCTCCCATGGGGCTGTTCCCATCTCAGTCGCTGCTTTCCAGCCATGGTGCAGCCTGCTTTGTATCTCCCGAACTGTCTCTGGCCTGCCCGCCTTACCCAAGGAGGGACTGATGGCCAGACTGTCAGGCAAGAGAGGTAGGGAGCCTTGTGTCTCTGATCCCTGCTCAGCCATCGCACAGGGCCTGGTTCACCCACCATCACCCTGCTGCTGGCCAGCGTAGAACGGTGGGAAATGCTGGCACCAGGGTGGGGCTGACTGGGGGGTGTCGATGCCTGGTCTGCAGAGGTGCCACTGGCAGTACAAGGTGCCTGGCAGGGGGAACCCAGGCCTATGGGGATAGAGAGCCATTGGCCTGGCTGCCCCTGGTATCCCTCACTGGCAGGGCCTGCCCCAGGGTGGGACAACATGGGGGGGGGCTGCCCCAGCAGCATGTCAGTGCTAAGCAGGAACATTCCCCCTTGGATCGCTAGACTCAGCCAGACGGGAACTGATGTCTGGGCTCAGACCCCGGGCTCCCCTCAGCCCAGCCCTGCATGACGCCCTTTCAATTATAGGTCTCCCCAAATCCTGGAGTATTGCTCACCTTTAATAATGCCTCCCCCTCTCCACAGCCCCCTCAAGGCTGACGGGGCTGCCATCTGTCTGGAAATGTAACGCAGGGGCAGTAACAGGATGGTCTGTGGTGAAGCTACTGGTCTGGGGATCAGGACACCTTGGTTCAGTTCCTGGCTCTGTCTCCGACTCTGTGTGCAACTTTAGACAGGTCACTGAGCCACTTTGTGCCTCAGTTTTCGCATTTGTACAATGGGGATAAGAATCCTTCCTCTGTCTATTTAGAATGTAAACTCGCTGGGGAAGAAAGTGTCTCTATGTGCATAAAGCACACAGCTCATGGGGCCCTGATCTCAATGGGAGCCTGTGCTGCAGCCGGCACAATGGGAGCTTGATCTCGATCAGGGTCTGTGCAGCTCCCAGCACAACAGGTCCCCAGTCAGGGGCTCCAGGTGCTATTGTAATACAAATAACAACACTACAGGCAGTGAGCAGCAATGTGGAGTTTTAAAAGGCCCCTGGGAGCCCTGTGAAGCTCTGGGTTTGAGAGACAATGTCCCAGCGCTCCCCTCCCTCGGGGATGCCCCATTACAGGCGCTACTCGGATCTCCTGGGCTCAGGCACTCCCAGGCTGCAGCCTGTCAGTGGTGGCTGGAGCTGCCAGTGCCTGGGGCAGGCGGCCAGTGGGTGGCAGTTGCCGGGTTGTGTGTTTTTCACACAGAAGCAGGAACAGCTGAGCACTGTCCATGGCGCACGGGTACCTTGATGTAAGGAAGGACGTGAATGGACAGGGCCGCAGGGGCTCATGGGAATAAAGGCCTGGCCTGTCAGGAACCAGATGACTCTTAAATATGGAACCAGTCGTGTCAGTCACCAACCTGCCAGTTGTTATTGCTGTAAAGGGGGAAACTTTTCTCTCAGCTATGAGGGCTAGAAATGCATGGGGTTTTTCGTTTTTTTTCCCCCTAAATTGAAAGTCTCACATCATCCCATGACTCCAGGAGCTGGGGCTCTTAGGAAAAGGCCAAGTATTGTGAGATTTGCTATACGATAGCCAGAGTTGGCTACACTGGATCCATATTTGAGAATTAGAGCTGGCCTCAGAACCCCTCTCCAGGGGCGGCTCTAGGGCTTTTGCCACCCCAAGGACGCGGTTGGCATGCTGAGGCGTGGAGCCGCCCCTGCCCCTCTCACAGAGAAACCTGCAGCCAGGGCCCAGCCTCGCGCAGCGCAGCGCGGGGCTGGGCCTGAACTGCCGCTCTGGTCATTACAGCCCCGGGGACAAGTTCCCCGCCCCAATTCCGCTTCCCCTTCGCCAACCCGCCCGGCCGGTTCTGCCCAGCGACCGGTGACGCAGGCGGGTCCGTGCGTCGCTATTGGTGGGCTGTTCCCCGCTCAGCCAATCCCCGCAGCGCAGAGGTTCCGCGGCCGGTAGCGGGGTCTCGGGCGCCGGCAGCGCAGCGAGGTTCCTGGGGCCGGGCCGGGCCGGGAGCGGGTCCATGGGCCGAGTCCTGCCGCGCTGCGGGGCGGCGCTGGGCCTGGCGCTGCTGCTGGGGGCTGTAGCCCTGCGGGGGGGCCACTCCCGTGAGTATCGGGGGGAGACCCCGGGCCGGGGGGGCGGGGAGCTGGGTGCCGGGGCGGGGGCTGCTCTGGGCTCTGGTTATCCCGGCACCTCTGCACACACCGCCCCCCCCAGCACTGAGCGTCACTGACAGGGAACAGCGACGTTGCTATAGTGACTGGGGGGGTCCCGGCCCCCTTGTGCCAGGCGCTGCTGGGACAATGTGTGTAGTGGGGGGGGGGGCTGAGAGCCGCTGACCCGAACTGTGACCCCATCATCTAATGCCAACCGCCCCCAGCCAGGGGGTGCGGCATCGTTGGGACCAGCACCTGTGGGTGCTGCACATGCTGACAAGCCCCTCGCAGCCCCGTGAGGCTCCCAGGCAGCGGGGAAATCCCCGGTTCCAGGCGCTGCCCAGGCTGTTTCATTCCCAGCGCCTCAGGGCAGGGCGGGGTTAGTGAGAGGGAGTAAATCACCCCCCAGATAGACCAGGGTTAACTGAAGGGAAAAGGGTTCTTGGATCTCTGACCTTTAATGGCTCCCAGAAGGTTCTTTATGCCTGGAACCTGGGCTCTGTCAGCACCAGTCCAGTGACCCCACGGTCAGTGATGGGACGTGTCTGTAAGAAGTCTAATTCGAGGTGTCGGTTTAGGGAGGGGTTGTGTCCGGTCTCTGATCGTGCATCCAGGGCAAGGGGAGTCCAAGGATCTTTGCATTAATCAGGTCTCGGTTTGGGGGCGAGCTCCCGTTGCAGGGGGTGTAACAACTGCTGTTTGTGCTGTTGGGATCTCGTGTAACTGCCGGATAAAGAGCTTCAGGTGCCAGTAAGGTGGGGAGGGGCAGGCACAGGCACATCCTGCATTTCCTAGCATGGGCTTGAATCTTCCATGGCCCCAGTCTTGGCCCAGAGTTCACGGTGCGGCAGCAGCTCAGGCCCCAGGGAGCTCAGCAGCCCTTATCCAGCTGCATGAAGCTGCGGGTTGGCCTGGGGGGGTTGTGTGAAGTGGTCTCAGGCACATTGTTGCCCTTGCATCACCTCAGTAACAGGCTTGGTTTGAGGTAAACAGCGTTAGGACCAGTGCAGCCTGGGCCTGCGGAGTTTAGTCAGGGGCCAGGAATGAAAGCAGAGAAGTGTGTGTGTGGGGGGGTGTCGGGTTATCCCTGCAGCAGCGAGACAGAAGGCCCCCATCTCAGGGGGTCACTCCCAGTCCCGGTGTAACTCTAGTGGTGCAGAGCTTTGGCCTGGGACCTGCAGGACTATGTGTGTGCGTGGGCAGAGAAGGATGTTGACGATGATCACAGAGGGTCTGGGCCAAGTTCACATTTTCACTGTCTGGTTTAGCTTTTTTAATGCGTTACATCCAGCACCAGCTCCCGTCGGTGCCTGGCTGGGCCTTTGTTGAAAGAAAAATCCTCTGTGCTCAGTACGTTCCGAAGAAGTGAGCTATAGCTCACGAAAGCTCATGCTAAAATAAATGTGTTAGTCTTTAAGGTGCCACAAGTACTCCTGTTCTTTTTGCGGATACAGACTAACACGGCTGCTACTCTGAAACAGGTGACCTGAGAAGGGGGAAATAGGGTGTCCATTTCTGTTGCTTCCCAAAGGATAGCAAAGGCCCGAAAGGGTTTTTTCCCCTCCTTGTTTGCCCTGTTTTGCTGGAGGTCTCCTTGGAATATCGGACACTTGCAGTGGGAATTCTCAGTCCTCAAATGAAGGGCCCGGGGTGTTGAGTCTTTACCAAGGACAGCTTTTCTTTCTTCTGCTCGGCAGGTGCTTGATTTAAATAGGCCTTTGCTACACACAAATTTGCTCTGGTTTAATTAAACCGGTTTAGTTAAATGAGTGCAAACCCCCTTGTGGACCCTCTTATTTTGGCATAACCACGGCCTTTTTTCAGTTTAGCTTAAACTGGTTCCCAGCATCTTAACCTGAACTGAAAAAAGCGTCTCTTACATCGGAATACAAATGTCCACGTGGGGCTTTGTACAGTTTAGTTGAATCACTTGTGTTTAGTTACACTGGTGCAACTCTCCATGTGGACCAGGCCTAACCGACTTAAGGTAAACAGAAAAAAGCCATTCTTAAACTGGAAAAGAAGTGTCCATAGAGCCTCTTGCACTGGTTTAACTAAACCAGTTTAACTCACATCTTAATTTAAACTGGTGTGAATTTGTGAGTAGAGAAGGCCAAAGTGTTAACAATGAAGTTTAAACAGGTGGAATAAACTTTTTAGGGCTGGTCTATATGAAGTGTTTGTACCACTTTTGTACAGTTTGAAACCATCCTAGCTAAGGGCTTGTCTACACTGGCAATTTACAGCGCAGTAACTTGCTGGCTCAGGGGGGTGAAAAATCACCCCCCAGAGCACAGCAAATTTCAGTGCTGTAAAGCGCCAGTGTAACCAGGCTCCCAGCGCTCGGAGCTATTCCCCTCGTCTCCCTGGTTTACCAGGAGTGCTGGAAGAGCTCTCTCCCCCGTGCTCGCGGGTGACCACACTGTCAGGTCAAAGCACGGCCGTGGGAGCGCTCCTGCGGCAGCATTTTGAACTGTCTAGTGTAGACTTAGCCTAAATCACCACTGGGGCTATGTCTCCACTGCTCACCTGACAGCTACAAGGCACTCAGTGTAGCCGCTCTTTGTCGGCAGGAGAGAGACTCTCGCTGACAAAATAAAACCACCCTCAACGAGGGGTGATAGTTGTGTCGACAAAGTGCTGTCTGCACCGGCACTTTTCACTGGTAACACTTTTGTTGGTCAGGGTGTTTTTTTCACACCCCCGTGTAGCAAACATTTTACCGATGAAAGTGCAGTTCAGATATAGCCTTAGTGTGGACACAGTTATACTCAAGGCTTAAATTGCCATCGAGTATTTCCTGGAATGCCCCAAAGTTCCTTCTCTGTCCCCCCATTCAACAGCATCAGGCTGGAGTCAAGGTCTGAAAATATTTACCTGTGCTCCACTTTGGACAGCTCCTGCTGAATTTAAGCCCTGGTTATACTCATACAGATTGTTCCCCTACAATTACAGCAATAAACTACATTGGTGTAAAGCACGGCTTTACCAATAGAACTGCACTTGCACTAGGGGGTTTATTTAACTATTTTGGTAAAAAGAAACAAACAAGAACACTTAAATAGTTAAAAGCGGAACAAAAACTGGGTAGAGGTGGCATCAGCATAGGGTTGCCAACCTTCCAGGATTGTCCTGGAGTCTCCAGGAATTAAAGATTATGTCATGTGATGAAACATCCAGGAATACGTTCAACCAAAATTGGCAATTACAATAAGTGTAATTGGTTCGGGGCAGGGACTGTCACTTGCTCTGTCTGTACAACACCCAGTACAGTGGAGCCCCAGCATGATTAAGCTAGAATGTGCTACTATGACATGAAATAGTAATTCCTTCCCCTCTCATTTTCTCGGGTTACACGTCCACCTCTCAAGTTCTCCAGCTGGCCATAGAGTCTTTCATGTAAAACAGGGCCAACAAGACGGGGATGTCTCGTGGGAAGAGCAAGCCAATTTAAAAAAGTAAACCTACCTGCCCTGCTATCATCGTCATCGTTATTTATTAGTGTTTTATGGCAGCACCCAGGCGCCTCAGTCCTGCTCCTGGACCCCCGTGTGCCAGGTGCTGTACAGGTACAAAAGAAAATACGGTCCCATCGGAGTATAAGACAGGAGACGATGGATGGATATAGACGGATGGGGCATTATAAGGAGCCAGCACTGGCTAGTGTGACAGGCTGTGGTCTCAGAGCACCAGTGCCCTAATATCAGAGGGGTAGCCGTGTTAGTCTGGATTTGTAAAAAGCAACAAAGAGTCCTGTGGCACCTTAAGGACCTTTAAAGACTGTTAGTCTTTAAAAAGCCCTAATGGTTATCTAAGTTTTTAGGCACCCTGGCAAAGAAGGCCATTGAGGAGGGTTTTGGAGGATGAGGTTGGTTTGCAGCCATTTACCAGGAGCTCCTCCCAGGCGTGAGGGGCAGCATGGGACAAAAAGGGGCTTTTTTGCAAATGTAAAAAGTGGGTAATGGAGGCTGGAATCATGTGCAGATCGGAGGTGGGAGTCGACGTTTTGGTAGCAAATGAGAGATGACGGGTCAGATGGGGTTAGGCTGTGAAGGGCCTCACAGCTGAAATCAGGCAGTTTATATTTGATACAGTGGAGAAGGAGGAGCTAGTGGAGGGAGGCAAAGGGAGGTGACATGGTCTAATCAACGGGCTAGGAAATGATCTTTTCAGCATCTTCTGAATGGATCTAAGCGGGATGAGCCTGCGTTTGTCAAGGCCAGAGAAAAGGATGTTGCAGCAGTCGAGACACGAGATGCCGAGAGCCTGGAGCAGCGTTTTAGCTGTGGGAGTGGACAGGAAAGGCCGCATCTTAGAGAGGTTCTGCAGAAAGAGTCAGCAAGATTTAGACATAACCTGGATGTGAGGACCTAGAGAGAGATCCGAGTCAAAGATGACGCCCAGGTTACGGTCCTAAGTGACAGGCAGGATGGTGGCGTTATCCACAGTGACTGACAAAGGAGGTAGCAGGGAGATCTTGGGGGGAAGATTGGGAACTCTGTTTTAACCACATGCAGCTTGAGCTGATGATGAGACATCCACAAGGAGCCATCAGAGAGACAGGCCAAGATTGTAGTTTGGGCAGGAAGAGACAAGTCTGGAGTAGATAGGTAGATCTGTGAGTCATCAGCATGGAGATGGTAGTTGAATTTGTGTTTGCAGATGACTTTGCCCAGAGATAAGGTGTAGGGGAGAAGAGAAGGGGACCAAGGACGGAGTCCTGGTGGGGACAGAACCCCACAGAGGGCTGGAGGGGGGATGAGGAAGATCCTCTGATGGACATGGTGAAGGAGTGATTAGAGAGGTCAGAGGGGCAGAGTTAAGCCAAGGAGGACACGAGTTTAAGAAGAGTGGTGAATGGTGCCAGAGGCGGCTGGCAAACCAAGGACGGTGGAGCGCTGAGTCTGAGTGCTAGCTAGGAAAAGTCATTACAGATTTTGGCAGGAGCAATTTCTGTGGAGCGCAAGGCATGGCAGTCGGTGGGGTAGGGTCTAGGATGGAACCGGAGAACAGGAACTCCAGGCAGCAATTGCAGAGGCACTTTCAATGAACTGAGAAATGAAGGGGAGAAGGGGCGGTAGCTGGGGAGGCAAATGGAGTCAAAGGTCTTTCTGATGGAAGATGCTGAAGTGTGTTTGTGTTGTGAGGGGAAAGAGCCGGAGGAGAGTGAGAGGATAAAGAGGGAGGGAAGGAGGAGAGTGGGTGTGAAGGAGATCAGGAGATGGGGTGGGGTGAGTGGAAGGTTTAGGAGAAGAGCAGATGAGAAATGTTGGCATCTGTGAAGGAGAGGGAAGTGGGAATTGAAGGAAGGGAAGGGAAGGCGGGGGGGAGAGGAGGGGGAAGGTCACATTTCATTGTGCGACAGGTGCAGTCACACAGCTCTAACCCCCTTAGGGTCACACACTCTCACTGGAGTAAGGTGCTTGGCTTCACCTCCTCCTGGGACAAAATTTCAGAGCCTTCAGCACCCCCACTTCCTGCCATGAGCTCCCCTCAGTGGCTCCACCGAAATCAGACACCTGGGGAGACCTGCACCCCCAAAGGGGACAATGTGCTCCCGACTTCCGGACTCGGGGGTGACTCTCAGCCAGTGCTGTACAAACAGGAGGGTTTGCTGGGTGTCTGGAACACAGTGTAGAAAATCTTTAGTTAACGTAGAGAATGGAAAGTTACAGCAAAGACCTGGGTCATTCCAGAACCCAGAGCTCTCTCTCTAGTCCCAGTCCAGATGCTTCTCCTCCTTCCAAAAGCCCACACTTAACCCGAAGGGCCCCCACCTGCCCAGTCCTTTGTTCTAGGCAAACACTGTCACCTGGCCTCCTCCTCAGCCCTTTGTTTCCCAGCTGGTCACAACCTGCTTCCTGCAAAGGGTGGGTCTCACTAGTTGCTAGGTTCCAAATGTCCGGGCAGTCCCCACCGGCATGGGGCTAGTTTACTGGATCTCTGCAGAGTAAACAACCTTTCCCCTACCTCTCTAAGCATGCAGCTCATAGGGGAAACTGAGGCACACTCATTACAAATCATGGGGAGAGGTGATTGGTGGGTGATGCTGAGAAAAACCAGCTGATGGTTGGAGAGGGGGAATCCGCACCGGAGAGCTCAGAGAGCAGGGCTTGGTGAACTCAAGTCCAGTGCATGGCCCTTTTGGAGACTGGGGGAGCTGACCCAGGGCGGCCGGGTGAATGCAGAGGGGAGGGTGAGGAGATGGGAGCAGAGGGTCGGATGGGCCATTGCCTTGGAAGCTGAAGTTACCGAGGACGAGTGTGGGAAGCTGAGGAAAGGAAGGGAGAGCTGGGGTGGGGATCAGAGAGGGTGACTGAGAGGCAGGAGCGGGATCAGACTCTGATCCATAGTGTCCCTGTTGCTCCCATCACTGCAGTGTCCAAGGGCTGGAGCTGTAAAGGGACAAAGGTGCCTAAATCACAGAATCAGGCCCCCTGGGGTTCACAAAGTCATCCCCACCCCCGGGCTGCTGCCAAGCCCTGTAGATGCCTGAACTCACTTGGCACCTCGGGATCTGTGTTCCTGCCTCTGGGCTTGTGCCCCGCAGCTTCCCCGCCAGGTGCCCAGATGCCTGAGTCCCAGAGCGATGCGTGGACCGAGGGACAACAGGTGTCCTCCACCTAACTCGTCTGGGGGCCCAATGCAGTGGGTGTGCTCAGGCCGCTTGCTGGATCGGACCTGCACATGAGCTCACACAACAGTGTGGGAGGAGCCAAGTAGTTTGGGCATCACCTGGGGTGAGGGAGACTCCTGGTTCCAGGCCTCCTCTGACCAATCCCCAACTAAATCATCCCAGCCAGGGCTTTGTCAAGCGTGACCTTAAAAACCTCAAAGGAAGGAGATTCCACCACCTCCCTAGATAACCCATTCCAGTGCTTCACCACCCTCCTAGTGAAAAAGACTTTCCTAATATTCAACCTAAACCTCCCCCACTGCAACTTGAGACCATTACTCCTTGTTCTGTCATCTGGTACCACTGAGAACAGTCTAGATACATCCTCTTTGGAACCCCCTTTCAGGTAGTTGAAAGCAGCTATCAAATCCCCCCTCATTCTTCTCTTCTCCAGACTAAATAACCCCAGTTCACTCAGCCTCTCCTCATAAGTCATGTGCTCCAGCCCCCTAAGCATTTTTGTTGCCCTCCGCTGGACTCTCTCCAATTTATCCACATCCTTCTTGTAGTGTGGGGCCCAAAACTGGACACAGTACTCCAGATGAGACCTCACCAATGCCGAATAGAGGGGAACGATCAATCCCTCGATTTGTTGGCAGTGCTCCTATTTATACAGCCTAAAATGTCATTAGCCTTCTTGGCAACAAGGGCACACTGTTGACTCATGTCCAGCTTCTCATCCACTGTAACCCCTAGGTCCTTTTTTGCAGAAACTGCTGCCTAGCCACTTTGTCCCTAGTCTGTAGCGGTGCATGGGATTCTTCCGTCCTAAGTGCAGGACTCTGCACTTGTCCTTGTTGAACCTCATCAGATTTCTTTTGGCCCAATCCTCTAATTTGTCTTTGAGCAGGGCATTGGACTAGATCAGTGGTCCCCAACCTTTTTGTCTGGCAGGCGCCAGACGAAGGACCGGGGCGGCGGTGGAGCATCCGCCAAAATGCCGCCGAATTTCGGCAGCGTTTCAGCAGCGACGCCTCTTGATGACGCCGCTTGCCACCAACAAGCGATGTCATCGAGAGGCGTTGCTGCTGAAAGGCTGCAGAAATTCGGCGGCAACGCCGAAATGCCACGGAAATTCAGCGGAATTTTGGCGGATGCTCTACCTCCGGCCAGGACGTGGGTGCATTCATGGCGCCCGTGGACACCACATTGGGGACCCCTGGACTAGATGATCTCCTGAGGTCTCTTCCAACCCTAATCTTCTGTGATTCTATGATCTTACAAAACTGGGTGACTGGGCAACAAAATAGTAGGTGAAATTCAGTGTGGATATGTTCAAAGTAATGCACAATGGAAAACATAATCCCAACTATACATATAAAGTGATGGGGTCTAAATTAGCTGTTACCTCTCGAGAGATCTTGGAGTCATTATAGATAGTTCTCTGAAAACATGCACTCAGTGTGCAGTTTCAGAGGGGTATCCGTGTTAGTTTGTTTCAGCAAAAACAACGTTTAAAGACTAACAAATTTATATGGGCATTAGCTTTCATGGGCTGGAACCCACTTCGTCAGATGCATACACGAAAGCTTATGCTCAAATAAATGCATTAATCTTTAAGGTACCACAGGGCTCCTCGCTTTTCAATGCACAGTGGCCATCAAACAAGCTAACTGAATGTTGGGAATCATTATGAAAGGGATTGATAATAAGACAGAAAATATCATATTGCCACATCTTGAATACTGTGTGCAGATGTAGTCATCCCATCTGAAAAAAGATATATCGGAATTGGAAAAGGTACAGAAAAGGGCAACAAAAATGATTGGGGTGTGGAATGGCTGCTACATGAGGAGAGCGTAATAAGATTGGAAGTTTTCAGCTTGGAAAAGAGACGACTAAGGGAGATATGAACGTCTATAAAATCAAGACTAAGGCTATGTTTTTTTCACAGAGGTCGCAGAATTCACGAAATCTGTGACTTCCAGCAAACTCCATGACTTCAGCCCGTGGCGGCCGAAGCTGTGGGGTCCCCCTGCCACCTATAGCAGCTGGGAGTGGTGGGGGGGCTCCATGGGCTGTGAGGGGACCAACCGCTCCCAGTTGCTGTGGGCGGCAGAGGGACCCCGGAGCTCTGAGTGGCCTGCAGTTGCCTAGCCCCAGCGGGTGGTATGTGGGTCACGCAGCTGAGCTCCCCATTTTGCCATGGATATTTTTAGTAAAAGTCACAGATAGGTCACAGCTTCCGTGAGCTTTTCTTTGTTGCCCGTGACCTGTACAGGACTTCTACTAAAAATATCCATAACAAAATCATAGTCTTCATCATGACTGGTCTGGAGAAAGTGAATACCCAAGTGTTAGGTACCCCTTCATGTAACACAAGAACCTGGGAGCAGCAGATGAAATTAATATGCAGCAGGTCTAAAACAAACAAAAGGAAGTATTTCTTCACACAACGCACAGTCAGACAGTGGAACTCTTTGCCAGAGGATGTTGTGAAGGTCAAGACTATAACATAATTCAGAAAAGAACTAGTTAAGTTCATGGAGGATAGGTCCATCAATGGGTATTAGCCAGGATGGGCAAGGATGGTGTTCCTATCCTCTGTTTGCCAGAAGCTGGGAATGGGCGACAGGGGATGGATCACTTGATGGTTACCTGTTCTGTTCATTCCATCAGGGGCACCTGGCATTGGCCACTGTTGGAAAACGGGACACTGGGCTAGATGGACCTTTGGCCTGACCCAGTATGGCCGTTCTTATGTACTAAATAAATTATAGTAAATTGTGTGCACAGCCGGTGTCCTGGCTCCCACCTGTATCTTGGACACATCCCTCTGCCCACCTTGACTTCCCCAGCTTCAGCTCCTGCATCTCCTGTCCCCCGGTCCTCCTGCCCCACACTCTCCCATAACACCCCCTTCCTTTTCCCCACAGGGCACTCCCGCTCTGCCCCTCCTCCGGGGCCCTCTTTCCTTCCTCATACTCCCCTGTACCCCCAGTACACTCTCCCCATATGCTCCCCTACTCCTCACACATGCTCCAGCCCCTCTGTACCTCCCCACCCCGTCCCCTCCTCACTCCCCCTCCAGCCCTGCCTCCCTTTCTCCTTCTACCCCACCCTCTCTTTCTCCCCGGTCAGGCCGTTCTGTGAGCCCTTTCCCAGGTCTCCCTCCCACAGGAGCGCTCCTGAGGGCCAGCACCACCTCTTGTGTATTGCCAGGGGCTCCCTGGCAGGGTGTGGTTGGGTCTGACTCTTCCCTTCCCTCCCCCCCCCCAGGCCTGCACTCCAGGCGCGTATTCGACACGGTGGTGTCGGAGCCCGGCCCGGGGCTGCCCTGGTACAGCCGTGTTGTGTTTGTGGACGATCAAGTCATCTACGTCTACACCAGCGGGATGCAGAAGGTGGAGCCTCGCCCAGTGTGGATGGCGCAGAACGAGGGCCCGGAGTTCTGGGACGAAAGGACCTGGTGGGCACAGCGCTACCAGAAATGGTACAACGTGAGTCTGAACACCCTGAGTCAGCTCTACAACCAGAGCGAGGGTGAGTGAAGGACATGACCAGACCTAGGGATGCAAGGACATGGGGTGTGTGTGTGGGGGGGGGGGGTGCAGTTGATGTAAACAGGGTGAAGGGACACAGGGATGCGTGTTGGAGATTTGGGGGGAGGAACAGAGCCCAGAGGGGCATTTTCTCGATGGAGTCAGTATGAATGTGGGGGACAGAGGGGCATGGGGCGGGGGGAGGGGCTGCAGGATGGAGGTTCCATGCGAAAGACATTTTCTGACACCTTCCAAAGTGGGACTCTCATACTGTTCCCTCCCCAAACACCCCAGATTTCTGCTACAAGTCCCACTTGCAGCTGCCCCTGCCCCCATGTGTGGTTATTTCCTGGGCAGAGTGACAGAGGTGAGAAGGCCAGAAGTCCTCATCAGACTCTGCTAATCTGACCTCCTGGTGACCCAGGCCAGAGAATCGCACCCAGTGATTCCTGCACGGAGTGGTTTATTCCTCCCGGCTACGACAGTGACACTGTCGGACCCTATAGCTAGAACAGGGCTCTGAGACGTCTTGTCTTAATTACCAGACACCGTGTGATGGGGAATCCCAATATCGACAGCCCCAAGTGTTCAGACATCACGAGTCAGACCCCCAAAATCCTGAATTTGACTTAAATGTTGTGAGTATTTTGGGAATAATATTGGAGGTTATTTTTATTTACCCTCTGGTTTGAGCCTGTAGGAGACACATTTCTAGGGTTTTCCCTGCTCCTAGGAGAACTAAAAGTTACTGCTGTAAGAAAAGAGAGCTGAGACTCTCCTCTAATCCCATGAGTCCAGGAACTGGGGATTTAATAAAACCACCTGCTATCATGAGATGCACAATAAAGTCACAGGAGCAGGCAGTGCTGCATTCACCCAGCCCTTGGGAGAAGCTGCTCACCCGTGAGCCTCCTTAGAATCATAGAATCTCAGGGTTGGAAGGGCCTCAGGTCATCTAGTCCAACCCCCTGCTCAAAGGGGAACAAATCCCATGACAGATTTTTGCCCCAGATCTCTAAATGACCTCCTCAAGGATTAAACTCACAACCCTGGGTTTGGTAGGCTAATGCTCAAACCACTGAGCTATCTCTCCCCTCATTGTTCGCTTTGTGTTGTTTCCAGAGTGAGTTTATTGAAGGTCAAATTCCTCCTCACTCCTGAGGAGGAGGGTCTGACATGGATTTGGGCTGGAGAGTTAGTGAGAGAATCAGCCCCTCTAATGTGCAGAGACTCCCGGGCTTCCTTACTCCTGGCAGCACAAACCCCAGCACATGTCCCCCGGTTGGAGCCCCCGGCGTCAGGCAGGTTCCCCTGCACACTGTTGATAGATGTGTAAAGAGCTGTTCTTCCTTGTGGCGATGCGAGACCCACTGGTATGCCTCCTGCTGATCGTCCTGGGAATTAGCTCTGTTTCCAGCTCCGGAGCGCTCTCTGCAGGCTGGTGTCTCACCTGTCGCTGGCCCCGGTGCTCCTTCTCTCAGGGTTCTGCCCTCTGCAGTACCCCACAGTCTCTCAGTCTCTCCTCCTGGGGAACCCTCAACTCTCTATCCCCACCTCGCCTCAGTCTACGGCTGCTGCCAGTCACCCTCTAGCTCCCCCTCACTGGGGCAGATTGCAGTATACGAGCCATTCATCATTGGCAAAGTTGGGGTTGCCTTCGCCTACCCTGGGTTGCACCTCTGCAACCCCAGTACCCAGCCTGGCCTCTCACAAGGCCTGTAGCCTCGGGGGTTTCCAGGCTGGAGCTTCCCAGCTCCTCTCAGCTTCCCCCAGCCCTGCTCCACTCCTGGTACCTTGCTTAGCTCCCCCACAGCAAGGCCCATCTCTCTCAACAGCCAGAGAGAGACTGCGTGAGCTCCTGGCCCACAGGCTTTTATAAGGCCAGCTGGGGCCTGATTGGGGCGTGGCCTCAGCGGAGGCTGTTTCCCCAATCAGCCCAGCCTTCTCAGCTTTCAGCCCCAGCCCTCTCTAAGGGCTGGCTTTTAACCCTTTCAGAGGAGCGGGGTTACTGCCCTGCTACATTCTTGCTCGGTCCCCAGTGTGCGGGACTGTAGCCACCTGGCCAGGCCCCCGGTTGTGCTGTCTCACTTAGCTCGGTGATGATCCGTAAGCGTTCAGTGCCTGGCACTGCTGAACTGTCCCTGGCAGGTGAGGGTCTCTCTGATGTAATTGCTCTGCCCTTCCTGACAGGGGACTGGCGAGTGACAATCCCTGATTTCCCCGTTTCAGTGATACTGGCCTGTCACGTTGGTCCTCACCCAGGGGTGTCCCCAGCCCCTTCTTGTAACAGCCCCCCAATCCCTCCTGGCTCCCAGCACTGAGACAGCAGCAGTGAGAACTAATTCCCATCCTGCCCTGGACACCTGGGTTCCTGGCGGCCCTGCCCCAGGACTAAGTGACAGGGCAGAGCGTTGCCAAGTGTCTGCCCCCCTAGCGCAACCCCTCTGTAGCTAGTTTAACCCTCTCCTGACTAGTCTCACCCATTGGTCCCCTGCTGCTGAGCCTGTCCAGCCTGACCTGCTCACATGGGCACCGGCCTCCCCAGTGCTGAGAGAGGGGCTCTGCTCCCCGGCCCCTAAGCCTGCGCTGGGGAGCTGCTGTTCTGTCCCTGCTGCCCCCTCCTCCCCCCATTCACCCCCTCCTCACAGTCCTGGGGCTGCCAGCTCGCCGGAGACTGTCCTGAGTCCTGCATCTTGGCCACCAACAGTGTTCCCCTCGCTAGCTGCGTCTGCCCCCAACACGCACATGGGGGAATTCGGGGTCTGGTTCCTCTGGGACCCCATCGGTGCCCCCACCTCGCTCATCCCTGTGGAGTGCAGCACGGAAGAGAAGAGGGGTGGGTGGGGAGGCCTGACCCACCTCACTCCTCTCGGGTGCCTGGCTTGGGATGTCTGCGTGTTCTGTGACCAGCCGCCCAGCACCTCTCCAGAGTCTCAGTGGTTCTCTCGTTACTCCATCCCTTTTCCCCAAAGTTGTTTTCTCTCTCTTTGACTTTAGTTGATTGGAATAAATAGTTATTTGGACTCTCGTAGCAGAGTTTCCTCCACTCCTGGAACTGGGCATGTCTTGGTCTCTGGGCTTCAAACCCGGAGCCTCCTGCGGCAAGCCCATGCCTTTGAGCGACCTGCACTCTAGCTGTCTAGAGTGCTTGGGTGAGAATCCTGTTGTGGATCGCTGTCAGCTCTGCCACCAGATCAGTTCACATATGAAAAAGGGTAGGGAGGCCAGGCTGAAGTCCCTCCTGATGGAAGCGGTGCTCAAACCTTCTTCAGACACGAGCCAGTCAAACTTGGCACCGTGTACCTCAGTGTTGGTATGAAGAGCTGCTGCAGAGGGAGTCCTTACGAGACTCCCGGCACCGTTCCCCATGCCAAGTGCCAAGAAAGAAACATAAGAAGCAGCTGTCTGAGAGGTTCCCCATCTCTAAGAATGGACAATCATGGGGAGTGCAGGGGAGCGCAACCTGTGTCTGGCCACTCCTCTGTCCCTGCTCCACAGGTGATACCATCAACTCCGTCCTCTTCAGTACCTGACCAGCCGCTGGCACCAGAGGGGCAGTGAGGCACCAACAGGGTTGCGGTACCATCCATCCCGGAGGTGTTTGTTGTGGCCAGGGACTTGCTGATATATTCGCTACCACCATTGCTGGCAATTTAACAGTTGGTGCCAGCAGTGCGGGCAAGCAGAAGGGAGCATGTTGCCCTGAGCTCCCATTCAGTACCAGACCCCTTGCTCTCTGCTTATGCCGAAGCAGGCTTCCCCATCTCAGCACCGATCCCTGTATCCACAGCACCGCCCCTTGGAGCCGACAGGCGCCACACACCCCTCATTCCCACAGGATGACTCATCATCCAAGTTGGAGTTTGAATCTTGCACCCAGCCGAGGGACTGGTACCGTACCTCACCAATCAACCCTATGCAATGGTGGATCCCAGGGTGGAGGTTCCTTCGAGCGCCTGTCCTAGTGGGCAATGGCCCATGCAGGTACAGTGCCCTTTTTGGAACCCCTGGGGTTTTCCTCCGCTGCCTGGCCCACCGTCTACGCACTCCTACTCAGTGGTGTCTGAGAGAAGGATTCCTCTGTCACACCAAACAGCAGCTGATCCCGACTACGATATTGAACCAGGTACTGACTCTCAAAACCTGGAGCTACGGGATCTGGTTGGTGCAGAAGGAGAGGAGGAAGGTCCTATGCTGGTGCAGGCTGCCTCCTCCTCCATCCAGAAGAGACAGGAAAGGGTGTTTCACTGCCCAAGGACACTTCAAGGCTCACCAGGAGTTATGGAAGAAGGTGACCTCAAACATAGGGCTGGAAGTGAAGGTATTTAAAAAATCCTCCAACAGCCTGGTCAACATCTGGGCTGCAGTGGCCCTGTCGAAGGTAGCTCTGCCTCTCAATGAGGCCATCATGGGTCCAGTTAAAACCCTGGGCAGACCCCTTCCTCTCTGTCCCGATGTCAAAGAAGGCAGATAGGAAATACTATGTCTCTGCCAAAGGGTAGGAGTATGTATGTTCCCATCCCCCTCCCGGATCCATGGTGGCCTCGGCAGCCAATGAGAGGGAAAGGCCAGGGTAGTAAGGGGCAACGCCCAAGTCAAAAGACTCAAAAAAGCAAGACTATTTTGGTAGGAAAACGTATTCTACCAATGGTCTACAGCTCCAGCCAACAGGCACTGCTGGGCAGATATGATTTTCACTCCATGTTGAAATGTAAAGACTCGCTTCCTCAAGAGTCCAGGCAGGAGATTGTTGCTCTGGTGGAAGGGAAGGCAGTGGCCGGGTCTTTCCCACAAACTACCCTTGGCACAGTGGATGTGGTGGCCAGGACTGTGGCATCACCAGTGGCCACGAAAGGGGCTCCTGACTTTAGTCCTCTGGTGTACAGACAAAGGTCCAGCAGTCTCTTCAAGACCTTCCATTTGAAAGGACTTTGCTCTTCTCAGAGAAACAGACACCAAACTCCATGGCCTGAGGGCCTCCAGAGCCATCCTCAAGTCTGGGTTTATTAATAAACAAAAGTGATTTTATGAAGTATAAAAAGTAGGATTTAAGTGATTTCAAGTAATAACAGACAGAACAAAGTAAGTCACAGAGCAAAATAATACACGCAAGTCTAAGCCTAATACAGTAAGAAACTGATTACAAGAAAAATCTCACCCTCAAAGATGTTCCAATAAGTTTACTTCACAGACTGGACTCTTTCCTAGTTCTGGCCCAATCCTTTCCCCTGCTACAGTCTTTGTTAGATCCAACAGACATCTCAGGTGGTGAGCAGGGTTTTCTCACAACTGGCACAGGAAGGCTTTTGAGTAAATAAACCACTTACCATCAATTGTCCTAATCAGTGGGAGCCATCAAGTTCCTAATGCCCCATTGATGGCCCTCACCTGGTGTGACTACAACAGTGATACAAGTTTATCTTATTTCCCCAACTCCAGACATAGAAATAATACATGCAAACAAATAGGATGAACACCCTCAGTAGATTACAAGCTTTCTAATGACATCATACAAGAGACCTTTTGCATAAAGCATATTCCAGTTACATCATATTCACATTAATAAGCATATTTCCATAAAGCATATGGAGTGCAATGTCACAATTCCTTAATCCTGAGTGCCAAAGGGGGTCTCTGACCCATTCTAGCTCCTCAGGCTCCATCCTCTTCCCCTTGATCTCACCTGCTGCAGCACCTCAAAGGCTGAAGTTGTGCATTGTCTCCCTGGCCTCCATCATTCCTGGTACGCCACCCTTGATTTGAAAGATGCCTATTTCCAAAACTTTATTTTCCAAGGCCACAGAAGGTTTCTCGAGATCATTGTGAACCTGGCTCATTCCCAGTTTACCGTCCTCTTGTTCAGCCTGTGAGCAGCCAAATGGGTCTTTATGGAATGCCTGGTAATAGTGGCAGCCTTCCTGAGAAGGTGAAGGGTGCAGGTGTATCCGTACCTCAGTGACTGGCTGGTCAAGGGCCAGTCCAAGTCCCCAGTAAAAGCCAGCGTCACCTTGTACAAGCAACATTTCAAGCACTCAGCCTGCTGATAAACAACCAGAAATCAACACTCCTCCCAGCTCAGAGGATAGAGTTTATTGGAGCGGTGCTCAATTCTACCCAGGCCAGGGCCTTCCTCCCAGAAGCCCACTTCCAGTCAGTGTTGTCACAGGTCAAAGCCCCCTCAGGCTGTTGGGTCAAATTGTCTCATGCATATACATGGTGCAGTATGCGAGGTTGCACCTCAGATCCCTTCAGGCTTGGCTGGCCTCAGCGTACCAGCTAAACTGCCGTCAATGGGACTCATTTCTCACAGTGTTTGCCCCAGTCCTTGCCCCCTCGACTAGTGGACGGATCCCTGGTTCGTAGGCTTGGGTATTCCCTTTGTCAGGCCCCAACCCTCAGTATCCATAATCTCGAATGCATCCAAGCTCGGTTGGGGGCCCATCTCGGGCACCTCAGGACACAAGATCAGTGGTACAAGCTGGAACTCTTGCTACAGATAAACGTCAGCTCAGGATGGTCCGCCTAGCACATCAGGTGTTCTTACCCCACGTCGCAAGCAAGTTGGTGCGAGTTCTTACAGACAACATGGCAGCCATGTTTTACATCAACAGGCAGAGAGCGGCCCGCTCTTCTCCCCCCCATGTCAGGAGGCCATTTGCTTGTGGGAGCTCTGCATAAAGCACTCGATCCACCTCGAAGCTTCTCACCTTTTGGGAGCCCAGAAGGAGCTGGCAGATCAGCTATTCTCACCACGAATGGTCCCTATGCCCCGACATAGCAAGGACCATTTTCCAGTGGTGGGGTGCTCCCCTCGTAGACCTGTTCACAACCAGACAGAACAGGAAATGTCAGCAGTTCTGCTGTCTGTGTGACTGCAACCCAGGCTTGCTCCCGGATGCCTTCTTACTCCCTTGGAGAAATCACCTGTTCTGTGCCTCCCCCCCCCCATTCCTTTAGTGCACAAGGTCTTGTTGAAGGTCAAGGGTGAAGGTTATTCTCATAGCCTCAGCCTGGCCACATCATCACTAGTTTGGCTTATTTCTAGACCTGTCAGTAGCAACTCCAATGCTGGTCCCTCCCCTTCCAGACCTGATCTCGCAAGATCACGGCCAAATGTTCCATCTACCTGACAGCTCCACGGTTAAACCTGCAGAACTGGCCTGTTCAGAGCAGGTCTGCTAGATCTTGCTAGGCAGTAGGAAACCATCTACCAGAGCTACTTACCTGGCCAAGTGGAAGCGTTTCTCCATTTGGTATCCCCAGCAGGGCCTCTCACCAGGGCGCCAGAACCTCCCTGTGAGTGGGGGGGCCACCGGTGCTGAAACTGTGACTCCACCTCTTCCTCTGACACACACACACACACACACACACACACACACACTTCCACCTCTTCTCCTCAGGCTCCATCCTCTTCCCCTTGATCTCACCTGCTGCTAAAGTGGCAGGGCCATGGCCCTTCGTTCCCCCTGCTCCAGCACCGCTGCCTCTCACCCACTGAGTCATCTCTCAGATGAAGCAGATACTCCAGAACAGTCTGGAAACAGCCAGGTCTAGTGATTTCCTCTGTTAAGGCACACACAGCCGCAATCTCCGCATTCTACCCCCTGCTGGGTGGTCGATGAGTTTTTTCACATGAAATGTCCATTCACTTCCTCAGGGGCTTTGAAAGGCTCTACCCCCAAATCTGGGAACCCATCTGTGTAAACGAGGGTGGGTAGGGTTGTATCCTTCCTGGAAGATCACCTTTCTTGTAGCAATTACCTCAGTCAGGAGTGTCTCGGAGATAAGAGCTCTTATGTAAAAACTTCAGTATACAGTGTTCTTTAATGACAAGGTACAACATCGCCCCCACCCTGTGTTCCTCCCAAAGGTAGTCTTGCAGTTTCATAGTAATCAGGCTGTTTTCCTGCCCATTTTCTTCCTGAAGCCACACAAGAATAGGGAGGAATGACATCTCTTACTGTGGATTTTAGGCACGCCCTAATGTTCTATCTTGAGAGGACTATATGGAAGGTTGATCCGTAAATCCATACAGCTCTTTGTGGTAGTAGCTGATAGGATGAAAGTCCTACCCATTTCGCCTCAGAGAATTTCATCCTGGATCACATTGTGCATTCACATGTGCTATGAGCAGGCAGGTGTCCCACCACCTGCCTTCCTGACGTCCCATTCTGTGGGAGCACAAGCTTCCTCAGTGGTGTTCAAGGCCCAGGCCTGATCCAGGACATTTGCAGAGCAGCGACCTGGGCATCAATACATACTTTTTCTTCCAACTATGCCATCACCCAACAAGTTACAGATGACAGTGCATTTGGTTGGGCAGTGTTCACCACACATTTCAGTCTTTCTCGTGATCCCCACAGTGTTCTTTGTTCACCACAGCCTTCCTCTCTGTCCCCTAAACTCTCCTTCCTGTCCCCATCCTCACATCCCTCTGTTCCCCCCAGTCTCCCTCCCTGCCTCCTCTCAGCCCAGGGGTGGCTGCATTAACTGAATCTGCTCTTGGTTGTGTGCGAGATGGGGGCCGTTGTTTTGAAGATTAGCCTGGCTGTAGGAAAATGGCTGTCAATGGCCTGATCCTTACAGGGAATCACCTTGAGACAGTGGCCATGTGAAAAAGAGGCCAAGCATCCGAAGTTGGTTCTTTGCCATTTCTAGATTGAGTTGGGGGCACGGGAAAGATGGTGCAGGGAACAGAGTGACCCTGGGGATTCTTTGAGGTCATTAAACCAGAGCAGAGGTTAGTGTGGGGGACACCTCCTGTACCCCCTACCCACAGGAACATGGGGGTACTGTGAATGGAGGAGGTGGGGGACCAAGTGACCCTGAGGACTCTACAAAAACCACAACCAGAGCAGGAGAGAGGGGATACAGACCCTCTGCATTCTCTCTCTCTTTCCTAAAATGACCCTGACTACCAGAACTGGGGGAATCCTCAAAGAGCAGAAGAGAACTGGAGGAGATACACACCTGCAATATTTGGAGTACACCCTGCACCCCCTGCAGGGAGCATTCAAGAACAAGCAGCAATGAGGTTGTGAACTCTCTGCAGTGGGAGGTCTTTAGTGTACAAAGACTCCACATATGGAGAGGGCACCTCCTGCGAGTTTGGATTCCCTCCTGAAAGGAGCTGGGAGGGTGTAGGACCCAACAGCATAAGGGGAAACTCCATTTCTCAGGGGAGGGAGGGTCCAGTAGCAAGGAGAAGAACCACTGGGTACCTGCAGTGGGGTCTTGGTGAGATTTTCAGAGACAAGCTGCTGCTGACCCTCAGCTGTGTTTCAGGGTTTCACATTATCCAGACAATATATGGCTGTGATATCCGGGAAGATGGCATCATTCAGGGGTTTTACCAGGATTCATATGATGGACGAGACTTTCTTACCTTCGATAAGGAGACCATGACTTGGGTAGCAGCAGATATTGGGGCTCAGATCACCAAGAGGAGATGGGATGCTGAAGTAGATGACAACCAGGGATGGAAACACTACCTGGAAGAGGAATGTATTTCCTGGCTAAGGAATTGTCTAGAGTACGGGAAGGAGACTCTGCGGAGGAAAGGTAAGATGGGGGACAAGCCCCACCCAGGGGACACTACAAGTTACATCTCCATTCCCCAGCCCCAGTTCCAAAATGGAGCAGGCAGGTAGGGGGCCGTTCAGCTAACCTTGCACCAGGGATGGGTGGGGAAACAACCCCTCCCCCCCCAGCTCTGCTGGAAAAAAAGGAACAGAAATTGAAAATGTTAAAAGCAGCTCACTGTAGAGAAGCTGCATCTCCAGAGCCACTTGACCAAATGAGCCCAAATTTGCAGCACAAATTCTACCTCTTCCCCTGGTGTGATGCAGCGTTATCAAGGCAATCTGCCTGTACGTGTGCATGATGGAGCACTCTGAGAAATAGACTCTGTAGAGAAAGCTCCGCACCACCTTAATTATGGAAGTGCCACCAGTTCTATGGACACCAGCTTCTTTCACCATGTAATTCTTCCTCATTCACTGTCTGCACCATCATATTTGTTGTTACCTCCGGCTCCTGTGTCCCACCAATGACTGTAGCTTTGTCCTTGTTGCCTCTTTGTCCAAACTTCTCCCACAGTCATCTGTGTGCTTTCTTCCATGCCATCTTTGAGAAAGTAACAGATTTTTTAGACAAGGGAAATGCGGTGGATCTAATATACCTTGATTTCAGTAAAGCGTTTGATATGGTACCGCATGAAGAATTACTGGTTAAATTGGAAAAGATGGGGATTGAAATGAAAATCCAGAGGTGGATAAGGAACTGGTTAAAGGGGAGACTGCAGCAGGTCGTATTGAAAGGTGATCTGTCGGGTTGGAGGGAGGTTACCAGTGGAGTTCCTCAAGGTTCGGTTTTGGGTCCGATCTTATTCAATCTATTTATCACTGACCTCGGAACCAAAAGTAGGAGTGGGCTGATAAAGTTTGCGGATGACACGAAGTTGGGAGGTATTGCCAATTCGGAGAAGGATCGGGATATCCTCCAGGGAGATTTGGATGACCTTGTAAACTGGAGTATTAGTAATAGGATGAAATTCAATAGTGAGAAGTGTAAGGTTATGCATTTAGGGATTATAGTTATAATATAGTTATATATTTTAATTATAAGCTGGGGACGCACCAGTTGGAAGTAACGGAAGAGGAGAAGGACCTCAGAGTCCTGGTTGATCGCAGGATGACTATGAGTCGGCAATGTGATGTGGCCATTAAAAAAGCTAATGTGGTCTTGGGATGCATTAGGCGAGGTATTTCTAGTAGAGATAAGGAGGTGCTAGTCCCGTTATACAAGGCATTGGTGAGACCTCATTTGGAGTATTGTGTGCAGTTTTGGTCTCCCATGTTTAAGAAGGATGAATTCAAACTGGAACGGGTACAAAGAAGGGCCACTAGAATGATCCGAAATGGAATGGAAAGCCTGTCGTATGAAAAGAGACTTGAGGAGCTCGGTTTGTTTTCCTTAACCAAAAGAAGGTTGAGAGGAGATATGATTGCTCTCTTTAAATATATCAGAGGGATAAATACCAGGGAGAGAGAGGAATTATTTCAGCTCAGTACTAATGTGGACACGAGAACAAATGGATATAAATTGGCAGTCGGGAAGTTTAGGCTTGAAATTAGACAAAGGTTTCTAACCATCAGGGGAGTGAAATTCTGGAACAGCCTACCGAGGGAAACAGTGGGGGCGAAGGACCTCTCTGGCTTTAAGATTAAGCTTGATAAGTTTATGGAGGGAATGGTTTGATAGGATAACGTGATTTAGTCAATAGGTCAATAACGTGCCGCCACTGGTAATTAGTACCGAGGGTCAATGTTGGGATATTGAAAGTCTTTTTCCCGAGTGTCTGGCTGGAGAGTCTTGCCCGCATGCTCGGGGTTCAGCTGATCGCCATATTTTGGGGTCGGGAAGGAATTTTCCTCCAGGGTAGATTGGCAGTGGCCCTGGAGGTTTTTCGCCTTCCTCCGCAGCATGGGGCAGGGGTCGCTTGCTGGAGGATTATCTGGTACTTGAAGTCTTTAAATCAGGATTTGGGGACTTCAGCAGCTGAGTCAAGGGAGATAATTATTTCAGGAGTGGGTGGGTCAGCTTTTGTGGCCTGCATTTTGCGGGAGGTCAGACTAGATGATCATAATGGTCTCTTCTGATCTTAAGGTCTATGATTCTATGATCCCCTACACATTTGCCCTCCCCATACTAATCTGGAAGAAGGCTCCCCATGTCCTTAAAGTTTTCCCCCTCAAACCTACCTTTGCTGCAACACTTTCTTACTTCTTGATTCTTTTAACAATAAGACATCAGATAATCACACACAGTCAAATTTATTTCCAAATATTTTTAGTTAAAGATTAATCAGCACAAACATAGAAGGGAAGAGGTTAAATGCTTTAACACTCCGACTCAGGAGGACAGTTGCAGCGTAGTCTGCTTCAAAATGTTAATTCACTATTACCCATGTATGTAACTTGTCTGTTACCATGGACACAAATTTCCCAAATTAGTTAGCATCATTTCTCACATTTCACATCTCTCCATTCCCAAACAGTTTGCACTTGCTAGTCAAGGTTACTTGACATTTGTATCCATTTTTTTGCAACATACTAATTGCTTATTTCTCTCACAAACCTCAGCAGAATGTTATCTTGTCCTTTGCCATCTTTACAAATGCCAAGAAGAAAAAGCCATACACCACAATGTAATGTGTATTCTTCTTCGAGTGATTGCTCCAATGCATTCCAGTTAGGTGTGCGCGCCGCGCGTGCACGGCATCTCGGAACTTTTTTACCCTAGCAACACCGGCGGGCCGGCTGGCGCCCCCTGGAGTGGCGCCGCTATGGCGCTAAATATATACCCCAGCCGGCCCGTCCGCTCCTCAGTTCCTTCTTCCCGCCCGTGACGGCCAGTTGGAACTGTGGAGCACAGCTTAGCTGACCTCCACTTCCCTAGCTACTCGTAGGTTTTTCTCGTTCTGTTTATAGTGGTAGTTAAATCTGTTTGTTGTAGAATAGTATAGTGTATTTATTTTACAGGGGTTGGGGTTTATCCCCTTCCCCTCTCCCGGGGCCGGGGCCAGTGCCCGGTCCACAGGGTTTTTCTACTGCTCGGCCGGCCACAAGCCGCTGCCGGCAAGAGATCTTCTCTTAAGTGCCTCGAGGGATCTTACCTCACAGATAAGTGCCGCGTTTGTGAGGCCCTTAATCCGTGAACAAAGGGGAGCGGGGCTTTCGTTTTGAACAGCTCCTGAGGGAGGCAGCTCCTGCTCCTCCGCTCTCGGCGCCGACCGCTAGTTCGCTTTCACGGCGCGCTCCCTCGGCACCGGACCGCCGGTGCCGACAAGGCCTCCTGGCACCACCGTCGCTGACTCCGACGTACCCTCGGCATGGACCTCCCTCCTGGAGGATGAAGAGTTACTCCGGCCAGGCAAGAGCCGTTGAGTCCGGTGCTGGAAAGCTCCCCGGTATGCACCGTGGTCGAGCTCGCCCGGAAGCTGCGACCGAGCCGCCTGCTCCGCAGCCGAGCGCTATGCTCCGTCGGATCGCCCGGCACCAATGTCTGCCGCGGCACCGACGATATCCGCACCTTTCACTCCGGCCAGGCAAGAGCCGTCGAGTCCGGTGCTGGAAAGCTCCCCGGTACAGACCGTGGTCGAGCTCGCCCTGACGCTGCGACCGAGCCGCCTGCTCCGCAGCCGAGCGCTATGCTCCGTCGGATCGCCCGGCACCAATGTCTGCCGCGGCACCGACGATATCCGCACATTTCACTCCGGCCAGGCAAGTGCCGTTGAGTCCGGTGCTGGAAAGCTCCCCGGTACAGACCGTGGTCGAGCTCGCCTGGAAGCTGCGTCCGGGCCGCCTGCTCCGCAGTCGAGCGCGATGTTCAGTCGGATCGCCCGGCACCGGTGTCTGCCGCGGCACCGGCAGTATCCACACCGTTCGCTCCGGCCAGGCAAGGGCCGTCGAGTCCGGTGCCGGAAAGCTCCCCAGTACGGGCCATGGTCGAGCTCGCCCTGAAGCGGCATCTGAGCCGCCTGCTCCGTAGCCGAGCGCTATGCTCCATCGGGACGCCCGGCACCGATGTCTACCGCGGCACCGACAATGCCCGCACCGTTAACTCCGGCCAGGCAAAGGCCGTCGAGTCTGGTGCTGGAACGCTCCCCGGTACGGACCGTGGTCGAGCTCGCTATGAAGCTGCATCCGGGGTGCCAGCTATGGTCGAGCTCACTGTTCCCTCCACGCCGGAGACAGTGTCCACGGCGAGGGGGCTGATTGCAACGGCAGCATCTACGCTGCCGCAACCCCCGGCACTGCCGGGGGGGGGGTTGCATAGTCGATGGGCAAGCCTGCCTTCATCAGGCCACCCTACCTCGGCACCGCACAGCAGCACCGTTCAGGGTCGCGGTCCCGCAGATGTTCTCGGTCCCGTCACCGATCTAGGTCTGGGCACCGTTCTCCATGTTGGTACCAGTCGTGCTCGCGGCACCGGTCAGCGTCCCGTTCGCCGGTCCGGGACACTCAGCACCGATCGAGCCCCGGGCACCGGGGCACTCATGGCCACTCCTGATTATCGAGCCTCGCACCCTCGGTCGACCGCCCGGCACAGCTTCGGTGGCAGGTCCCGTTCTCGGTACCAGTCGATCTACCGGTACCGATCCCCGGTGCCGCATCGAGCGACGTCAGTTACAGACGGTGACTCTCCCAAGAGCTTGCTGCTCCTCCAGGGCCATCCAGCCGCGCATTAGTGTCGTCCCGTGCAGTCACTTCATATGCGCGGCACTCTGTTTTCCGATGTGCCCTCCAAGGTCTTCCAGGAGGCCTATGAGTGGTCATTCTGGACGCCGTTGGTGTACTACCGCGCCAGAGGCGTGCGGTGATCCCATCTCGCCCATTCCTCCGAGCTCTGGGGCCAGAGGTGACAATTAGTTGTCCCCGTCCGACCGGTTCAAAGCAACCCCCGGTTCGGCACCAGGCTCCCAGATCCCGCCAAATCAGGAGGTTGTCCAGGAGTTCGAGCCCACACAGGACCCGCTTGTCCCGGGGCCTTTCTTCTTCCTCCTCCCCACATGAGGCGGGGGCAGGAATATGCCCCTCCGGCCCTCCTCTAATGAAAACGCAACCAGCCGCTGAATCCAAGAGCCTGGGCGTGTGGTCTTACCGGGCCATATGATGTACCCGGAGGGGGCCCTGCACCTTCGTGTAGCGCACCAGCAAGCCCTGCTTATCCGCTACTGTGGATGGCGGTGGGCAAATTTTCAGAGTCGGTTCTTCGGAACTCCCGTCACGAGTTCGATGCTCTCCTGCAGCAAAAGACGGAGCTGGAGAGAGCTTACCTCCAGGCCTCGTTGGACGCAGCTGACTCCGCTGCCATGACTCTGACCTCGGGTGTTGCCACGCGGCGTGTTTCAGGGCTCCAGTTATCGAGCCTTCTCTCGCGGCTGCAGCACGCTATACAGATCTGGCCCTTCAATGGCACAGGCCTGTTCTCTGACAACGCTGGCCCTAGGCTGCTGAACCTAAAGGGCAGCAGGGTCACTTTGCTCTCTCTCGGCATGCACACGCCGGTGATTCAGCGCCGACGTTTCCGTCCCCAACCTCCGCTCTTACCGTACGCCTGGGCAAGGTCGGGACATGACCAGCGGGCGTGGCTTACACGGTCATGGCCACCATTCCGCGCCCCAAAGGAGCCGGAATTAGGGTCCTTCTGACCACCAATGGGGCAAAAGCCTGCCCATCCTCGCCCCTCCTAAGGACCCCCTCATAAGCGAAGGGAGGTCTCAGACCCATCCTAGGCCTGCAGGAACTCAACAAGTCACGATGCAGTTGAGTTCCACATGGTACCCAGGGTGACCGTCATCCCATCCTGGGATCCCGGAGGCTGGTACGCCGCCCTCGATATGAAGGGCACGTGTTTTTCACGTTGTCTGTCTCTTCCACTCGGAAGGTACCCTCGGTTTGGGGCCTACCATCGTCATTCCCAGTATACGGCCCTCCCGGTTGGCCTCTATACAGCCCAGGGGTATTCAAGGTGCATGGCTGTAGTCGCCACCTTTCTTCACCACCGTCTGATACACGTTCTCCGTGTCTAGACTAGTGGCCCATTCGAAGAACCCCCAGGCCCAAAGTACCAGTCATATGGGCATCGACACGAACCTATTCCTGTGTCTAGGCCGGATGATCACTAGTAAAATCCACTCTGATTCCCATACGGGGAAAGGGATTCGTTGGGACCGCTCCGGACTCGCCAGAGCCTGCTTCCATCACCCTTGGTTTCAGGCGGGGGTAACGATTGTACAAGGTCGACGGACCTTCCCGACAGCTTGGGCTCGCCCTTGCCTCGGTTTCCTGAGTCACGTGGCTGTCTACATGTTGCAGCCAAACATACCAGGCTTCGCCTCTGTTCACTTCGATCGTGGCTCACCTGGGTGTGCCACCTGGGCAGAGGTGGCATACTCGTGGTCGTCTCGTTCCCCCCGAGCAGCCTAGGCTCCCTCCACCGGGAGTCGGCGTCCTCCCCGGTGTATCCAGGGTTGTTGTTTCATTCACCCCTCGGGGTCCCTCATGACAGACAGCCCATCTCTCGGCTGGGTGCGCACCTGGTGTAGTTTCGCACTCATGGCCTTCGGTCAGCGCAAGGCCTGGCCTTCCACATCAATGTCCGAGAGCTGAGAGCAGTCTGCCTTGTGTACCAGGCAATTCAGCTGGCGGATCGTCTCAGCAGATCCTTCCTGTCTCACAAGTGGTGGTTTCCTCCCGTCTTTATCTCTTCCGTTTTCCAGAAGTGGGTCGTCCCCCGCATAGCCTTCCTCGCTCTCGCAAGAACGGAAAGAGAGAGAGGAACTCTCCTCGTTCCAAGGCCTCTCCCCAGGCTCGGTCTTGGAGGATTTCCTGAGGCTGTGGGTCGGCCATCTGCCGTCCGCTGTCCACTCTCCCCGCTGGTTCATGAGGTCCTGCTTCAACTCCGCAGGGACAGAGCGCCCCTGATCGGGATCGCTCCAGTGTAACCTGGGCGGCGCTGACACACCCTGTTGCTACACCTGTCGGTAGCAACCCTCTTGGCACAGACCCCATGACGCAAAATCGCGACAACCTTCACCACCCGGTCGTATGATTCCGGCACCTCACAGCAGGACTCCTGCGTGGCTAAACCGATCCGAGTTACGTTGTTCGGCCTCGGTTCTGCGACATTCTCCGGGGTGGTAGACAATCGTCCATTCGGTTCAAGTATCTAGGCAAGTGGAAGCATTTCTCATACTGCTCCGAAACGCGCGATGTTTCTCCCGCCAAGATCCCGCTCCATTCCATCTGGTTCCTCAGGGCTTGGAGCGTTTATACAACTCCCCAGTGGGGCCCCGCCATACAACTGACTCTTTATGCTGGTTCTGCCCAGTTTTACAACTGCCCTATTCGAGCCAATGTCAACATGCTCCTTGAAATACTGTGTTCCTCAAGGACAAGGGCAGTTATAACCACGTCCGACCTGCCTCCTTGCGGAGGTGTCTGCCTTTTATATCTACCGGGATATCTTCCTTCCGGTGGAGAGCAACAATTGCCCTCCTTTGACATCCGTAGGGCGTCTGCAATCTATATCTAGCAGGCAGAGCCCGCTTGTAACGCCCCCAAAACCTTCATCGTACCGCCATACCGGACGAAGGGCATACCTGTCTCCTCCTAGAGGATTTCATCTTCAATGATGTTGTGCATACGCACCTCCAGTGTTTTGGCCCATGTTCCATAGCACCACCTGACTGCACATTCTGCCAGGGCTCAGGCTTCTCTGCGGCCTTCCTGGCTCACATACCCTTCCAGGGGATGTGTCATGCTACTACCTGGTCCTCTATCCGGACCAGTTCTTCTTTGGTCCAGCAGTCCAGAGCTGATGCAGCCTTTGGCTTCGCAATTTGCATTCTGCGACATCTACCTCCGACCCCACCGCCTAGGTAAGGCTTGGGAATCACCTAACTGGAATGCATTGGAGCAATCACTCGAAGAAGAAAAGACGGTTACTCACCTGTAGTAACTGTTGTTCTTCGAGATGTGTTGCTCCAATCCATTCCAGACCCGCCCTCCTTCCCCACTGTCAGAGTAGCCGGCAAGAAGGAACTGAGGAGCGGACGGGCCGGCTGGGGTATATATTTAGCGCCATAGCGGCGCCACTCCAGGGGGCGCCAGCCGGCCCGCCGGTGTTGCTAGGGTAAAAAAGTTCCGAGATGCCGTGCACGCGCGGCGCGCACACCTAACTGGAATGGATTGGAGCAACACATCTCGAAGAACAACAGTTACTACAGGTGAGTAACCGTCTTTTTTAGTGCCAAGGGGCTGGGAAACTGATTTTTCAACAGAAGGGTAAATCCTTTTGAAATCCATAATATTGGGTTAATAAATTTGGTAACAACCTACAAGAAATTAGCCAATTTATATTAGCTAGTTTGAGGGGCAGTTTAGCACTGTGTGTCACTTTTTGTTAAATGGGCCCTTTCCAAGTATAATTGGTCAGTTTATCCAGTCCATTTTTTGCTCCCTGGCCAGGGCAAGATTTTTCTGCTTTTCAAATCCAGGGACTGAGAGGAGATGGGCACAAACCTAGCACATGATTGACACCTGTATCCGGAGCTTAGTGAAGCCTTTCAAGGTACTTGTGTCACTGTGGTTGGGAGCCGAGGCCAGGTCTGGGACCTCGATTCAGGATTCGCCATTGCTGATGCTGTGAATTTGGCACAGAAATTCTCTAACATGATGGTTCTCTCTCATAGGAGGGTTTCCATCTCGTGGACTCTCATCCTCTCCCACTGCCGGGGTCTCAGAATTTCATGTTGCAAACCTCCAGCAAAGACTGCCTGGATTAGAGCTTGAAAACAACTAACTTCAGTTTCTTCTTTTTCCCAGTGCGCCCAACAGCTAGAGTGAGTGACAGGTCATCTCATGACGGCCTCACCACCCTCTCCTGTAAGGTCAGTGGGTTCTACCCCCGGGACATCACCGTGACCTGGCTGAGAAATGGGGAGAGCAGACAGCAAGAGGCCTACTCTGAAGGCATCCTACCCAGTGGGGATGGGACCTACCAGACCTGGGTGACAATGGAGATTGATCCCAAGATCACAGCCCATTATTCATGTCACGTGGAGCATGAAAGCCTGTTAGAGCCGCTCTCTGTCCCCTGGGGTAAGGAGTTTGTGTGTGTGTCTGTTTTCCTAGTGGGAGAGGGGGAATCCATTAAACTCAACCTCTGAAAAATTCTCAATCAGATTTTTAGGCTGAAGCTGGAATTTCTTCAGGGGTCTGTGAGGCCCCGTCCTCTTTGGCCCCGTCCCTCTACAGTCAAGTTCTTATGCTAGAGTTGGGACTCACAGTGCCTGGGGCTCATGTCTTGCTCTCCAGTTTGCTGCCTCTGGGGCTGTTGGATACGTCTCAGCAATACAGTGTCTCTGAAGGGAGAAGATTAACAATGAGACATTAAGGCCTGAAGGGACCTTTTTTTATCATCGGATCTGAGCTCTTGAATAGCCCAGGGCAGGGGGGAATCTCACCAGGGACCCCAGCATCTATTCTGGTCATGTGGGGACAAACTAGATCTGATCCTTCAGAAGGAGATGCCCATTCCAGATGTAAAGTCTCCAAGGGATGGAGAATTTACCACATCCCAGGGGAAGCTCAAATCTGCCCCTTATTTCCAGACAGAATTGGTCTGGCTTCAGCTTGCAGCCCGGTCTCAACTTCATGCACTCGTGGTCCTGCCATGAGTGCAGGGGACGGGACTAGATGACCTCTTGGGGTCTCTTCCAGTCCTATGATTCAGCAGGTTCTCAGAAACATGGCTCTACGGGTCCTTCATTCTTGGCCCTGTGGCCAGAGAGAGATGTTTAATTTTGGGAGCAGCTTGTTTCTGTGTGCAATGATGCTGGAAGAGAGGGTGTGGCCTTGGAATGGAGTGAGGAGGGAGATTAGATCCTGCATCAGCGGGGAGAGTCTCCTATGCCCCAGCACAAGAAAGTCTAGGAAGAATTTATTACACATGGAGCTGCCTTCCAGCCATCTTTTTGCTTGGTTAATCGGGATGTGGAAAAATGCAGCATTTGGAAGTGCAAACAATTTCTAAAAGGGCAGCCTGCACTGGAAATCTGGTCATCAGATGGTTTCACAGCAAAATCCTACCACCATGTCCCCTGCCAATTTTGTGTCATAAACCACATTTCCTTATTCTCTTAGAAATATTTTTTCTTTGTGCTGTATTATTATGTGGATCTTTCAGACAACAGTAAGGAGGGAAATAGGCTTCTAGGATGGAGGCTGGCACAACTGATTAAGAGAGCTTTAAACTAGGAATTTGGGGGAGATGGTTGGGAGATGTCCAGGTAATGGAATTCAACATTGAGAGGGAAGAAAACAAACTAAGAGAGGATGCAGCCATGGGCAGAAGAATGGACATAAGGAGGAAGGGTAGTGTAGATACCAGTCTAATCGGTGATACTGGTGGTAGAATGTCTGTGCCTAACCGGGTAAAGAATGTCAGTGAAGCCAAATGGCAAAAATTAAGCTGTCTGTACACTAATGCAAGGAGCCTAGGAAACAAAATGGAGGAACTAGAGCTACTGGTGCAGGAAGTGAAACCGGATATTATAGGGATAACAGAAACATGGTGGAATAGTAGCCATGACTGGAGTACAGGTATTGAAGGCTATGTGCTGTTTAGGAAAGACAGAAATAAAGGCAAAGGTGGTGGAGTAGCATTGTATGTCAATGATGAGGTTAACTGTAAAGAAATAAGAAGGGATGGAATGGATAAGACAGAGTCGGTCTGGGCAAAAATCACATTGGGAAAGAAAGCTACTAGAGCCTCTCCTGAGATAGTGCTTGGGGTGTGCTACAGACCGCCTGGATCTGATTTGGAGATGGATAGAGACCTCTTTAATGTTTTTAATGAAGTAAACACTAATGGGAATTGTGTGATCATGGGAGACTTTAACTTCCCAGATATAGACTGGAGGACAAGTGCTAGTAGTAGTAATAGGGCTCAGATTTTTCTGGATGTGATAGCTGATGCATTTCTTCATCAAGTAGTTGAAGAGCCAACAAGGGGAGATGCCATTTTAGATTTGGTTTTGGTGAGTAGTGAGGACCTCATAGAAGAAATGATTGTAGGGGACAACCTTGGTTCAAGTGATCATGAGTTAATTCAGTTCAAACTAGATGGAAGGATAAACAAAAATACATCCGGGACTAGGGTTTTTTATTTCAAAAGGGCTAACTTTAAAGAATTAAGGAAATTAGTTAGGCAAGTGGATTGGACTGAAGAACTTGTGGATCTAAAGGCAGAGGAGGCCTGGAATTACTTCAAGTCAAAGTTGCAGAAACTATCAGAAGCCTGCATCCCAAGAAAGAGGAAAAAAATCATAGGCAGGAGTTGTAGACCAAGCTGGATGAGCAAGCATCTCAGAGAGGTGATTAAGAAAAAGCAGAAAGACTACAGGGAGTGGAAGATGGGTGGGATTAGCAAGGAAAGCTACCTTATTGAGGTCAGAACATGTAGGGATGAAGTGAGAAAGGCTAAAAGCCATGTAGAGTTGGACCTTGCAAAGGGAATTAAAACCAATAGTAAAAGGTTCTATAGCCATATAAATAATAAGAAAACAAAGAAAGAAGAAGTGGGACCCTAAACACTGAGGATGGAGTGGAGGTTAAAGATAATCTAGGCATGGCCCAATATCTAAATAAATACTTTGCCTCGGTCTTTAATAAGGCTAATGAGGATCTTAGGGATAATGGAAGGATGACAATTGGGAATGAGGATATGAAGGTAGATATTACCACATCCGAGGTAGAAGCCAAACTCGAACAGCTTAACGGGACTAAATTGGAGGGCCCAGATAATCTTCATCCAAGAATATTAAAGGAACTGGCACATAAAATTGCAAGCCCATTAGCAAGAATTTTTAATGAATCGGTAAACTCAGGGGTTGTACCGTACGACTGGAGAATTGCTAACCTAGTTCCTATTTTTAAGAAAGGAAAAAAAAGTGATCCGAGTAACTATAGGCCTGTTAGTTTGACATCTGTAGTATGTAAGGTCTTGGAAAAAATTCTGAAGGAGAGGGTAGTTAAGGACATTGAGGTCAATGGTAATTGGGACAAAATACAACATGGTTTTACAAAAGGTAGATCGTGCCAAACCAACCTGATCTTCTTTGAGAAGTGTGATACAGTATGGCCAGAGGACAGCAGGAGAGTGTTAGCAGGGAGCCTTATTCCCTGCAATGGGAGGAAGGTTTGCTATAGATTAATTAGAGCACCTGAAGCCAATTAGAGCACCAGCAGTCAGTCACATGATATAAACTCCTGCTTCAGGTCAGACAGTGTGGGTTGTTGGAGCAGGAAGGTTTGGTTGGAGCAGAGAGCGGTTTGAAGGAGTTGAAGCAGAGAACAGTTTTGAAGAGAGACAAAAGGAAAGTTTGGAAGAGTGCTGCAGTGAGAAGTCCAAAAACCCTAGGTAAGGGGCACCTGGCTTGTGTAGAAGGAGAGCAAGAAGCCCCTCCACAAGCTGAAGGGCAGGAGAGGGAAGTAGCCCAGGGGAAGGAACCACCAGTTCAAGTGGGTCACCACTAACCTCAGGGCCCCTGGGTTGGGACCTGGAGAAGAGGGCGGGCCCAGGTCCCTCCCTCTCCACTCCACTCCTCAAGGACACTAGTGGGGTAATTAAAAATACCAGTTCAGAGGCAAGCAATGGTGCCCTGAACCTTCCCCAAAGAAGAGGAAGCGCGAGATCCAGCATAACAGTACTGGCAATTTGCCGCAGAAGGTAACAGATTTTCTAGACAAAGGAAACGCAGTGGATCTAATTTACCTCGATTTCAGTAAGGCATTTGACACGATTCCACATGGGGAATTATTAGTTAAATTGGAAAAGATGGGGATCAATATGAAAATTGAAAGGTGGATAAGGAACTGGTTAAAGGGGAGACTACAACGGGTCGTACTGAAAGGTGAACTGTCAGGCTGGAAGGAGGTTACTAGTGGAGTTCCTCAGTGATCGGTTTTGGGGCCAATCTTATTTAACCTTTTTATTACTGACCTTGGCATAAAAAGCGAGAATGTGCTAATAAAGTTTGCGGATGACACAAAGCTGGGAGGTATTGCTAACACAGAGAAGGACCGGGATATCATACAGGAAGATCTGGATGACCTTGTAAACTGGAGTAATAGTAATAGGATGAAATTTAATAGTGAAAAGTGCAAGGTCATGCATTTAGGGATTAATAAAAAGAATTTTAGTTATAAATTGGGGACACATCAGTTAGAAGTAACAGAGGAGGAGAAGGACCTCGGAGTATTGGTTGATCACAGGATGACTATGAGCCGCCAATGTGATATGGCCGTTAAAAAAGCTAATGCAGTTTTAGGATGCATCGGGCGAGGTATTTCCAGCAAAGATAAGGAAGTGTTAGTACCGTTATAAAAGGCACTGGTGAGACCTCATCTGGAATACTGTGTGCAGTTCTGGTCTGCCATATTTAAGAAGGATGAATTCAAACTGGAACAGGTTCAGAGACGGGCTACTAGGATGATCCAAGGAATGGAAAACCTGTCTTATGAAAGGAGACTCAAAGAGCTTGGCTTGTTTAGCCTAACCAAAAGAACATTGAGGGGGGATATGATGGCTCTTTATAAATATATCAGAGGGATTAATATTAGGGAGGGAGAAGAATTATTTAAGCTTAGTACCAATGTAGACACAAGAACAAATGGATATAAACTGGACACTAGGAAGTTTAGACTTGAAATTAGACAAAGGTTTCTAACCACTAGAGGAGTGAAGTTCTGGAACAGCCTTCCAAGGGGAGTAGTGGGGGCAAAAGACATATCTGGCTTCAAGACTAAGCTTGATAAGTTTATGGAGGGGATGGTATGATGGGATAGCCTAATTTTGGCAATTAATTAAAGATCAATTGCCAAATTATCAGCAGGTAAGTATGCCCAGTGGTTTGGGATGGGATGTTAGATGGGATGGGATCTGAGTTACTAAAGAGAACTCTTTCCTGGGTGCTGGCTAGTGAGTCTTGCCCATATGCTCAGGGTTTTAACTGATCGCCATATTTGGGGTCGGGAAGGAATTTTCCTCCAGGGCAGATTGGCAGAGGCCCTGGAGGTTTTTTGCCTTCCTCTGCAGCATGGGGCACGGGTCACTTGCTGGAGGATTTTCTGCAGCTTGAGGTCTTTAAACCACGATTTGAGGACTTCAGTAACTCAGACATAGGTTAGGGGTTTGTTACAGGAGTGGGTGGGTGAGATTCTGTGGCCTGCTTTCTGCAAGAGGTCAGACTACATGATCATAATGGTCCCCTCTGACCTTAAAGTCTATGAGTCTATAACAGGAGAAGCTGATGAGTGAAACTGAAAGTGTATACAGAACTCGGGGTTTAACAGGTGTATACAAACCAAGAACAGTATTAAAATATCTGTATTGTCCCCTTTTCACTTCCTGCCTCCTCAAAAAATACGCATTGTGTCTGTAACTCCAGTCATGGCAGGGAAATCCAGAGCTTTGAGGTCAGTTTCCAGGTTGTCACCAGACTCCCACGATGGGACTGTGTTCCGTTAGTCATGAAAGTCATCATGGTCAAGGGGGGGTTAGGGGCTGGGAGTCAGGACTCCTGGGTTCTGTCCTTGGCTCTAGGAGGTAAGTGGAGGCTAGTGGATTAGAGCAAGGGGGCTGGGAGCTAGATCTCCTGGTTCTTTTTGAGTGCTGTCCCTGTAGGTGCTCCACTCCAGGTGATGGTGCGTCCCAGCACCGTTCATTGGAGATCTTTGGTAACAGTGCCTGGTCAGGACTCATGTGCTCAGATGCTGTATCGCAGCATTGTTAGGGTCTTTCTGAGCACGCGCGTCCCACACACCCCTCAGTTCCTTCTCAACCATCCTCTGCTGAAGACGGGACTCGGGGCAGTGCTGAATCTCTTCCCTGGTCACTGAAGGAGATAAGTACAAAGACATAGAAATAGTCAGTTAAAAACATCCCAATTATTTCCCTTCCTTTAGAATAGTTACCTAGTTTAAAACAAACAAACAAAAAAATCTTTTTTTTTCTCAAGTTTGTCTCCTGTTGAGACACTTGACCCAGGCATTCCTAATGCAATAATGCCAGGGTCTTCAGGGATTTAAGAAATGTGACTCCTGTCAGGAGCCTATGCCAGGATCTGACGGACACTCACGCTGTGTGAAGTGCCTCGGCGAGACACATGTCCCTGCCAAGTGTGTCCATTGTACCAGCCTGAAAACCAGGGCTCGTTGTGAGAGGGACTTGCAGCTGAAAATGCTCTTGATGGAGAAATCCCTACAGCTGCCTATGGAGACAGGCAATAGCAAACCCTCTCCCTCATGCTCCCCGTTGGAACCGACTGGGAGCGCGGCTTCACCCTCTCAAGCAAAGAGGCAGGAAGCCCAACTGTCTCTGTGCAGAGACGTTCAAAAGGGGGTCCTTACCGTCCGTGCTGACAGCGCCAAAAGCAGGTGCCTCTGATCGTCCCAGCACCTCAGCCATGGCTCCCGCGGAGCGCAGAAGCAGGGACCCAATTTCCCATAGTGGGAAGCTCTCCTCGGCACCGAAAATAGACCCGGTGCCGACAGCACGTTCTACCCCAATGTCAACAAGAATGTCGGCACCAAGCCTGCCTATCACTCCAGCAGCAGGAGCGGACCTCCTACAGGGCATCTACAAATGGCCCGTGGTACCCGCAAAAGCAAAGCAAAAGTCTATATGTGCTTCTGATCACATATTCCGCTCAGCAGGATCACAGCCCATGTAGCAGCAGCAATTCTTCAATCAGGATGACATCTCAGTGGCCCTTGAGCCTGACTCTCCGCTCCTTGATGCACAGCGCTCACTGTTTGACCAGCCGCTCCCCACCTGATCTGGCCACCTTCACTGACAGTGAGCCCGGCATGCAGCAGCAGTTCTCCCTGCCTGCCTCTCCTCCTCCACCAGAACCATTTATATCTCAGGACATGGCTCACAAGTACCACCTCAGTTTCCCTACTTTGTTCCCCCGCGGACAGGACCTCACTTCTCTTATCCCATACCTTGGCCTCAGTGATACCCTTGGCTGGCTCCTGCTGCCACTCGTCCTCATGACTCTTCCTCCAGACCACAAGCTTGTTCTGCGTCTATCTCCAGCTCCATCTACATCTAGAGCACCTGAACTCCCCTCTGAAGAGGTGGGCTGTGAACCATACCCTGATTCACCGACTCCTAACTCTCCATTAGCTCCAGACGGAGCCCTCATGCCTCCACCTCTACAGAATGTGGACTACTTTAAGCAATTCCAGGAACTTTTCAAGAGAGTGGCACTCAGCCAAGACATCCCTTTAGAGGAAGTCCAGGAGACACAACATAGACTCCTCAAAATCCTCCAACCCTCTGCACCCTCAGAGATCGCGCTCCCCATAAATGAAGCCCTCCTGGAACCAGCTGACCCCCTCTGGCAGACCCTAGCCTCTATCCCAACCAACATGCAAAAAGGCTGAACGTAAATATTATGTTCCTGCTAAGGATGTAGATTTCTTATTTTCATCCACAATCAAATTCTCTTGTAGTGAATGCAGTGACACACAGGACGAAACAGCCACACTACCAACCCACCCCACAGGACAATGACCTCAAGGTCATGACTCCTTGACCTTCTGGGCTGCAAGGTTTATACCTCCTCCACTTTGCAATTCAGAATTGCAAACTATTCCGCCCTCCTTGCAAACTACGACTTCGACAACTACAACAAGCTCTTTGATTTTACTTCCCATATCTCGGAGGACAGGAGAACAGACTTTAAGTCAGTCCTTGTCAAGGGCCGACTGGTGTCCAGGACGGCCCTACAAGCATCTCTGACATGGCGGACACAGCAACCCTGCAATACCGCAACTGCGGTGGTTATATGCAGATCTTCCTGGCTGTCTGCATCCGGTATCCCCAAAGACCTGCAGACCAAAGTGGAGGACCTCCCCTTTGATAAAGATAAGCTTTTTTCCAAAAAAATTGATTAATGCAGTAAAAGTCCCTCTAGTTTCAATAAGTCCCTCTAGTTTAAGTGCTAAATATTTATTATGAATTGAAGTGGTAGAGGCTGGGTCTAGTGTCCAAGACTTTCTGTGGTGGGGAGCAATGCATGGTAGCTGCACTGGAAGGGGTGGAGGGTTCAGGACTCAGCCCTAACCTGGAGAGCTGACTGACTTATGCCTGCAATGGGATGAAAGGAGGGTTTTAGTGCGGGGGGTGGGATTTTTCCTCACTGATCATTCTCTCCATTCCATTTCAGAACCAAATAACAGTCTGATTCCCACTGTGGCTGGAGTTATCACTGCAGTTCTCCTGATTGGTGGTATAATTGGAGTAGTCGTCTGGAAAAAGAAATGCCCAGGTAAGGAGCCTAGAATGGGGGGATTCCCTGGACTTGCCGGGCCCTGCCCGTACTCCTAAGGGCAACAGCAATACAGGAGCCAGTGTCAGTGCGGTGTAACTGCCCCACTGTGGGACTGAGCTAATGACACCCAATGGGAGCTGCTGAAGGGCCAGACCCAGAAACTGGGTGTGGGTTACAGTTAATATGGGGTTAGGTTTTCCAAAGAGCTCAGCAGCCAGTGCACCAAGGTCTTTGGAAACAGTCTCATTGTGTCTTTCTCTCCTGCTGATCATGAGCGCCTGGGATCTTGAGTCCATTACTGAGTGCCAGGGGTCTGTGCTGGGCCAGGGGCCCTGTTTCTGAGCTGCGGACACTGATTGCAGTTGGTTCCTGCCTTGGGAGCTGCATTCACTGACATTTGCCTTTTCTCTGCAGGGAGAAAGGAAGACGGCTACACTGTAGCTCAGGGTAAGTGACAACAAACCCATCGCCTCTTTTCAAGTGGCCACCTCCGAACAGCCATCAGTATTTCCTTGTGGATTTTAGCCTGGAGCCACTGACAGGAGATCCTCACTCACACTCATAGGCCTTGTCTGCACTGAGGATTTTAGGGAAATCTCCAACTATTGCTGTAGTACCATAGAATCGTAGGACTGGAAGGGACCTCGAGAGGACACCCAGTCCAGTTCCCTGCACTCAGGGCAGGACTAGGTATTATCTAGACCATCCCTGACTAACCTGCTCTTAAAAACCTACAATGAGGGAGATTCCACAACCTCTCTAGGCAATTTATTACAGTGCTTAACCACCCTAACAGGATTTTTTTCCTAATGTCCAACCTAAACCTCCCTTGCTGCAATTTAAGCCCATTGCTTCTTGTCCTGTCCTCAGAGGCTAACGAAAACATTTTTTCCCCATCCTCCTTGTGATTACAGTTTGCAAGTACATAAAAAGTTGTTACATCTCCCCCTCAGTCTTCTCTTCTGCAGTCTAAACAAACCCAATTCTTTCACTCTTTCCTCATAGCTCAGGTCTTCTAGATCTTTAATCATTCTTGTTGGTCTCCTGTGGACTTTCTCCAATTTGTCCACATCGCTTTGGCTACACTTGCACTTCAAAGCGCTGCCGCGGCAGCGCTTTGAAGCGCTAAGTGTAGTCAAAGCGCCAGCGCTGGGAGAGAGCTCTCCCAGCGCTGTCCGTACTCCACCTCCCTGTGGGGAATAACGTACAGCGCTGGGAGCCGCGCTCCCAGCGCTGGGGCTTTGACCACACTGACGCTTTGCAGCGCCGCAATTTGCAGCGCTGGAGAGGGTGTGTTTTCACACCCTGCTGCAGCGCTGCAAATTTGCAAGTGTAGCCAAGGCCGATCTTCCTAGACACAGTACTCCAGTTGAGGCCTAATAAGCGCAGAGTAGACTGGAAGAATTACTTCTTGTGTCTTGCTTACAACATTCATAGAATCATAGAATATCAGGGTTGGAAGGGACCTCAGGAGGTCATCTAGTCCAGCCCCTTGCTCAAAGCAGGACCAATCCCCAATTAAATCATCCCAGCCAGGGCTTTGTCAAGCCTGACCTTAAAAACCTCTAAGGAAGGAGATTCCACCAGCTCCCTAGGGAACCCATTCCAGTGCTTCGCCGCCCTCCTAGTAAAAAAAGGTTTTCCTAATGTCCAACCTAAACCTCCCTCACTGCAACTTGAGACCGTTACTCCTTGTTCTGTTATCAGGTACCACTGAGAACAGTCTAGATCCATCCTCTTTGGAACCCCCTTTCAGGTAGTTGAAAGCAGCTATCAAATCCCCTCTCATTCTTCTCTTCTGCAGACTAAACAATCCCAGTTCCCTCAGCCTCTCTTCGTAAGTCATGTGCTCCAGCCCCCTAATCATTTTTGTTGCCCTCCGCTGGACTCTTTCCAATTTTTTCCACATCCTTCTTGTAGCGTGGGGCCCAAAATTGGACACAGTACTCCAGATGCGGCCTCACCAATGCTGAAGAGAGGAGAATGATCACATCCCTCGATCTGCTGGCAATGCCTCTACTTATACAGCCCAAAATGCCATTAGCCTTCTTGGCAACTAGGGCACACTTTTGACTCATATCCAGCTTCTCATCCACTAACCCCTAGGTCCTTTTCTGCAGAACTGCTTCCTAGCCATTCAGTCCCTAGTCTGTAACAGTGAATGGGATTCTTCCGTCCTAAGTGCAGGACTCTGCACTTGTCCTTGTTGAACCTTGTAATGGGTTCAGGACTCACCCCAGCGGCGCCTCCTGCTGGTGACTCTGGGAATTAGCTCTTTCCAGTGGAGCGCCTCCTCCTGGTGGAGTCCTGTCCATTGTTCTGTCCTCTGTTGTTGTTTCTGGACCCGCGTTGCTGCGTGCTCGGCGGCGTCCTCTTCGAGGCCACTGCCCTCTGGCATTGCCCCTTAGTCCATCTGCGCCCCTTTCCGGGGGGGTCAGTGCTCAGCGGTCCCACACCCCAGTCACTATGTCCAACCGCCCTCTGAGTCTAATCCCTCCTGTCAGGGATCTGGCGTAGCAATATGGCCGCTCCCTACGGCCAATGGCTGGGTGCATTGCAAGGAGTGAAGGGGGGGGAGACCCAGGCCTGCCCTCTACTCTGGGTCCCGGCCCAGGGACCCTCTGGCATCAGCCTCGCTGTCCTTCTCTCCCCTTCGGCTGTCTGTTTCCCTGGGCCGCTTCCCCTACGGCCCCTTGCACCCGCTAGGCCTTTCCCTTCAGGGCCTGCAGCCTGGCAGGCTACGGGTTCAAGCTCCCTAGCCTCCCTGAGCCTGGCCAGCTCTGTGCTGTCCGCGGTGCTAGTCTCCTCCCTTGGAGACTGACCTTCCCCTGTCGAAGGCCTGGGACAGACTGACTGCTCCTGCTCTGGGCAGCCTTTATATACCCCTGAGCCTGGCCCTGATTGGCTGTCTCTAATCTGGGCCCTGATTGGCTCACAATAAGCCCCTCTCTGATTGGCTCACTGTCTGCGCAGGCGCCCTGGCCTGCCGCAGCCCACTCTCACAGGGAGTGGGGCAATCCGCCCCACTACAAACCTCATCAGGTTTCTTTTGACCCAATCCTCTAATTTGTCTAGGTCCCTCTGTATCCTATCCCTACCCTCCAGCATATCTACCACTCCTCCCAGTTTAGTGTCATCTGCAAACTTGCTGAGGGTGCAGTCCTTGCCGTCCTCCAGATCGTTAATGAAGATATTGAACAAAACCAGCCCTAGGACCGATCCGTGGGGCACTCCACTTGATACCGGCTGCCAACTAGACATGGAACCATTGATCACTACCCGTTGAGCTCGACCATCTAGCCAGCTTTCTATCCACCCTATAGTCCATACTTCTTTAACTTGCCGGCAAGAATACTGTGGGAGACCGTATCAAAAGCTAATACATCCCAGAATGATGTTTGCTTTTTTTGCAACAGTGTTACACTGCTGACTCATATTTAGCTTGTGATCCACTGTGACCCCTAGATCCCTTTCTGCAGTACTCCTTCCTAGGCAGTCATTTCCCAATTGTTTATGTGTGCAACTGATTGGTTCTTCCCAAGTGAGGTAATTTATTGTCCTTATTGAATTTCATCCTATTTACTTCAGACCATTTCTCCAATTTGTCCAGATCATTATGAATTTTAATCCTGTCCTCCAAAGCACTTGCATCCCCTCCCACCTTAGTATAGTCCACAAACTTTATAAGTGTACTCTCTATGCCATTATCTAAACCATTGATGAAGACATTGAAGAGAACCAGACCCAGAACTGATCCCTGAGGGACCCCACTCGTTATGCCCTTTCAACATGACTGTAAACTATTGATAACTACTTTCTGGGAACGGTTTCCAACCAGCTCTGCACCCACCTTATAGTAGCACCCTCAGGCTGTATTTCCCTAGTTTGTTAAGGTCCTGTGAGACCGTATCAAAAGCCTTACTAAAGTCAAGATATACCACATTGTAGCAGGGTGGACCCTGCTCCGGCCCTGAGGGCTTTGAAATGCTGCCTGACAGGGCTTGAGAGGCGTGGCTCTGGAAGCTGGGCTGATTAAACAAGTGGCTGCAGCTGGGGGCCACGCCCCAAACTGAAGCCCTGGGGCTTATAAGAGGAAGGGAAGCCAGAGCCCAGGGAGAGTCTCTCTCTGGCTTCGGAGAGAGATGGGCCTGGCTGCTTAGGGCTTGAGTATAGGTATCTGAGTGGAGCAGGGCTCGGGGACAGGCTGAGGAGCTAGGGAAGCTCCAGCCTGGAAAGCCCCAGGCTGCAGCCTAGCTATAGGCCAAAGGTACTGGGGATTGCAGAGGGCAACCTAGGGGTAGGACAAGGCAGCAGGTCCAAACCCCCTTTGCCTGTGATGAGTGGGCTGATACTGCAGTCTGCCCCAGGGCGTGGGGCTAGACCATGACTGTCAGTAGCCACTACTGAGGCAAGGCGGGGATAGTAGCGTGGGGTTCCCCTGGGAGGGGGAGACCCAACCATAAATAGGGGGCACCGGGTCCAGGGAGGGACGCCGGGGCCAGAGAACAGGCGGGTCACCAGCCTGCCGAGGGCGCTCCAGGGCCGGACCGAGGGACATTCCGGGACCGACCAGCAGGAGGCGCGGCAGGGGTGAGTACCACCCGCTTACACACATCTACCATTTTCCCCCATACACAAGGCTTGTTACCCTGTCAAAGAAAGCTATTAGGTTGGTTTGACACAACTTGTTCTTGACAAATCCATGCTGACTGTTACTTGTCACCTTATTATCTTCTAGGTGTTTGCAAATTGATTGCTTAATTATTTGCCCCATTATCTTTCTGGGTACTGAAGTTAAACTGACTGGTCTGGCATTCCACGGGTTGTCCCTAATCCCCTTTTTATAGATTGGCACTATATTTCCTCTCTTCCAATCCTCTCTCCCATCTTCCATGACTTTTCAGGGATATTGGCTCAAATATCTCTTCTGTCAGTTCCTTGAGTATTCTAGGATGCATTTCATCAGGCCTTGGTGACTTGAAGACATCTAACTTGTCTAAATAATTTTTAACTGGTTCTTTCCCTATTTTAGCCTCAGATTCTTCATCAATTTCACTGGTGTTCACTATGTTAGACGCCCAATCACTATGAAACGTTTTGGTGAAAACTGAAACAAAAACATTATGTAGCCCTTTTCCCATTTTCATATGTTCTGTTATTGTCTTTTCTTCCTCATTGACTAATGGGCCTACCCTGCCCTTGGTCTTCCTCTTGCTTCTGATGTATTTGTAGAATGTTTTTTTGTTACCGTTTATGTTTCTAGCTAGTTTGGTCTCGTTTTGCACCTTGGCCTTTCTCTTTTTGCCCCTACAGACTTGTGTTAGTTGTTTATGTTCCTCCTTGGTAATTTGACCTAGTTTTTACTTTGTGTAGGACTTTTTTTTTATTTTATTTTTAGATCATTGAAGATCTCCTCATTAAGCCAGCCTTTTGTCTTCCCATCCTTCATTTCTTTCCTGTGCAGTGGGATAGTTTGCACTTGTGCTTTTGATAATATCTCACTGCGAACTTTCCAACTCTCCTGAACTGTTTTCCCCTTATACTTGCTTCCCATGGGGTCTTACCTACCAGCTCCCTGAGTTTGCTAAAGTCGCCTTCTTGAAATCCATTCTTTTATTGTGTGTTTTCCCTCCTACCATTCCTTAGAATCATGAACTCTATCATTTCATGATCACTTTTACCCAAGCAGCCTTCCACTTTCAAATTCTCAGTCATTTCCTCCCTATTTGTCAAAGTCAAATCTAGACCAGCCTCTCCCCTAGTAGCTTTCTCCACCTTCTGAAAGAAAAATTGTCTCCAACTTGTGCCCTACTCTCTTATTTTCCCAACAAAGGTCTTGTTCAGTAGTGTAGAGTGGCTTTAGACACATGTTCTATAACCTTGTTCAGAGGAAGTCTAGATGATACAAGTATCAGAGGGGTAGCCATGTTAGTCTGTATCCACAAAAACAAGAAGTCCAGTGGCACCTTAAAGACTAACAGATTTATTTGGGCATAAGCTTTTGTGGGTAAAAAGCCTCAGTTCTTCAGATGCATGGAGTGAAAGTTACAGATGCAGGCATTATATAATGACACATGAAGAACCAGTGGAGAACCAGTGTTGACAGGGCCAAAGATACAGTGATTAAAAACACCTGAATCCCATCTCTTCAATTGCTCCACCTTTGCTGTCACTGGTGGAATTGCATTGCTTGTGGTTATGGGTCCAAATTTTGCTTGTGTAGACAAGGGGATAGTCAGGAATGTATATGGTGGTGTTGGGCTGAATTATTATCCCCCTAGAGCTGTGCTGTGTGTGGCTGAGTATGACCCTGAAGGTGTCTGACCTGCTTTTAATTTTACACTTCTTCTGACCTACCTGAAAGTTGCTTTTGTGCTTGAATGCTGGGCATGATTCAAAGCCTGTTGAAGCCAATGGGAGTTTTTCCATTGATTTCAGATCAGCACCTCTGCCCCCTCGATGACCACAAGTTCAAATCCCCTCCTCAATTGTCTCCTGTAATTAGCTTTAGGAACAGGACCAAAACTAAAACTATGGGAAATATTTACATAAATGATGGACTGCATCTGAGGCCATCTAATGCCTGGTAGCAAGAGACGGTATAATGTGCACAGATCTGCTGGGCCCCGCTAGGATGTAGGAGTCCAGCTCTCTCTTTATCCAACAAAACCTCCTCAGAACATCACCCTTCCTCCTACAGTTGGCCCTCAGTCGCGCCTCCCTCCCTCCTCCTTGTTACTCGAGAACAACAGAAATTCACACTCAAGAACTTTGTTAACATGGAGTTAAGATTGCAGGTGCTCAGCCCTTTCCTGGGCTCCCTGTGCCCTTTCAGAATGGGAGTGTTGAATTCCCAGAAGTCAAAGGTTGGCAAACCAAGATATGCAGAGGTATTATGGCCAAATTCACAGCCACAAAAAACGCATCACGGACCATGAAATCTGTACAGATTTCACAGGGGGAGACCAGTGTTTCTCAAACTGGTGGTCCTGACCTAAAAGAGGGTTGTGGGGGGCGCAGGGTGGTTGGAAGGTTATTGTAGGGGTTCACAGTATTGCCACCCTTACTTCTGTGCTACCTTCAGACCTGGGTAACCAGAGAACGGTGGCTGCTGGCCAGGCACCCAGCCCTGAAGGCAGCGCCCCACTTGCAGCAGCATAGAACTAAGGGTGGCAGTTCCGTGACCCATCTACAATAACCTTGCCGCCCCCCGGCCCCTCTTTGGGTCAGGACCCCTACAGGTACAACACTTTCTGAAACTTCAGATTTAAATAGCTGAAATAATGAAAACTACAATTTTTAAAATCCTATCACTGTGAAATGGACTAAAACGGACTGTGACTTTGGTAAGGTCTTAATTATGATGCTTCCAACGCAACTCAAAAACTCTGCCCCAGTGGGTCTGGGAATAGGAAGTAGAACAGCACCAGGCCAAATGAAACTTGCCCTTGTCTATGTGCCCAGCACCACCCCAAATCAGCATTCCTCTTCATGAGGTAGGTTCAGGTGCTAAAATAGGGAAAGAACAAGTTAAAAGTTGCTTGGACAAGTTAGATGTCTTCAAGTCACGTGGGCCTGTTGAAATGCATCCTAGAATACTCAAGGAACTGACTGAGGAGATACCTGAGCCATTAGCTATTATCTTTGAAGTCATGGAAGACAGGGGAGATCCCAGAAGACTGGAAAAGGGCACATATAGTGCCTATATATAAAAAGGGAAACAAGGGCAATCCAGGCAATTACTGACCAGTCAGCTTAACTTCTGTACCCGGTAAGATAATGGAACAAATAATTAAGGAATTAATTTGCGAACATCTTGAAGATAATAAGGTGATAAGTGATAGTCAGCATAGATTTGTCAAGAATAAATCATGTCAAACCAACCTAATAGCTTTTTTTGACAGGGTAACAAGCCTTGTGGATAGGGGGGAAGTGGTAGATGTGGTATAGCTAGACTTTAATAAGGCTTTAGATACAGTCTCTCACAGGACCTTCTCATTAAGGAACTAGGGAGATACAACCTAGATGGAGCTACTATAAGGTGGGTGCATAACTGGTTGGAAAACTGTTCCCAGAGAGTAATTATCAGTGATTTGCAGTCATGCTGGAAGGGCATAACAAGTGGGGTTCCGCTGGGATCAGTTCTTGTTCTGGTTCTTTTCAATGACTTCATCAACAATTTAGATCATGGCATAGAGAATACACTTATAAAGTTTGCACATGATACTAAGCTGGGAGAGGTTGCAAGTGCTTTGGAGGATAGGATGAAAATTCAAAATGATGTGGACAAACTGGAGAAATGGTCTGAGGTAAATAGGATGAAATTCAATAAGGACAAATGCAAAGTGCTCCACTTAGGAAGGAACAATCAGATGCACACATGCAGAATGGGAAATGACTGCCTAGGAAGGAATACTGCAGAAAGGGATCTGAGGGGTTTAGTGGATCACAGGCTAAATATGAGTCAACAATGTAATGCTGTTGCAAAAGAAGGAAACATTCTGGGATGTATTAGCAGGAGTGTCATAAGCAAGACACGAGAAGTAATTCTTCCGCTCTGCTCCATGCTAATTAGGCCTCAAGTGGAGTATTGTGTCCAGTTCTGGACACCACATTTCAGGAACGATGTGGACAAATTGGAGAGAGTGCAGAGAAGAGCAACAAGGATGATCAGGAGTCTGGAAAATATGACTTATGAAGGAAGATAGAAAGAACTGTTTGTTTAGTCTGGAAAAGAGAAGACAGAAGGGACATAACAGTTTTCAAATACCTAAAAGGTTGTTACAAGGAGGAGTGAGAAAAATTGTTCTCCTTAACCTCTGATGGTAGGACAAGAAGCAATGGACTTAAATTGCAGCAAGGGAGGTTTTGGTTGGACATTAGGAAAAACTTCCTAACTGTCAGGAAGGTTAGGCACTGGAATAAATTGCCTAGGGAAGTTGTAGAATCTCCATCATTGGAGATTTTTAAGAGCAGGTTGGACGGACACCTGTCAGGGATGTTCTAGATGGTGCTGGTCCTGCCATGAGTGCAGGGGACTGATTTGATGACCTCTCGAGGTCCCTTCCAGTTCTCTGATTCTATACAATCCACACTGTTCTGCGCAGCGCTATTGATTAAGGCGGGAATTGCTGTTGATAGGCAGGGGTGAGGGTGGAGACTCTGGTCGGCTTAAGGGGACCCATCTGGGCACAGACCGAAGGGGACAGAGTTGAGGTTGTTTGGCAGGAGTATCCTTAACCCAGCATCTCCTACTTTGCTAGCCGTTGAATGTTGAGTATTCGGTGCTCCCATTTTGAAGAAGCATGAAGAGCACAAAGCAGTGCTGACCCCCTACAATGGTAATGTTTTTTTGCATGTGAATAATGGAAATCCTGGGAAGCTGCACTGCAGATTGATCTGTGCAACAACCACCTCACTGCTAGGGAAGAGTAAGGTGATGACTCTTCCCTTGGGATAAGAGTCCCCGTATCTACTAACTACGCTGAAACCTGCCTTGTGAGAGATGCTAATATACTCTCTCTTCTCCTCCTCTGCACAGCAAATGACCAAGGATCTAGTGGCTCTGACGTATCTGCCAAGGGTAAGTGAGGGGGGGCTCTAGCCGAGGGGTTCACTGCTCTCACTGAGTTTTCTGGAGAGGGACACCTAGTCCAAGTCATTGGACCCTGAGTCTCACTGGACCATTCCCTCTAGCAAACCAGCCCCAAGGAGCAGAACAGGGAAATAAGAGATTCAGAACTTCCCTTCTGTTCACACTGGGGGTGCAGGAACAGGTTTGCTGTCAAATCCCCCCTTTCTCTACAATGAATTTAGGTGTGAAAGACTCTAGAGAGAGGGATTTCTCTGTGGCTGCTGGTACAGGATGGGCTGAGATTTGTAATGATAAATCCAGCTGCTTCAGAGAACAGCCTCCAGTGAAACTGCAGGGAGGGAGCAGGAGGGACAGAGCCCAGCACCTCAGGCTCCAGGAACACAGGGTCTCTGACACTGGAGCTGAAAGCTTTGTCAGCAGGGTTAGAGATTTTGTCCACTGAACACTGCAGCCACTAGGGTGACCATCCCACAGCAGTGTGCACTGGCATTGCAAAACATTATGGCAGGTTCCCCTTAATAAACATTGCCTGTGTTTTATTTCTGCAGCTTAACAGAGCCTGTTGCAGTCTGTGCCACAACCTGAGGGGATCCCAGAGAGGAAGATGGATGAGCTCTGCTCTATCTCCCTAGAAGAACCAATCAACCTCTCCCTAGCTTTTCTCTGGCACTTGGAGCGTCCCGTGTGGGATTTCTAGCCTCATCTCTCTGCTCACTGGACCACTTTTTACTTTTCAGATGTAATAGTTTTCTGTAATCATGTTTTATTTTCAGAAAATAATTTCCAAAATTTTAATGGATAAAAACTTTTAGTAAGAGTTTAGTATTTGCTACATTTAGTGTGTGCACTCAGTGCTCTGTGCTGTGCTGTTTGCACACCATTTACCGTACGCTAGATATGTGAGCAGTAACTGATTGTGTGTATATGGTGGGGGACGTGTTTTTTTTCTGTAGAATTTCATGATTATAACATGATAAATTGCCTCGTATACTCACAGCTGGTAGCGCTGTTGCCATCCTCAGCTGAGGACGTCTGTTGGACAGGAAGAAGTGTCTGCGTTTAGTTTATAAGTGCCTCTAATGTCCTTTTCACCATTCATAGAAATGCTGGGTTAGTAGGGCCCTCAAGAGGTCATCAAGTCCAGCCCCGATCTCAGGCAGCACCAAGTAAACCTAGACCATCCCTGGACCCTGACAGGTGTTTGTCCAACCTGTTCTTAAAAGGCTCCAATGATTCCACATCCTCTCTAGGCAACCTGTGTGGTGAAGTGGGATATTTTCCTAACGTTGCATATGTATCCTGTGTGTGCCTCAGTCTCCCCATGTGCTGCATGTCTAACCAAGGTGGAAGGGGGGTGTCTGTTGTTGCAGAGGACCAGGTGTGACCCAGTCTAGCAGCCTGGACCCCAGGCCGTGGCCTGGACACTTTGTAACTTAGCAACTGATGACCCGAAGGCCCATCCCAACTTGGAGCCAGCCAGTTATGGGCAGCAGAGAGATCGGTTTGCCCGGGAAAGAAGACAAAGGATGGAGGTGGGGCCTTGGAGGTGACACAGGATGGGCCGCAGAAAGGAGGAGTCACTCCTGGGCTGGGAACAAAGAGCGGCCTGAGCCCACCTGGACGGGGACAGACCCAGATGGACGCCCCTGAGAACGTCTTGTGCTGTGCTCCAGACATACACTAAACACATCTGTGTTGCGCTGGCTGAGAATCACTGCAGGCTAGAGAGAGGCAGGCCTGCTGGAGGCTCGGACGTGCAGTACTGGGAGGCAGAGGAGAACCCTACAGCTTAAACCCCGAGCAAAGAGTGTGACCTTACGTAGGGTCAGTACTCTGAAGGGCGGTTCCTTCCAGGGACCATACGGCACCAAGAGAGCACTGGCCTGAGAGTCTGTGACAACCTGTTCCACAGTGAACTGTCCTTATAGCTGGAAAGTTTTTCCTAATGTCTAACCTAAATTCCCCCTTCTCCTACTATCAGTGCAATTGGAGAACAATTGATCACCGTTCTCTTCATAGCAGCCCTTAATGCAGGGGTAGTTAATTATTTTTTGTCAAGGTCCAAATTTCTTGGTCCAGATATAGTCACGGTCCAGAATCAAGAGAAACATTTTTCACACCACAAGTGCCCCTGTTCAATGAACACATACAATGCTGTGAAATATACCCAGGGCCTATATTGTTTATATTTTAGTGCATTAAATGAAAAATAAAACCAAATCCTTGTACAGCCTAAAATAACCTCCAAGAAAGATTTAGTTTATCTGAAACTTTAAGTATTTAGAAAAATGTCAAATAGATGCAAATATTAGCATTAAAAATACTTTCAGGCAACAGTTTTAAGTTTTCTGAGTTTTGTCAAATACAGTTATTGTAGGCATATCTGCATAGAGATAGATAATCAAAGCTTTTTCAGCATTTTGGGGTTTATTTACCATAAGTATCAGAGTTTGAAAGAAACACTTACTACACATGAACGCTTTATCTTTTATGATTCAAGCCTTTCCAATAACAAATACACACCCACCACAATTCCCAGATCCTTCTCAGCAGTGCTGCTGCCAAGCCAGTTTTCCTCATTCTGTATTTGTGCATTTGGTCTTCCTTCCCTACATGCATAGGCACCAACTTCCCCTCTGCCTGGTGGGTGATCGACCACCTCCCTCTGTCCCCTGGCCCCACCTCTTCCCGCCCCTGCACTGCCCTTGCCCCACCCCCATGCCACTCCTTCCTCAAAATCCCCACCCCACCCTGCCTTTTCCCATCCAGCCCCGCCCCCTTCCCACCTCTATTCCACCCCCTTCCCCCAAGTCCCCACCCCTGCCCTGCCTCTTCTCCACCTCCTCCCCTGAGCATGCAGCGTCTCCACTCCTCCCACTCCCTCCTGGAAAGTCCTAAGCACCGCCAAACAGCTGTTAAGCGGCGGGGGGCAGGAAGTGCTGGGAGGGAGGGGGAGGAGTGGGGACATGGTGTGCTCGGGAGGGGAGAAGGAGGAGAGGAGCGGGGAGCTTGGCTACCGATGGGTGCTCAGCACTCACTAATTTTTCCCCATGGGTGATCCAGCCCCAGAGCACCCACGAAGTCAGCGCCTATGCCACGCACCTCACATTTGTCTTTGTTGAATTTTGTTTTATTGTCTGTTGCCCAGTTCTCCAGTTTATCAAGATCCCTCTGAATTTTAGCTCTATCCTCCAAAGTGTTGGCTACCTCCTCCCACCCCCAGCCACTTGTGTCATCTGCAGCATTGATCAGTATGGTCTCTATACCTATATCCAGGTCATTAATAAAGATGTTAAACACTGGACCCAGAACAGATCCCTGTGGAACCCCACTTAAGACCTCTTCTTTTGCCCTCACAATTTATAGCTCTCTCCTCCCCCTCTGGGTGCAATGACCTCGGGTTAACAGGCCCTTTTTCCAGTGAAAGAGCCTTTATCACAGAGTGAATATTCTAAACATGTACGTGTATTTGTGGTGGGCTACCACTGAGAACAACCCTCCTGCTGGAACGAGCACCCCTCCACTCCTGTCATGCTGAGCCAGACACTCCACTCAGCTCCAGCACAGACCCAGAGGTTGGGCCACACACCCCTGCAGTTTACAGAAACAGATTCACTCAGCCCCAGGGCTTCTCAGTTAACAGGGACTTTCCCAGCACCCAGTGTTCAGCCTTTCTGGGAGCATGAACCCCAAATACATCTGTTTTACTTTGTATAAAACTTATACAGGGTAAATTAATAAAATGTCTGCGCTCTATATCACCAGTAGAGAGAGATGCACAGCTCCCCAGGTACCAATTACTTACTCTGGGCTTATTAATAAACAAAAGTGATTTTTATTAAGTATAAAAAGTAGGATTTACATGGTTTCAAGTAATAACAGACAGAACAAAGTAAGTCACAAAGAAAAACAAAACACGCAAGGCTAAGCTGATGATACTAAGAAATCAGTTACAAATGTTAACTTCTCACCCAAGTTGTTACTTCAGATAAAATCCTCCAGTCAGATCCCTTCTGTGACCTGAGTCCAGCCTGTTCTCACCCACCTCTGTGGTTACAGTCCTTTTGTTTCCAGGTGCTTGCAGGTATCTTTATGGGGTGGGGAGGCCGTCTCTTAAGCCAGTTTAAGACTCCTATTGTTTGCTTTCCCCAATTTATATAGAACTTCCCTAAAGTGGGAAACCTTTGTTTGAAATCCCATCCCCCTCTGGAAAAGTACCAGCTTCAAGAGGAATTTCAGTATCAGGTGACAGGGTCTCATGTCTTTGTAAGACCCCAGCCTCCATTCTTCCTGGGTTAGCCCACAGTACACAGGAAGGCTTGCAGGTAAACAGGGCCATTCTTCTTCGAGTGATTGCTCCTATGCATTCCAGTTAGGTGTGCGCGCCGTGCGTGCACGGCATCTCGGAACTTTTTTACCCTAGCAACACCGGCGGGCCGGCTGGCGCCCCCTGGAGTGGCACCGCTATGGCGCGTGTTATATACCCCAGCCGGCCCGTCCGCTCCTCAGTTCCTTCTTACTGCCCGTGACGGCCAGTTGGAACTGTGGAGTGCTCTCTGTCCTCCACTACCCTAGCTTTCGCTACAAGTTTTTTGTATATAGTTATCTTCGTACATATAGTTAGTTGTGATAGTTGTAGTTATAGTTAGTTTGTTAAGTTTAGTGTTAGGGTTAGGGGGGGTTTCCCTCCCTTTCCTTCCCCGGTGCGGGCTCATGCCCAAGGCACCGGGCTTTAAGCCCTGCGCAATTTGCCAGAGGCCTATGCCGATCGGGGACCCGCACGACGCCTGTCTTCGCTGCCTCGGCGAGGGTCATCGCACGGACAAGTGCCAAATTTGTTCCACCTTCAAGCCGAGAATGCGTAAGGAGCGGGACAATAGACTAAAGCAGCTCCTTATGGAGGCGTCGCTACAGCCCCCGGCACCGGCCGCGCCGGCACCGAGAGCCTCATCGGTGCAGAGCGCACCGGCTGCTCCGAGCCACTCCGGCACCGCGGCACCGCAGCCTCAGTCAGGCACTGAGAAGACCCGGCACCGCTCTCTTTCGCCTGCCAGAAAGCGCAGACTGGCTAAGGCTATCGCTAAGTCCCGTGCGCAGGACTCAGCCATGACTATTGCGCCATCGGCGCCTCCCGCGGTGGCCGTGCGCCAAGCAGGCACCGGGCCGTTGACTCCGGCGCCACAAGGCCCATCGAGTCCGGCACCGCCACGCTCCCCGGCACCATCCGCGGTTGAGCCACGACAGCCGTCGACGCTGGAGACATTCTCTGCAGCGCGAGAGCTCATACAGCTCGTAGAGGCACCGAGCCTCCGGCCCCCGGCACCGCCGGTGCGGGCTGTAACGTCCGTCGGGAAGCCGGCAATGATGCTCCGCCCGCCCTCCGCGGACCGCCGGGACAAGCGACACTCCCGGTCCCGATCACGCTCCCGGTCCCGACGGCGGTCGCCTTCTCGATCTCGGCACCGTTCGCCGTCCCGGTACCGGTCGCCATCCCGCCGCCGGTCAGAGTCCCGGTACCGTTCGTCATCTCGGTACCGGTCCCACTCCCGGCACAGATCCAGGTCCCGATCGCCGTCGCGTCGGCACCACCGGAGGTCTCCATCCCGGCGTCGTTCCCGACATCGCGATTCCTGCAGCCTCTCCCGGCACCGCAGATCCCGCTCCCGGTTGAGCTCCCGGCACCGGTCGAGCTCCCGGCACCGCAGTGGCCGATGGTCTCGATCACCGTCCCGGTACCGGAGGTACTCACGCCATCCCTCGGTACCGTCCGCGGAGAGGCTACCGCCTTCAGCGGTGCAGTCGGTCAGCGCCTCAGCACCTCCTTGGCCATCCCGCCCGGCATCGGTGGCCTCTGGTGTGGACAGCACCGCGCATCTGCCACCGACCCCACATGGCGATCCTCAGGGGTCTCAACAGTGGGGCTTCTGGGTTCCATGGGCCCAGCATGAGGCACAGGGGGTACCGTTTCCCCTGAGAGACTTAGCCGCCGAGCGCAGGGTCCCCGAGGCGACGGTTAGCCGGCCGGCTCCTTCTCCTCACCATGAGTCCTCCATTCCACCGGACCACAAGTCCGCCACGCTGCGCGATCCAACCGAGGCACAGTCAACAGCCCCTGCGGCGGAGGCCGTAGTGCAGGGCTTGTCCTCTTCATCCTCCCCGAACGAGGCGGTGGCCGGCGCTTCGGCCAAGGATCCACCGCCTATTGACCTGAAGGCCCATCAGGACCTGCTTTGCCGGGTGGCGATGGCCATGGATCTCCCAGTGGCGGAGGTCCAGGAGGACGAGTACCCTATCACCAATGTGGTGGGCGCGGACGCTCCCGTGCGTGTGGCGTTACCCTTCGTCAGAATAATTCAAAAGAACGCCACTACGCTCTGGCAAACCCCTGCATCCATTCCTCCCACGGCCCGCGGGGTTGAGCGTAAATACTCGGTTCCCCCGACGGGATACGAGTACCTTTACACCCACCCGACCCCGGACTCCCTAGTGGTGCAGTCGGTTAATGACCGCGAGAGACACGGTCAACCTGCCCCCCCGCCTAAATCCAAGGATGCTCGGCGCATGGACCTGCTAGGCCGCAAGGTCTACTCGGCAGGCGGTTTGCAGATGCGAATTGCTAATCAGATGGTCCTCCTCGCCAGGTACGTCTACGACATCTTGACGTCCCTGGCGAAGTTCACGGAGCTCCTGCCTTCAGCCTCCCGCCAGGAGTTCACGGCGCTGTTGGAGGAGGGCAGAAGGTCATCTAGGTCCTCCATCACGGCCGCCCTCGACGCTGCGGACTCCGGAGCTCGGACCTTAGCCTCCGGCGTGTCAATGCGGCGCATCGCCTGGCTGCAGTCCTCTACCCTGCCGCCAGAGGTGCAATATACTCTACAGGACCTGCCCTTTGACACACAGGGTCTCTTTTCCGAAAAGACGGATTCTCGGATCCAGACCCTGAAGGACGGCCGTATTGCAACTGCATTTCGGCATGCACACGCCGGCGATGCAGCGCAGGTCCTTCCGGCAGCAGCCCTCCCGGCCCTTTTATCAGCAGCGATATCGGCCATACAATAGCCGGCGACCGGCCCAAAATTGCCATCGTCCTTCCGGCAACCGCCGTAACCAGGGCCAGGCCGCTTCCAAGGCCCCTCAGGGGGCCTAGCAGGCCTTTTGATGGGACGCTCGAGGACGGCCCATCTCTCTCCCTACCGGATCCTTCCCCGTTATTTTACAACCGCCTTTCCCATTTCTTTTCGGCGTGGTCCCAGTTAACAGCAGACAACTGGGTGCTTCAAACGGTCCAGTCGGGATACCGCCTACAATTTGTTTCGCGCCCTCCTTCCCACCCACCCTCCCTGTCCCTCTTCAGGGACCCCTCTCACGAGCAAGTCCTCTTACAAGAGGTTCAGACTCTGTTGAGCGTGGGTGCCATAGAAGCAGTGCCTCAAGACAGGCGGGGCAGGGGTTTCTATTCCCGTTATTTTCTCATCCCCAAAGCGAAAGGGGGACAATTTCCTGGTGCAAGTGCTGGAGGAACCAACTAGGGGAAAAGCTCTTCTTGACCTGCTGCTCACAAACAGGGAAGAAATAGTAGAGGAAGCAATAGTGGATGGGAACCTGGGAGGCAGTGACCATGAGATGGTCGAGATCAGGATCCTGATACAAGGAAGAAAGGAGAGCAGTAGAACAGAGACCCTGGACTTCAGAAAAGCAGACTTCGACTCCCTCAGGGAACTGATGGGCAAGGTCCCCTGGGAGAATAACATGACGGGGAAAGGAGTCGAGGAAAGCTGGCTGTATTTTAAAGAATCCTTATTGAGGTTGCAGGAACAAACCATCCCGATGTGTAGGAAGAAAAGTAAATATGGCAGGCGACCAGCTTGGCTCAACAGTGAAATCCTTGCTCGTCTTAAACACAAAAAAAAGTAGCTTACAAGAAGTGGAAGATTGGACAAATAACCAGGGAGGAGTATAAAAGTATTGCTCAGGCATGCAGGTGTGAAATCAGGAAGGCCAAATCACACTTGGAGTTGCAGCTAGCCGGAGATGTTAGGAGTAACAAGAAGGGTTTCTTCAGGTATGTTAGCAACAAGAAGAAAGTCAAGGAAAGTGTGGGCTCCTTGCTGAATGAGGGAGGGAACCTAGTGACAGAGGAAGTGGAGAAAGCTAGTGTACTCAATGCTTTTTTTGCCTCTGTCTTCACAGACAAGGTCAGCTCCCAGACAGCTGCACTCTGCAGCACGGTATGGGGAGGAGGTGACCAGCTCTCTGTGGAGAAAGTAGTAGTTCAGGACTATTTAGAAAAGCTGGACAAGCACACTTACAGGGCCGTCCTTAGGATTTCTGGTGCCCTAGGTGAGATTATTAAACTGGTGCCCCTGTGCCTGATCTGCTCTTAGCAACACAAATATAAGCATACAGTATTGGAAAACTTGCCACATTCACGTTATTAAAACCAGTTTAACTTAATTAAGCACACTGTAATGCTGATGCACTAGCACTAAAGAAGTGGCACTATAGAAAAAATTCTGATTTGACAGAATGATGCAAATAATATAATTTTTTTAATTTGTCAAAATTTTATTGGAAATTTATATGAAGAGGTATTGAAACAAAGATTTGTTTTTAATTAAAAGCAATCTTTCTGGCTTTTTTGGCTGCAAAATCAGTTTAACAAGCTGGGTTTCCAAACAGTGGGAAAATATAACCCTAGTTTTACTGCTAGGTAAAGCACAAAGTGACCAAAATGAAGTCAGCACAGAATCATCTCATCTAGATTAAGGTAGCACAGAAATGTTACAGAAGTCCTATTGTGCCTTATTTTTGTTTGGAAAGACATTGGCAATAGCAGCACATTCACATGATAAAATACATGATAAATCACTGCCTCTAAAGTTCCATCAACAACTGACATTTTCACAGCTCTAGCATGAGCTGCTGTACAGATTCTTCACAAGGAAGTGTCCCTGGCCTTTTTAACTCATATTAACTATGTATTTATTTTATGAAAGTTGGAGAAAACATTGTGAAAACATAAAACATTGGCTGCCCAACTTCTGGGCTGGCAAAAGCCATACTGACTCACAGGAAAAAAAAATGCAGGAGAATCTTAGTACAACATATGGTCAGTCTATACCAGGAGTCAGCAACCTTTCAGAAGTGGTGTGCCAAGTTCACTGTAATTTAAGGTTTCTCTTGCCAGTAATACATTTTAACATTTGTAGAAGGTATCTCTCTATGTCTATATTATATAAATAAACTATTGTTATTATCTGAGGTCCTGGCCACCGGTCCTGCTCAGGCCATTGCCAGCTGAGTAAATGAAACCCCAGACCGGCAGCGGGCTGAGCGGGACTGGTGGCTGGAACCCTAGACAAGGATCCCAGGCCCTGCTCAGCCCGCTGCTGGTCTGGGGTTCTGACCACCAACTCCTGCCAGCCAGGATCCCGGCCGCCAACCCCCCTCAGCCCGCTACCAGCCTGGGATTCTGCTCACCCAGGCTGGCAGGAGGCAGAGTGGGGCCGGCGGCTGGGCTCCTGACTGGCAAGGGGCTGGCAGCCGGAACCCCGGAGTAGCAGTAGGCTGAGTGCTGCCGGCACCCCAGACTGGCAGCAGACTGAGCCACTCAACCCCCCACCGGCCCTGCTCAGCCCACCACCAGCCCTGCTCAGCCCGCTGCCGGCTGAGTGAATGGAACCCCAGGCTGACAGCAGGTTGAGTGGTTCAGCCGGCCTGCTCAGCCCTCTGCCAGCCTGGGGTTCCTTGGGGGTCCCCAGGCCAGCAGCAGGTGCTGAGTGGGGCCGATGGCCGGTATCCCAGCTGGCAATAGGGCAGCAGCCGGAACCCTAGAGCAGTGATGGGCTAAGCCACTCAGCCTGCCGCTGCGTACCATCAAAAATCAGCTCACTTGCCACCTTTGGCGTGTGTGCCATAGGTTGCCGACCCCTGCTTTATACACTAGTAAGGAGATGAGCATATTACAGTTGTTGGAGGGCTCTTATCAGGAGTAACAGGCTATAGGAAAGTCAGTCAACATTTTTTGTTTCTCTGATGAAAACTGGCCCACTCCCTGCCTCAAACCAAACCTGTCACTAATAATTGTCAACAACTTAATTTTCTGTTTTTGGCTAAGATATTGATTTAAACAAAAATATTGAAATTGGATTCAGGATTGTTAGCAAGAATTTTTGGCAAACAAAGTTGTTAAATGACAATCTAAATGGCAACACAGTACTGCTTTCATGCTTGGCTCACCCCCCAGCCTGCTGGTCCAACAGCTGCAGTAGACCCCAAAATCCACCTCTTGGGGTGCAGAGTGGCTACAGCATCAGCAAACCCTCAGGTCCAATCACACACCAATGGGCACCACCACCAGCCTTACGGACCATGGTGAAGTTAGCACAGCATCTGATCTCAGGGACAGGTCACCCATGGAGCCACAGCAGCTCATCCTGCCCTGTGTAGCTCCCCCCGGATGAGGTGGATCACTGGCAGCTGCCAGCCCGGGGGAGAGGCGCTCCCCAGCTAGGGTGCCCAGATCCAGATGTCCTGATTTTATAGGGCCAGTCCCGATATTTGGGGCTTTGTCTTATATAGGCACCAATTACCCCCACCTAGAGTGACCAGACAGCAAGTGTGAAAAATCAGGATGGGGTGGGGGTAAAAGGAGCCTATATAAGAAAAAGACCCCAAAATTGGGACTGGCCCTATAAAATAGGGATATCTGCTCACCCTACCCCAACCCCCTGTCCTGATTTTTCACACATCTGGCTAACCCCAGCCCAGCCCTGTGTGACATTCCAATCCTGGCCGAGGAAGTGAGTTACTTTCACTTTCATTCCTCAGCAGGCAGCCAGCCAGCCTCCTCCCCCCACCTACCCCCCAGCACCTCACCCAACCCAGCCCTGACGGAGGGGAGGGAGGAGAGAGAGAGGGATGCTCCTGGGGAGGAGGGAGAAAGGAGGGGGTGCTCCATGGGGAAGCGGGGGAGAAGAATGGATGTTATGGGGGACAACAAAGGATACTGGTTCCAGAGCCGCAGAGCCTGCCTCACCTCACTTCAGCTGGGGGGTGAGGGGGGGGGAAGAGTCACACTCACAGGTGAGCTCCTTCCCCAACCCCTACCACCTCCCCTTCCCAGAGACCCCAGCAGCCAATCCCCTCCCTCAGACTGTGCTGCATTCGGCTCTCTCTAGGACCCAGCAGCCTGCTCTTACATGCTCCACTGCTTCCCATCTGTCCAGGCTCCCGGCAGAGCGGTGCCCCCAGACCTAGTGGTGCCCTAGGTGGCTGCCTATTCTGCCTATGCCTAAGGACGGCCCTGAGCACAAGTCCATGGGTCCGGATGCGCTGCATCCGAGGGTGCTAAAGGAGTTGGCTGACGAGATTGCAGAGCCCTTGGCCATTATCTTTGAAAAATCATGGTGATCGGGGGAGGTCCCGGATGACTGGAAAAAAGCTAATGTAGTGCCCATCTTTAAAAAAGGGAAGAAGGAAGATCCAGGGAACTACAGGCCAGTCAGTCTCACCTCAGTCCCTGGAAAAATCATGGAACAGGTCCTCAAGGAATCAATTCTGAACCACTTAAAGGAGGGGAAAGTGATCAGGAACAGTCAGCATGGATTCACCAAGGGCAAGTCATGCCTGACTAACCTAATTGCCTTCTATGATGAGATAACTGGCTCTGTGGATGAGGGGAAAGCAGTGGATGTGCTATTTCTGGACTTTAGCAAAGCTTTTGATACAGTCTCCCGCAGTATTCTTGCCAGCAAGTTAAAGAAGTCTGGGCTCGATGAATGGACAGTAAGGTGGATAGAAAACTGGCTAGATGGTCGGGCTCAACGGGTAGTGATCAATGGTTCCATGTCTAGTTGGCAGCCGGTATCAAGTGGAGTGCCCCAAGGATCGGTGCTGGGGCCGGTTTTGTTCAATATCTTCATTAACGATCTGGAGGATGGTGTGGACTGCACCCTTAGCAAGTTTGCAGATGACACTAAACTGGGAGGAGTGGTTGATACGCTGGAGGGTAGGGATAGGATACAGAGGGACCTAGACAAATTAGAGGATTGGGCCAAAAGAAATATGATGAGGTTCAACAAGGACAAGTACAGAGTCCTGCACTTAGGACGGAAGACTCCCATGCACTGCTACAGACTAGGGACCGAATGGCTGGGCAGCAGTTCTGCAGAAAGGGACCTAGGGGTTATGGTGGACGAAAAGCTGAATATGAGTCAACAGTGTGCCCTTGTTGTCAAGAAGGCTAATGGCATTTTGGGTTGTATAAGTGGGGCATTTCCAGCAGATCGAGGGATGTGATCATTCCCCTCTACTCAGCACTGGTGAGGCCTCATTTGGAGTACTGTGTCCAGTTTTGGGCCCCACACTACAAGAAGGATGTGGATAAATTGGAGAGAGTCCAGTGGAGGGCAACAAAAATGATTAGGGAGCTGAAGCACATGACTTACGAGGAGAGGCTGAGGGAACTGAGATTGTTTAGCCCGCAGAAGAGAAGAATGAGGGGGGATTGATAGCTACTTTCAACTACCTGAAAGGGGGTTCCAAAGAGGATGGATCTAGACTGTTCTCAGTGGTAGAAGATGACAGAACAAGGAGTAACGGTCTCAAGTTGCAGTGGGGGAGGTTTAGGTTGGACATTAGGAAAAACTTTTTCACTAGTAGGGTGGTGAAGCACTGGAATGGGTTACCTAGGGAGGTGGTGCAATCTCTTTCCTTAGAGGTTTTTAAGGTCAGGCTTGACAAAGCCCTGGCTGGGATGATTTAGTTGGGTTTGATCCTGCTTTGAGCAGGGGGTTGGACTAGATGACCTCCTGAGGTCCCTTCCAACCCTGAGATTCTATGATTCTATGAAACCATCTGTGGGACTGAGCTGGAGATGGATAAGGCTGGAGCTCAGTCTGCAAGGAGACTAAGGCCCTGAAGGATGTGCCTTGGGGAAGATTAGGATGATTTAGTGGGAAATTGATCCATGACTGGAATTCATTATTCTACACAAAGGGAAGCCAATAGTTATCGCACGGCTGGTGACTTCCATTTTCTGGTGCTCTCAGCCTGACTCAGCACAGCCAGTTTGCTGGTGTAGGGTGTGTCCACACTAGACAACAGGTGTTTCTCACAGTATGACAGGGAACATGTGCTAAAATCCTAGCGAAGACAAGGCCATGTGTCATCTCCACCCATGTTAACAGGGCAAGGGACAGCCTAGTGGGGAGCCTTGTCTTTAACTTGACCTGCTAACTCTTGTTAAACTGACACAGACCTCATCTTCACTCAGATGTTAGCTCCTGTTGGTCACCGTGTTTTGTGTAAGACATGGCAAGAAAACATCTCTTCTCCTGGTAAAGACAAGGCCCTGGGGAGGCAGGCTCAGCACCATGGCAGGGGAGCACTAGGACACAGGGGGCCATGGGGTGCAGTGTGGGTAGAAGAGGGAGCTGTCTGAGGCCAGTGAGAGGAACCAGTGACCTGGATGGTTCACTGGCAGGGAAGCTGAGGGAACATCTCAGCCAGCAGTTACTCTCCTCATGTAGGTCTCCATTGACCCCCCCCACACACACACACATGCGGGAAGGGGAAGTGATGCAGCTGACGCTGTGTGGGTGCAGCAGTGAACAGCTCTGTGCCCTCCCTTCCCCCCTTCCCCCCGACAGGGAACTAGCTCCAGCTCTCCAGGGGCTTCCCCAGCACAGGGCACTTGGGGACTTGAGGCTCTAATGACAGGCAGGGTGAAGGGGAACATGAACGGGGGCATGGATGGATGATGGGGGAGCTGACATGCTCGTCTGTCACAGATTGACAGGCTCTGTGCTCTGCTCCGCCTTTAAACAGGCTCCTGGGAGTGACCCGTCAGTGTGCTAGGCCCCAAGGGTTCACACCGACCCACAAGGGCAGACGTGCAGCCTGAATGACTCTGGGACTGGGCCTTGGCCTCCAGCACCTCCTGTCTCCCACCATTTGCTCCTACAGCGAATCCACCTTTGTTTACCTTCCTGTGCAGACTTTACCACCCAGATCCTCAGTGATGTTTCAGCTCCCAGCTCCTGTTCATTTCAGTGGGAATGAGGCACCTAAATCCCTTTGAAGTTCTGGACCCACTTTCTTAGGAACCCAGTCAGTATTTTACAAAGCAGCCTTTCAGAACAAGGAGCATTTATTAACCCGCTGGAATTCAGCAGGAGGAGGTTTGTAGGTAAGTGTGGCAAAGGGACGCTTAAGGCAGAGTCCACAAGGGTAGGAACAATGGCCCCAAGATACCAGGCAGTTCTCAGCTCCATCTTCATGCTGTGTCTCTTTGTGTGTCTGCAGCAACCGCATTAAGACTTGTCTCTTCACGCCTGTCCTTCCTTTAGCTCCAGGTGCAGCCTTTTCACTTTGCTTCTCTGCAGAGCTGGGGGAAGTCACCTGCTCTGAGGCCTGGTCTGCGCCTAAACATTAGCTCAGCCTAATCTTCTGAGAGCGTTCATGGCCTGTGTGACAGATAGGCTGACCTAGCCCCACTGCAAGCACCGAGGTCGATGAAAGAAAAACCCCTGTAAACCTGTAGCTGCTCTGGTGTAGACATGCCCTTAGTCCCATACCCTGGGCTGCTCCCCTTGCCCAGGCACTGCCCAGCTCTGTCCCAGCAGTGACCCGAGTTTCTCTGAAAAGACAGAGGCACCTGATATGCTCCAAGACTGGGCTGATGACTCAAAGATCTGCCTCTGCTCGTGACCTGCCTCCTTCTGTCCAGATGGAAATCTTGGACTATGTCTCTGTCTCCTTGTGGATGTCTTGCCAGGGCCGGCTCCAGGCACCAGCATTCCAAGCAGGTGCTTGGGGCAGCAATCTGAAAGGGGCAGCAGTCTGTGTGTTTTTGCCCCCAAGCAGCGGGCCGAATTGCCGTCGTGGACGGCAGGGGCAGTCTGTGTGCCGCTAGGGCAGCACGCATGTTTCTGCAGCGGCGGCAATTCGGCGGCAGCTTCTCTGTTCAGCTGTCCGCAGCAGCGCAGCTTCTCTCTGCCGGCTGAAGACAGAAGCTGCCGCCGAATTGCTGCCACTGCAGAAACACACATGCCGCCCTAACGGCACATGGACTGTCCCTGCCGTCAGCGGCGGCAATTTGACATGCTGCTTGGGGCGGCAAAAACAGTAGAGCCGGCCCTGTGTCTCACCATCAGCTCAAGATCAATGTGGCTAAAACAGAGCTCCTAATACCCCACCCCCCGCCCCCAGTTCTCCCTGCTACCACCGTTCTCAATCACTGTGGACAACACCAGCATCTTGCCTGTTACTCAGGCCCATAACTTGGGTGTCATTTTGGACTCGGACCTCTCTGTAGGTTCTCACATCGAGGCGATGTCTAAATCTTGCTGAGTCCTTCAGAATTCTCAGCTCACCCCCACAGCTGTAACTCCCACCCCCCATGCTGCCCTGCACACTTGGAAGAAGCCCCCTATAAACACCCGCATAGCTACCTTATTATCCTCCTTCAAATCCCACCCGGCAGACAGAGAGCAGAGAGGGGCTGCATTTGTACCCGCAGCTGTTCTCCAGCCGGCCTGGGCTCACTAACCAAGCTGTCCCCTGGGTAGACAAGGGAGCCAGGCCTCCCATCAGGTATTCCTCATTCAGAGTAACTGGGAAAACAGCTCAGGGCCTGGAGGGAGAGGTCAGAGACATGCTGGCTTTAGGGGTGGTCCAGCCACCCACCAGCCCCAGGATCTCACCCATGGTGCTGGTCCCCAGGAAAGATGGGTCGGTCAATTGTGTGGGGCTATCGGAAGCTCAATGCCATCACCATGTCTGGTGCTGCCCCATGCCTGGGCCTGCTGAGATCCTAGACAGGTTGTGGGGGACTCGGTACCCCACCAGCAGGGATCTCACCAAAGGCTTCTGGCAGGTGCCTTTGGATCCAGAAACCAGGTTGAAACCTGCTGTTGTTAACCCTTTGAGGCTGTACCAATCCCTGGTTCTACCTTTCAGCCTAAAGGCGGCACCCGTCACCTGCCAGCGCCAGGTGGATCAGTCACTGAGGGGGATGGAGAACTTTACCTTAGCCGACATTGATGATATTTGTGCTGTTAGCCAGACCTGGGAGGACCATGTGTCCCAGGTGAAGAGGGGCTGGGTCCCCTCCAGGAGGCTGGACTGACTGTAAAAGCTGTCAGGTGCAAGGTGGGGGTGGCAGAGGTGTTGTACCTGGACCACAAGGTGGGGAGCGGCTGCCCAAAGGCAGAGCTAGCTAAGATGGAGTTGCTCAGACACTGAGCCGCTCCCCAGACTAGGAGACAGGCCCAGGCCTTTATTGGGATGGCGGGGCACTACTGGAGGTTCGTGCCCCACCTTAGCTCCGTCTCAGCTCCCATTATGGAGCTATGCAAGAAGGCTAAGCCAGGCAAGCCGGTCTGGATCAGGCGGTGCCAGATGGCTCTCTGTGTGCTGAAGGAGGCTTTGGTCAAGGGTCCGGTGCTTGGAAACCGAGACTTTGCCAAGCTCTTTTATGGTGTTCACCAATGCCTCAGACACTGAGCTGGGTGGGGTGCTGATACACACTAATGCAAAGGGGGAGAAACACCCCATCATGTACCTAGGCAGGAAGCTGCTGGCCCAGGAGCAGAGCTATGTGGCCATAGAGAAGCAGTGTCTGGGCCTCAGATGGGCTCTTCAAAGGCTGCAGCTGGACCTATTTGGGGTGCTGCTTCACTGTGTACACTCACCCTGTCGTGGCTGCACCCAACAAAAGGGGCCAATGCCAAGTTCTTAAGGTGGAGCCTGTCCCTCCAGGAGTATGGGATGGAGGTGGCCCATTTTAAGGGGAATGCAAATGTTATGGCTGATACTTTGTCCCAGAGAGGGGGTCTGGACCTCCCCAAGTCATTGGCTGAAGTGACCCTACTCAGTTCAGTCTCGAAGTGGGGAGAGATGTGACAAAGTGGGGATTCTTCTTCGAGTGATTGCTCATGTGTAGTCCACAATAGGTGTGCGTGCTCGCCATGTGCACCGGTGGCGGAAGTTTTGCCTCCATGGTGCGGTATAAGGGGTGCTGCGCGCTCCCCCAACCCTCAGTTCCTTCTTGCCGCGAGTAAAGGTGCTTCAGAACTGCTCTGCTCCAGCTTGTCTGCAGCTTTCCTCCAGAACTCTTGCTCGTTCAGTATAGTAGTACCTGTAGCTGAAGTAGTTAGATTAGTTTAGTTTAGTGCGCCCGTGCCCTGGGTTTTAAGTCATGCAACACTTGTAGGCAGCCGATACCAATGAGTGATCTGCATACGGACTATTTCCACTGTTTGGGTGAAATCTGTCTCAGCGATCGCTGCAAGATTTGCAGGTCTTTCAAGCCTCGGACCAAGAGAGAAATAGACATTTGGCTCCGGACTATTCTGATGAAGTCAGTGTTGACCCCGACTCCAGTGTGCTGCTCCGAGTTGGCACCCGGTACCGTGGTGTTGGTGCGCGGCAACCACTCAGTGCCATCTACCAGTCGGCACCACTCCCCATCCGGGGCACACCAACAAGGCTAAGAAGAGGCCTTCTCTGCCCCGGCACCGGAGCAAAACCGGGGGAGAGGCTAGACCCATGTTAGGCAGTCCTGGGTCCCCATCGGCCTCCAGGCCGCCAACTCAGGTTGAGCGGAGTAGCCCAGCCCGTTCAGAGCAGGCTTCCCCGGATGTCCGGGTGCCCTCCACACTGGAGGCTGTGCAAGCGGCCCAAGACGTTATGTCCATGTTGATACTAGGGGCACCGCCAATGCTGACTCCACGGTCCAGAGGCAAGCCACCACTGGGATCTCCGCAGTTACCCCCGACTCAGTACCGGTCACGGTCGAGGGAATGTTCCCAACACCATTCACCGCTCAGCGACTGTCCTGTGTATAGTCCATGCCAGTCACTGTCAACCCCCACCAGGTTGTCTGGCTGGGTTCTGACTGACCAGGAGCGGCGCCAGGGTTTCTGGCGCCCTAGGCAGAATTCGGGGGGGGTGGCATTTTGTGCGCTCCCCACGGGGCATGCGGGAGCTTCCGGTTCCACTCCCATCGCGCCGCCGAAGAAGGACTCTCCGCCGAAATGCCGCAGGCGACACCGGCAGTCATTGAGCTGCTCAATTGCCTGCCGCTAATTTCCGCAGCATGTCAGCAGAAGGTCCTTCTTCGGCGGCGCAATGGGAGCGGAACCGGAAGCTCCCGTGCACCCCGTGGGGAGCGCACAAAATGCCATCCCCCGAATCCTGGTGTCCTAGGCGAATGCCTAGGGTCGCCTAATGGAAGCGCCGGCCCTGTGACTGACAGGGTCTCCAGGCACTGCTCCGCCTCGAGGAAGGCATGAAGGGGAGGCAAAATTTTCAAATGCCTTGTGGCAAACCCCGGCTTCCTTGCCCCCATCTCTAAGAGGGCAGAATGGAAGTACTCTGTGCCCACCGAAGGGCATTAATACCTGTACACCCACCCTGCCCCCAACTCCCTGGTGGGCGAGTCGGTCAGCCACACAGAGAGGCAGGGCCAACCAGCCCCTACTCCAAAAAATAAAGACTCAAGGAGGCTGGACTTATTTGGGAGAGAGGTTTATTGGTCCTCGAGTTTCCAGTCAAGGGTGGCGAACCATCAGGCTCTCCTGGGTCGGTTTGAGTTCAATTTATGGGGCTCTCTGCCCAAATTCGAGGACTCCCTCCAGGAGTGTGACGGGAAGGAGTTCAAGGCTCTGGTGGAGGAGGGTACAGCAGCTGCCAGGGCAACCTTGCAGGCAGCGTCAGATGCCATGGATACGGCTGCAAGGTCCATGGCCTCCGTAGTATTCATGAGAAGGGCATCGTGGTTCCTGCTTTCTGGGCTGTCCAGTGAGGGGCAGAACTCCTTGCAGGACCTCCCGTTCGATGGCAAGGCCCTGTTTGCGGAGCAGACGGACGTGAAGCTGCACGGCCTGAAAGACTTAAGGCACTTGGCCTGTACGTTCCAGCTCCTGCTAGGCCTAAGTTTAAGCCCCAGCAGGCTCCCACCCAGGCCACCCACTCTAAATATGAGCCCCCTTTGTAAAAAGTCATGGGACTATAAGAAGTGCCCGCAGAGGCAATCTTGGCCTGCCCCCCAGCCTGGGTCCTCCAAGGGCAAACAGGCAGGGAAATGCAAGTTTGACGAGATGCCCGGGGGCGACTTCCCAGTTCACACCAGGGATCCACCCGCAATAAAGCTTCCCTTTTCCAACAGGTTGTGTGCTTTTCTCCCGGAGTGATCGCGGCTGCCCTCGGCCTGATGGGTCCGGGCTACACCCTCCAGTTTACCTCTACTCCGCCCAACCACCCTCCGCCCCCGTCCCTCCTCAGGGACCCTTCTCACAAGGCCCTGCTCCAGCAGGAGGTGGGGCAGCTCCTTGGCTTAGGAGTGGTGGAAGTGGTGCCAGCAGAGTTCAAACACAAGGCATTCTTTGTTCCTCCCGAAGGTGGTCTCTGCCTACCACATGGGTCAGGACATTTTCCTGCCGGTCCTCTGCCCCAAGCCCCAGGCGTTCAGTGAGGGGCGTCGCCTTCATTTGCTGAATGTGAGACGGGCTCTGGCCTTTTAGCTGGAGCAGACTAATCCATTCAGGAAGTCTTCACAGCTGTTCATCGCCTCAGCCAAACGCATGAGGGGTCAGCCAGCCTCCACTCAGCGGCTCTCCAACTGGATCACCTTGTGCATCCGTACCTATGGCGACCTGGCAGGAATCCCTCCACTGTCGATCATGAGGGCTCACTCAACTAGGGCGTAGGCCTCGCCGGCTGCCTTTTTAGCCCATGTCCCCATCCAGGACATTTGAAGGGCTCCCTCATGGTCTTCAGTGCACACGTTCACCTCACATTATGTGATCATCTCCCAGACCAGGGATGATGCTGGGTTCGGCAGGGCTGTGCTCCGTCCCAAGAGTTTGTGAACTCCTACCCACCTCCAACAGATATAGTTTGGAGTCACCTATAGTGGAATACACGTGAGCAATCACTCAAAGAAGAAAAGACCTTTTCCATAACTGGTGTTCTGCGAAATGTGTTGCTCCTGTCAATTCCACATCCCGCCCTCCTTCCCCTCTGTCGGCGTTGTCCGGCAAGAAGGAACTGAGGGTGGGGGGAGCATGCAGCTCTCCTTATACCACGCCAGGCAGGCACCGCTCCAGGGGTCGCTGGGGCGCGCCTCTATGGGTACTGCTAAGGGAAAAACTTCTGGCACCAGTGCAAGTGGCGAGCACGCACACCTACTGTGGAATAGACATGAGCAACACCTCGAAGAACACCAGTTATGGAAAAGGTAACTGTCTTTTTTCCCTTGTTATGTTGTATGGGAACCTATGTGACTGTTACTGTGGAGCCTATTTGAGTCTTGTTGTTTTGCATGACTACCGTGTGTGTCTCAGTTTTCCTGTGTGCTGCCCCAATACCTAGGTGGTGGGAATAAGGGTGTGTAACTTTGGCTGAACCCCTATGGGACAGGGGAGGTTGCATTAATGCTATGGCCAGTGACCTTCATAAACTGAGTCCCAGAAGGGGGATGCGACCAGGAAGCAGACAAAGGGCGGGGGAGGAGCAACGGGCAGGTCAGAGGCCCGGTTGCTGGAAGCGAGTCAGTCGGCTTTGGAGGGCTGGAAGAGAGGGGGGATCCAGGGCAGCTGGCCTTGGATTCCCCTGAGATGGATCAAGGTAAAAGTTACTGATTTCTGTGCTAACAAGCTCTGTTCCATTCTGTGTTCCTGTCGACTAATAAACCTTCTGTGTTACCTGCTGGCTGAGAGTCACTGCTGACTGCAAAGTGGGGGTGCAGGCCCTCTGGCTTCCCCAGGGGTCCCATCCCGGTGGGCCTGCCAAGGGGAGGCACACGGTGAACAGGGATGCTGAATGCTCTAGGGTCAGTCCAGGAAGGCCAGAGCCGAGGAGGCTATTTGCCCTGGACAGTGTGTCCTGGCTGGCTTCAGACAGAGCAGTTCTAGAGCATCGGATCTGTACTCTGTGACACCTGCGTCTGGCAAAAAGTGTCTATTAGTTTTGCAACTTTGAATGAAAGATTGAAATGGATTTTTAGTGGCATTATTTAAAAACAAACACCCCCCCTTTATTTTAAACCTACAAAACAGGGTTTTACAAACCAGGAGTGTTGGTTTAGGTTCTTAAATTTTCATATTTTTTTAACATTCCCTTGCACTGCTTTAATTATTTTACATAGCTGTACATAGCTCATATTCCCTTTTACACATTTGGAGGCAATTAAATTCCAATAAAAAACCCTTATATTTTTAGTGAATTTGACTAAATTGTCCATAGTCAAATGATTTAACTCAAATTGTCCCCCTGCCTGCAGCTTTACAGACCATTCCTTTAGATACGGGCCCATTTTTCTTTAAATGGCTGCAAAGAAACCAAAAATTATTTTCCTATAACACTTTGCCTTTAACATTTTTACAACACTTAACTGCTTAATTCCCTTTAGCCTCTGCAGAGTTAACTTCTTACTTTTTTAAAATTACTTACTTATCTTCCCAAATCACACCTCCATTAGCTCAGATATCTCCATTCCAAGTATTGTCCCAGGGATCTGATTTCCCCATGCTTGTACTTACTGCTTCCCTTTCTCCTGCCACTATGTCCTCAGGGCTCTCAACCTGTTTTCCAGTCTCTCTATCTGATGCCTGCCTGCTTGTCTGGGCCCGATCCTGCTTTCCTTGCTGAACTGTCCCTTCCCATGGGCACAGGCTTTGTTTCATTATTAATGTATGTTGTTCCTCCTTTTCTTTTCCTTCTACTTGTTTTAATTCTCGGCATCGCTTTACTGCTGCAACAGCATTCTGGCTCTTGGAGGGGGAATCTGCCCAGATATTTCCTTCCCAAATTTCCGTGGGACCCCAAGACTCTACCCATTCAGGGATCTCAGTGATGCCATTCCCTGATGTCACTGCTGCAATTTGCCTGGTTGCAAACCAGGGCAGCCTGGGGGGGGGGGGTGCAAGAGGGGCAATTTGCCCCAGGCCCTGGGCCCTGCAGAGGCCCCCACGAGAGTTTTTCGGGGCCTCTGGAGCGGGGTCCTTCACTCGCTCTGGGGGACCCTAAAAACGCTCATGGGGCCCGGGCCCCCGGAGCTTCTTCCGCTCCGGGTCTTCGGCAGCAATTCGGCAGTGGGGGTCCTTCTGCCCTGGGACCCGCTTCTTGGCTAGTTGAACCAACGTGTTGTTTAGGTATAGATTGTTATACCATTGAGAAGCCACTGCCATTTTAGTGACTACATGGCCGGGGAGGTGCACATTACCTAGGGTAAATGAGTCAGTAATTTGCAGGCACATGGAAGCATTTGCTTGGTGCTGTAATGGTTCGTACATGTAATAAGATGCAGCTGTGATGAAACACCACTGAGTAGCGAATACTTGTACAGCAACTTTATTATTTGCAAGAGGAAGGACATTCACAACAACAGACGAGGACAAGGTTAAAAGGTGAAGGGTAGACCTGGAGCACACGATGTAATTGTCTGTTTTTGTGCAACAGTTTGAGGTTGTTATTAGTGTAGCGTTGTTAGGGGATGGTGTTAAGTATTTAAACAGCCCTACCTTATACACTATATTATTAGCCATATATTTAATAGACTTGAAATGGAAAGAAGAAGGAAACACATGAGTAGGAATGACAGAAGGATACACAAGAAGGAAATTGAAGGAGGAGGGTGCATCTGGTAAGAGTAGAGAGACTTCTATTAGTTGTGTAGAGATGCCTGCAATGGGGGCAATGATGCGGGAGGAAAGGGTATGGGATGGGGGAAAATCCAGGCATACATTTAGTATGTTTTGGGGTTTGGGGCTTTTTTTGCAATATTAAATAGATTATGAGCCAGCATATTATAAGCATGATTTTTAGCTTGTGACTTGTCCTGGTTGACTATAGCATTTGAGGGTTTTTTTAATGATTTTGTAAAAAAATGTATGTCTATATTAATTGAATCAGAGAATATTAGGGTTGGAAGGGACCTCAGGATGTCATCTAGTCCAACCCCCTGCTCAAAGCAGGACCAATCCCCAGATATTTACCCCAGTTCCCCAAATGGCCCCTTCAAGGATTAAACTCACAATCCTGGGTTTAGTAGGCCAATGCTCAAACCACTGAGCTATCCGTCCCCCAAGTTAAAACATAAGATAACCCGGTGTTGGTATATTTAAGGGCTTACATTTTGCATTTTGAAATTGGGGGTCCTATATGTGTGTGCCCACATCCCCTGAAGCTAAATACCCAGTTACAGTCCAGATCCGGTGAAATGCAGGGAGGGAGCCGAAGACTGCTCCCGGGCTGTGGTAGTTGGATTGAGACCTTGGAGCCTGGATGTTTTTGGAGATCAGTGTAACCACGATAGGTCCCAGGTGGTCTGGTTTGGGGGCAAGCCAAGTGTTTGGTTTTTTTTATTTATTTGCTGCTGCCTTTTGTAGGGAGTTGCACATACTGGCCAGCTTTGAAACAGGTATTTTGTGTAACGTACCAAGGGCATATTTCAGGAGGCTGCATTACGTATGTTCGCTAGGAGGATTAACATGGGGAGTCACTTTTGTTACCTAAAAGGATACAATATAAACAAAATGAATTTATTTATACATTTTAATTTTGGTTTTATGTTGGAATTTTTTGCACTTTTACAGAGGTATTTGTATGGGCCAATACCATGACCTGATTTCCCTCCTGTATGTCCGTCCAAAAGGGGTCTCTGGAGGGTCCTGGGCTTAAGAGGATGCACTTTTACAAGGAACCAGTATGCCTTGCTGAAGTAAAGAGTAAAATAATATTATCTACCATGTTTATGGCCTTAGATTTGAGGGGGTATTGCTTGGTAGAAGGAGGAAACTGACTGGTAACCTGGATAGGTGGGCAAAGATGAGCGGGCATCAAACTGCAAGACAGCTTATTTTTTGCCCAAACAGAGGGAAATCTGGAACATAAGTTTTGAAAAGGGTTAAATGTAGTCTAAGTAAGAGCCACAGATTTGGCAGTGTAACAGAAGAGAGAAATGTATCATTGCAGAGGGGGATGGTATGAGTATGCATAAGTTTATTAGGAACTGAACTTTGAGTGAGGTTAAGAGTTGCTGCAAGGTCGCAGAGGATGTCCATCCCCAAAATAGTCCTCTTTGCATTTGGAGCTACTAAAAAAATGACTGAGTCCAGAAGAATAATTAGATTTTACAAGAACAGGGTAGCTTTTATAAGCCATGAGTTGTGCACCTCCTAGCCCTGAAATAGTAATATACTGTTCGTAGTGGGGAGGTGGAGGTCAGAAATGGGAACAGATGCTTCCATGTCCACTAGAATTGTGCATGGCCGGCCCCTTATCCATGCTTGTAAGTGTGGCCTTGAGGGATTTATATCTGCATCAGCAGGACTGACAGGCAAGGGGGGTTGGGGGCTGGATCCTAGCGGGTCGTGGCCATTTCCTCTTTATTCAGGTGTGAGTAAGGGTTGGCAGTCGGTTGAGACACCAGGTGGGGCTGTTGTTGGCAGGGCCGGTGCAAGGATATTTTGTGCCCTAGGCTCAACTTCCAGCTTGTGCCCCCTTGCCCCCAGCCCCTCGAGCCCTCCCAGCCCCACCCCAACTCCGCCCCCTCTCTGCCCCATTGGATCCCTCCCCAAATCCCTGCCCTGCCCCCACCTCTTCCCCAAGTGCATGCTTTCCTCCTCCTCCCAGGCTTGCCACACAGATCAGCTGTTTTGTGGCACAAGCACTGGGAGGGAGCGGGGAGAAGCAGGAGGCGACAGCGCGCTCAGGGGAGGAGGTGGAGGCGGAAGTGGAGATGCACTGGGGCAGGGCAGGGCAGGGAGCTGCCGGAGTTGACACTGCTTTTTGGTGCCCCCAAATCTTAGCACCATAGGCGGCTGCCTAGTTTTCCTAATGGTTACACCAACCCTGTTTGTTGGTTACCCAGGGTTCTTCGGCTTGGACACCCGTTTGCCCAATATTCGGTCTCTTTGCACACAAAGCACTGGGAGGTGCGGGGCGGGGGGGGGCAGGACCAGGACGAAAGGACAGTGAGGTGCTGCAGCGATTCAACTGGCCGTGATTCTGTCCCTGACTAGGCTTTTGGGTTTTGTGCCTGCAGTTCTTTTGGGTATGCCCAAGATGCCCACAGTTATAGCAGGCGACATTATCGTCGTCTTTTACCACAGCAATGCGAGCTCCTTATTGTTTTGGCCTGTTTGCAGTAGTGTAGCTGGGAGGAGCAGGGGGAGTGGCTGCTCCCCCACCGAGCACATTCCCCAAAAGTGACGCCATTTGAATTTTTACACTCACGCGGGGACAACATTGTGGGCTGAGGCCTTGTGTTCTGGAAGCGCCGCCCTGCTCACGGCTGTCAGCTCACGGCGCAGCGGGCATGCCTGTCCCTGTAAACTGGGCGGGAGGGGGCGTTCCCATGGTGCCTAGCGGCCGGCAGCTGGGATTTTAAATCCTAGTGGCCGGCGGTGAGAGCAGGGCCGGATTTGGGAGCTGTGGGCAGGGGCAGAATCACAAGTGCGGTGGCTGGGAAGGGGGTGAAGCCGCCGGGCGCGGCGGAGCCCAGGAAGGCGGCCAGGGCCGGGGCACTCACTGGCAGCAGCGCAGGAAGTGGAGCAATGTGGCCCCAGCCCACTCCGCTCCACCAGCTCCCAGCCGCGGCGCTCCGCTTCCTGCTGCCAGTGAGTGCGGTGTGCAGGGACATTGGGGAAAGGACGCCCCCCCGCACTCACCGGCGGCGGGAAGCGGAGCAACGCGGCCCCAGGCGGCTCCGCTTCCCTTGCCCCGGCCCCAGCTATGTCGCTGGGGGGGTAGGGCGGGGGGATTGGGGAAAGGTCCCTCCTCCCCCCCACACACACACCAGCAGCGGCGGGAAGCGGAGCAGCCTGGCTCCAGCCCACTCCTCTCTGCCAGCTCCCAGCCGCGTCGCTCAACTTCCCGCCGCCAGTGAGTGCACGGGGGCATCCTTTCCCCAACCTCCCCTGCACTCACCAGCGAGAAGTGGAGCGACGCAGCCCCAGCCCATTCCACTTCCCCTGCCCCTACCCGAGCCGTGTTGCTTGGGGGGGCTGGGGAAAGGTCCCCCTCCCCGCACTCACCTGCAGTGGGAAGCGGAGTGCCACGGCTGGGAGCTGGCGGAGAGGAGCGGGCTGGAGTGGGCTGCTCCGCTTCTGCCGCTGCTGGTGAGTGCAGGGGGGATCCCTTCCCCCTAGTCCCCTGCCATAGGCGGCAGGTTTGTCTAATTTTTGGTGGGGCCCAAAATGGTGGTCCCCCCACCCCCGCACTCGCCCTGTAAGCCGATATAAAATGAAGCTACAACGCATCAGCACCACAAGATTACAAGGGTCAATTAAAAGTGGAAAGTCAGAAGCAGCACTTGCCTGCTTCAATATACGGTATTAAATTTTGTTGCACCTGTTGTGACAAAGTGGGAATGTTCTTAATGTTTTCTCTGAATACTGTGTGGGTGCCTCAGTTTCCCCTGCAAGGTGCCAACTGAAGGTGTTGGGGACAAAGAGATCAGGTGGCCTCCTTGTCCGGAAGAGACACAAAGGCCAGAGGAGGGAGTGTCAGTTTGGAGCTGGCTGGGGAAATTGGGAGAGGCCCAGAACTTGGGTCTGGGCTCCCCACCCTCCAAGAAGGACCTGACTGAGGGGTTCTGTTTTCTGAACCTACAAGCCCTTTTTTACACTGTGATCCTGTCGTCTAGTAAACCTTCTGTTTTACCAGCTGGCTGAGAGTCACGTCTGACTGCAGAGTTGGGGTGCAGGGACCTCTGGTTGCCCCAGGACCAGCCTGGGCAGACTCGCAGTGGAAAGTGCATGATGTGGAAGGCCAGGCTGAATGCTCTGAGGTCAGACCCAGGAAGGTGTAAGCTTCTTGCCCTGGAGACAGTCTGCTCAGAGAGAGGAGGCTCCCCCAGAGTCCTGACTGGCTTTGTATGGAGATGTTCCAAAGCATCCCAGCATCCCCTTCCACACCATGCACTTCCCGGAAATCCACACAGGCAGTGACACTCCCTCTTCTGGCCTTTGTCTCTTTTCCAGGAATTAGGAGGCCACCCGATCTCTCTGTTCTCCAACACCTTCAGTTGGCAGCTTGCAGGAGAGCGGCCCAGGCCATCAGTTACCAGGAGGCAGGGTTTCAGCCATTCTCTGTGCAGACGGCATCACACTGGACCTCTAGGGCTCTACAACAATCACACCCTCTTATCCCACCATCTAGATCCTTGAGAAATGCATAGGGGAAACTGAAGCACCCACACAGTATTCAGAGAAGAACATTCCCACTTTGTAACACCTGTATACGACTAGTTATATACTTTAAAGGGGTGTAAAATAATCAAGTATTGTGCTAAACACAATGATACTCCAAACTGACCACCAAACTGACCACCAAATTTAAGTTGCACATTTTTCCCCTCAGGTGAGGGCTCTGGGGTGGGGCTGGATGAGCGGTTCACAGTGCAGGAAGGTGCTCAGGGTTGGGGTGCTGGGGGCACAGGCTCTGGGGTGGGGCAGGGCTGGGGATAAGGAATTTGGGATGCAGACAGGCTGCCCCAGGGCTATGGCCAGAGAGGACTCCCCCCCCACCCCATTACCGGCAGCAGCAAGCTCCAGGGGAGGGACCCCTCCTTCCCTCCCCTCCCCACAGCACACTCACTCTGCACCACAGTCACTGCACATGCTCCTAGGGACTGTGTCAGGTCCAGAAAGCCCACTCGCCTCCCCTATGGTGGGTACCGGGTGTCACGGAGTCCCCGGGCAATGCTCTGGAACTGCTCCCCACCAAGCCAGTCAGGACTTTGGGGAGCCTCCTCTCCCTTGGAGCAGGCTTTTTTAGGGCAAGAAGCTCACACGGCTTCACCTCCTGGGTCTCTCCTGGGAGCATTCAGCATCCCCTGCCCCTCCATGCGCTTCCCACAGTGAGCCCGCCCCAGCGGGGTCCTGGAGAAGCCACAGGGTCCTGCCCCCCAACTTTGCAGCCAGACATGACTCTTGGCCAGCCAGTAAAACAGAGGTTTATTCAATGACAGGAACGTGGTCTAACACAGAGCTTGTAGGTACAGGGAACCGGACCCCTCGGCTGGGTCCATTCTGGGGGCAGTGAGCCAGACCCCTCCCCCCCCGTCTGCACGTCACTCCTCGTCCCCAGCCAGCTCCAGACTCCCAAACCCCCTCCAGCTCCTCCTGTGCTCAGTTCCTTTCCCTGGGCCAGGAGGTCACCTGACCCCTTTGTCTCCAACACCTTCAGTTGGCACCTTTGCAGGGGAGGGGCCCAGGCCATCAGTTGCTAGGAGACAGTGTCAGGCATTTAGGTGCACTGGCCCTTTGCTCTGCAGCAATCACACACCCTGATCCACCACCTAGATACTTAAGAACTGCAGAGGGGACACTGAGGCACCAACACGGTATTCAGAGAAAACATTAAGAACATTCCCAGTTCATCACATCGGGGTGGGGGGTTGCCATCATGTGTGGCCTCCCCACCCCTGCTGCTGCCCCGGGGGGGGGGGGGGGGGGGCGGGGGAGAGAGCTCCCAAGCACCTGTGTGCCTCCTTCCTCCTCCTCTCTCCCTCTTCCCCTCCCCCGGTGCTCCAAGAGGCTGCCGGCTGCTGATCTCTATAGCCTTAGGCAGAAGCAGCACAAACAAAGGAGAGAGGCACTGGCTGTTTTCTTTCAAGCAGGGAAGCTCTGAGGCGGGAGCAGGGGAGAAACTCCAAACAAATATTGGTGGAGCAGAGCCCTCAGCCTTGAATATTCCTGGTGCTTAAGCACCTCGAGCCCAAAGAAGCTGCCGCCCCTGGCTGCTGCTACTCCGGTGGGGAAGGGAGGAGGAGAGGGCACTTACCCTACAGGGTAGGCTGTACCCCCTGTACCTGCACTCCCTCCCACAGCAGCCCCTGCTGCCCCCCATGCCCTGCCCACACCCCCTGCCTGAAGCCAGCCAGTCCTGCACTCCTCTGTCTCCAGCCCTGAAACCTATGCTGCACCCCCCTGCAGCCCTGCCTGAAGCCAGCCCACCCCACCCTGTCTCCAGCCAGCCCCGCACCCCTTGTCCTACCTGCAGCCAGACCCTACCTCCAGTCAGGCCCTGTCCTGCCTGCAGCCAGCCCCATGCCCACTGGTGCCTGCAGTTCCCAGGGCAGTAACCCTGCACACCTGCTTCAATGAGGGGGGCAGGGAGCAGCTGGGACCCACACATGTGCACACCCTAGGGTGACCAGACAGCAAGTGTGAAAAATCGGGACAGGGGGTGAGGGGTAATAGGAGCCTATATAAGAAAAAGACCCAAAAATTGAGACTGTCCCTATAAAATTGGGACATGTGGTCACCCTAGCACACCCCCAGGGAGTGGCGGGGACCCACACATGGGAAACGGAGCTCAGTTCTAGTTCAGGCCCAGCTTTTCAAAGAAGAACTTTGGGCAGGGCTAACATACAGCCGTATTTTCCCAGAGATTTCAGGCTTTTAAATCACCATCCGGGAGGAATTTTTAAAAATACGGACGCATGGTAACCCTATGGGTACAAAAAATCCATACTGTGGCACATCCCTTCAATCAGGACTTTTCATAGGGAACCGGTTGCTAAGAAATGAAAGGCTTTTTTTTAGTCATCCCTGCCGCCCCCGCCGAAAATGTTTGCACTGGGCCCCGCTCTTCCTAAAGCCGGCCCTGGCCCCCGGCCCTGCTTTGTGCCGCTCTCCCCCCACAGGCCGGGGGGGCCGGTGTGAGTCACACCCCAAGGGGCGGTGGGGGGAGGGGTACATCCATACACGGTTTAATGCCCTGAGCCCGGCAGAGCCCGGTTCCTGAGCCCCAGGGAGGCGGCGCGGGAAGGTCTCCGGCCCGGGGGCTGCGAAGCGGCCAGAGCCGGGCGCAGCCAATCGCTGCTCTGCTCATCACAGCCCCGGGGCCAAGTTCTCAGCTGCGCCAAACGCTCATCCCGCCCCGCTCCCGCTGAGACCTTCGCTTCCCCTTCGCCAACCCGCCCGGCCGGGTTCTGCCCAGCGACCGGTGACGCAAGCGGGTCTGTGCGTCGCTATTGGTGGGCTGTTCCCCGCTCAGCCAATCCCCGCAGCGCAGAGGTTCCGCGGCCGGTAGCGGGGTCTCGGGCGCCGGCAGCGCAGCGAGGTTCCCGGGGCCGGGCCGGGACCGGCCGAGAGCGGGTCCATGGGCCGAGTCCGGCCGCGCTGCGGGGCGGCGCTGGGCCTGGCGCTGCTGCTGGGGGCTGTAGCCCTGCGGGGGGGCCACTCCCGTGAGTATCGGGGGGAGACCCCGGGCCGGGAGCTGGGTGCCGGGGCGGGGGTGCGGGGAAGGGGAGCTGGGTGCGGGGAGCCGGGCCGGGGGGTGCGGGGGGGAGCTGGGTGCGGGGGGAGACCCCGGGCCGGGGGGGCGGGGAGCTGGGTGCCGGGGCGGGGGCTGCTCTGGGCTCTGGTTATCCCGGCACCTCTGCACACACCGCCCCCCCCAGCACTGAGCGTCACTGACAGGGAACAGCGACGTTGCTATAGTGACTGGGGTTGTCCCGGCCCCCCTGTGCCAGGTGCTGTCAGGGGCGCTGCTGGGACAATGTGTGTAGTGGGGGGGGGGGCTGAGAGCCGCTGACCCGAACTGTGACCCCGTCATCTAATGCCAACCGCCCCCAGCCAGGGGGTGCGGCACCGTTGGGACCAGCACCTGTGGATTTAGATTCTAGAAAGTAAATGATATAAACTACTGTGTTCTAGTTGTCATGGTTTAAAAAACTGACCATTTTTTCCAGTTCCTAATTTCATTTTAAAAGCCAGTGAAATGCACTTTATTTATAATAGATTGTAAAACTAAAGCAGGGGTTGGCAACCTACGGCACACGTGCTGCCACAGCTGCCAGCCAGGGTCACGGCCGGCTGAGTGGAGCGGGGCAGTGGCCAAGACCCCAGACCAGCGGCAGACACGCCCCCACCCGACTCCCTCCTCACCACGCTTGTTCTGCGGCTCCCGGGAGTGTGAGCCGCCGGTGCATGGGGCTCTGAGCCTGCTGCGGGAGGGGTGGCGGCAGCAGGCTCTGCAGCTCCCAGGAGTGTGAGCTGAGTGCGGCGAGAGAGGAGCCGGAGGGCGCATGGGGCCCACCAGCAGAATGCATCCGCTGCAGGAGCCCCCTGGGGGAGCACCAGGCTGCAGCCCAGGCTGGCGTGCCCTCCGGCTCCCCTCTCACAGTACTCGGGTTCTGCGGATCCTGGAAGTGTGAGCCACCGCTGTCCCTCCCACAGCTCCCCCCGCCCCCCATCCTGCTGCCTCAGCGCTGCACGTGGAGCCATCATCTGACCAGCATGGGTATGGTAAGGGGAGTGTTGGGGGGCAGTCGGGGAGCAGGGGGAGGGTTGATTTTTTTTGATTGTTGAAATATGGTAACCCTAGGTGAGGGGGGAGCCAGGGGGCCTGGTGCCCACATACATCCACTGTAGCCTGCAGGAGCCCCTGTGGGGGCACTGGGCCACAGCCTGAGCAGGAGGGGCGGGGGGGGGGCTCAGCTGCTCCCCGCTAGCGTTGCTGCTGCTGCCTTTGCAGAGCTGCTGTCTCCCTGCAGCACGCTGGCTCCTCCATGGCTGGGGCTCACTGCTGCCACAAGTGGGACACAACCAACAACAACAAAAACTTCTTCCTGCTTTCCTATCACCAGTTCTGTTAATACAGGAATGAAATCTAGAGATCCTGTAAAATAGTTAGTTCCACATTGATCTGAAGTTTGAGGAAAAGAGAAATGTAGCTTTGCATTTGAGATGCTATATGACTGTAATACATTTTGCACAGCCTGCATCTACACTGACATCAGGAGAGGAGGAGAGGACAAGACTGTCCCTAGCATATGATTAAAAAAAAAAAAAGACACACCCACCATCAATGCTTCAAGGGAGATCAGTAGCTGAGGCCAAGAAAAGATGCAGTGAAACCCTCCTGTACCCACTGAAAAGCAGTCACTCTGCAGATCAAATTAAGAGCAGGCAGTATTCAGACAGATAGGATCCTTATGACCTATACTTAGAAAGTACACTTCTCCTATAAACTGTAGCAGTTTCCCAACAGAGTTTTCTTATGGACTTATTTATTAAGCAAAAATTAAGATTAGGAGTCCAATTTAAATTGATGTAAATTTTCAGTTTTAGTTAACTGTGGAACTATTGCAGCTACTTTTATTTTACTCCTGCTTTCCTAAAAAGCTATAGAGTTATAATTACAAAAAGACTAAAGTACATGCTTTAATATAATTAGGACCGGGCCACCCAAGATGAAAACTACACCTTGGAAGAGTCCTACAACCAGATATTTGCGGCCAATCCCTTTATCAATGAAATCCTCAACCAAAATGTGAGGAAGGGGAAGCGTACAATATTATTAACTTGACAATAATTCAAGGTCAGCCAGCCACCAATACAGCCAGCACCATTCATATTCTGGTTTTGGATAAAACACCTGATCTTGCCTACATCATAGAAACCTTCCTGCCTCCAAGCCTACACCCCACTACACCCTTTAGCAATAACGTAACCATTACACAAGTTCTGAATCAGTAGTCTTTCTTCCCAATTTAGCTTTAACAAAAAAGCTGCAACGTAAGTAGCTATGGGAGATAACAGTGCAACTATTAGGCATCGGTGGGGGAAAGTGTTCTAGTAATGTCCTGGATATACTGGTCTGTTAAGTGTTATTGCTTTTAATATGCTAATGAAAACACTAATAGAGTATTAAAACAAGCTACAGTACATTGGGACATTAACTTACTGTAATACTAGAAGTGGTGCAAGTGAAGCATGTCTTAATAGCTGACACTACAGCAGTGATATTCCCAAACCAGCATGCGTGGGGGTGGGGAAAGGGGAGTGCATCTAGGTATAAGTAACAACTCTCACACCAAACAGGAACTTTTCCACAGTTCATTGCAATTTGGTAGTGTGATTATTATACCTTGTCTTACAAACACCATTACATATGCACAAGGTCATTAATTCCCCTCCCCATATATACAGAGGGTGGACAAAAGGAAGTGTCCCCATGATTTGAAGTATGTTTACACTGGAAAGGGGAGGTGTAGTTTCTGGCTTATGTAGACATACCCATGCTAGCACTGATCAAGCTAGTGTGCTAAAAATAGAAATGGAGCCACAGTGGTGCATGGGGCTAGCCATCCTGAGCTGGAGGATTCTGAAGGGCTTGGGGTCTAGCAGAATTGTGACATCAGAGAGCAAGAGCCACAGCCCTTTGGATAGGAAGGGATTGGTGCAGAACCCAAGGCTTTGCCAGACACTCATCTCTGTTGCCCTTCTCTGAACCTTTTCCAGTCCCACTATACCCTTTTTCAGATTGGGACACTGGACACAGTATTCAAGGTGTCGGCACACCTTGGATTTGTATAGTGGATGATGATATTCCTTTCCTAATAATTCCTAACACTGTTAGCACTTTTGCCTGCTGCTGTGCATTGAGCTGAAGTTTTCAGAGACCTATCCATGGTTCTCTTTGAGTGGTAAGAACTAATTTAGAACCCATCATTATATAGATGCAGTTGGGATTATTTTTTCTAGCCTATTACTTTGGATTTATCTGTCTTGAATAATGTTGTATCATCTGCAAACTTTGTCACTTCACTGCTCAATATCTTTTCCAGATTGTTAATGAATGTTGACCACTACAGGTCCCAGTACAGATCCTTGGGGGACCCTGTTTAACTCTCTCCACTTTGAAAATAGACCATTTATTTCCACACTTGGCTTCCTATCATCTAACCAGTGACTGATCTGTGAGGGTGCCTACCTGTTATCCCATAGCAACTTAGTCCCTTAAGAGCCATTGGTGGGACCTTGTTGGTCTTTCTGAAAATCCAAGTACACTATTCACTGGCTTGCCCTTACTCACATGCTTGCTGACCCCTCATAATCATGCCTCATTATTTACAAACACCATGTTGGCTCTTTCTCAGTGTGTCAGATAATTATGTTCTTTACCATGGTTTCTACCAACTTGCCCAGTGCTGAAGTTAAGTGCCAGAAGTGATCCTGGCCAGTAAACCTTTTTTAGAAATCAGCGTTACATTAGCTACCTTCCAATCATGTGGAACAGAGGCTTGTTTCAGGGATAGATGACGTACCACCATTAGTAACACTGAATTGAATTTCACATTTGAGTTCCTTAAAAAATATTGGGGGGGGGACACCAAGTGGTCCTGGTAACTTATTACTGATTAATCTAGAAGCATGTTTAAAGCGCTTTCTATTGACCAGGGTACAATGTGCAGTTCACTTCTCTGCTTAGTACATGGGGAACATCCCCACCCCCCTCCCCCAACTCCTAACAGCCACCCCCACCTCTGACCAGTGATGAGCTGCCAAAATCTTAACCAGTTCCCTCCTCACCCCACAAGGGTGTTGTGGCCTGCCCCCCCCCCGGTGTTCCTTGATGCCCCCCCCCCAGGACCCCTGCCCCATCCATCCCCCTTCCCTGTCCCTTGACTGCCCCCTGCCACCCCATTCAACCTTTCCTCTCATTCCTGATGGCCCCCCAGGATCCCTGCCCCATCCAACCACCCCTTCTCCCTATCCCCTGACCGCCCCTGGAACCCCTGCCCCTGACTGCCACCCACAGCCCCCTCCAACCCCACTCCTTCCTGACTGCCCCTGGGACCCCTGCCTCCATTCAACCCCGTTCCCTGCCCTCTGACTGCCCCAACCTCTATCCACCCCCCAAACTCCCCTGCTCTCTATCCAACACCCCCCGCACCCCCTACTGCGCTGCCTGGAGGTGCTGCAGCTGTGAGGCTCCACTGGAGCCGGGCCACATGGTTGCCACACAGCGCCTGGAGCACGGGGTCAGGCCGAGCTCGCAGCCCCATGCTTCCTGCGAATCAGCTGTTCATGCGGGAAGCCTGAGAGGGCAGAGAAGCAGGCAGCGGCTCCGCGCTCAGGCCCAGGGAGGTGGAGGTGAGCTGGGGCAGGGGGTGGTTCCCCCCACCCCATTACCTGCTGCAGCATGAGTGGCCCCCCTGCCCCAGCTCACCTCTGCTCTGTCTCCACCTCCCTGGGCCTGAGCGTGAAGGCACTGCTTGCTTCTCAGCCCTTCCAGGCTTCCCACGCAAACAGCTGATTCGCAGGAGCGGGGGAGAATCGGGGTGGAGCATTCGGGGAGGAGGCAGAGCGGAGGTGAGCTGGGCCTGGGAGCTACACCAAGTTTTCTCTGTGGGTGCTCCAGCTCCAGAGCACCCATGAGTCAGCGCCTAAGGATAATGTGCTCGGGAATGGCCACTCCCCTGGCTCCCCCCCAGCCACGCTCCTGGCTGGGTCAGCCCCAGTCTAGTCGCACCCACGGTCAGAAATGGGCCTGGGTGGCAGGAGGAGCCCCCTCCTCAGGGGAGGCTGTAGATGTGCAGACTCACCCCTGCAGCACCTCCTGCTGGTGACTTCTGGGAATTAGCTCATTCCAGCATCCTGGGCGCCCTCTGCAGGCCGGTGAGCCACCTGTCCTCTGGCCCCATGTCCCTCCCAGGACCCGGTGCCCTTTTACCTGGGGTGCTACCCCTGGCAGTAACCCCTCAGTCTTAGGGTCTCCCCTCCCCAGGGAACCCCCAACCACTATCCCGACCTTCCTCAGTATATGGCTACTGCCAGTCATCATCTAGCCCCCTGCGCCCTGGGGCAGGCTGCAGGATCCGCCACTCATCACTGGCAAGGAGGGTTTGGACCTGCTGCCTCTGCCTACCCTCTGCAACCCCCAGGACCTGTTGGCCTTCTGCTAGGCCGCAGCCTGGGGCTTTCCAGGCTAGAGCTCCCCAGCCTTTCCCCAGCCCTGCTCCACTCAGGTACCCTGTCTCTGGCTCCCTGCAGCCAGGCCCTTCTCCCTCTGAATGCAGCGAGAGACTCATGTCTGCCCCTGGCTTCTCTGCCTTTATAGGGCCAGCTAGTCTGTTTGGGGCATGGCCCCAGCTGCAGCCACTTCCCCCAATCCGCCCAGCCTAAAAGCTGCTTTCTCCAGCCACAGCCCCTTCCCAGAGCTGTTTTTAACCCTTCAGGGCAGGAGAGGGGGTCCACCCCGCTACAGAGGCTAGCCTTGGCGTACGCCGACGATGTGCTCCTCGTGGTCCAGGACCCGGGCGACTTGGCGCGGGTGGAGGCTTGCCAAACCGTGTACTCGGTGGCCTCCTCCGCCCGGGTCAACTGGGTCAAGAGCTCTGGCCTGGTGGTCGGGGATGGGTGGCAGGCGAGCTCCCTCCCACCCGCGCTTCAGGCCATCCGGTGGAGCGCGGGTCCGTTGCTCTATCTCAGCAATTACCTTTCTGCCACGCATCCCTCTCCGCCGGAGAACTGGCAAGGTTTGCAGGGCAGGGTGGTGGAGCGGCTCCGGAAATGGACAGGACTCCTCCGGTGCCTTTCCCTCCGAGGGAGGGCACTGGTGCTCAATCAACTGGTCCTGTCCATGCTCTGGTGCCAGCTCAACACCCTGGTCCCGGCCCCGGTGTTCCTGACCGACCTCCGGAGGGTGGTTCTGGAGTTCTTTTGGCCAGGAACGCACTGGGTCCCTGCAGGGGTGCTCCACCTGCCCCTGGAGGAGGGGGGGGCAGGGCCTGAAGTGCCTGCGCACTCAGGTCCACGTCTTCCGCCTCCAGGCACTGCAGAGGCTCCTGTATGGTGCGGGTAGTCCGGCATGGAGAGCCCTGGCGCACGCCTTCCTGCGCCGCTTCCGAGGGCTCCGATACGACCGGCAGCTCCTTTATCTCCATCTGAGGGGCCTTCCACAAGACCTCTCTGGGCTGCCGGTCTTCTACCAGGACCTCCTCCGGACCTGGAAGCTGTTCTCTGCGACCAGGTCCGTGGCGGCCACCGAGGGGGCAGATCTTCTCGCGGAGCCCCTGCTACACAACCCCCAGCTCCGTGTGCAGGTGGCGGAGTCCCCCGCGGTGCACCAGAGGTTGGTCCTGGCGGAAGCTACCAGGGTTGGAGACCTCCTGGACTACGACCGGGGAGACTGGCTGGATCCCCTGACGCTCACTTGGCGTATGGGGCTCTCCAGACCTTGTACTCCCCGGCGCGTACTACAGGAGGTGCAGGCCGCTTTGCCGCCCGCTGCTCGGGCCTACCTCGACCGGGTCCTGCATGAGGGCACGCCCCGCCCACCCCCTACCCCGAGCCCTCCGGACCTCTTCATCGGGCCCCTGCCCCGTGGATCCAACCGGCCCCCCCGCCCCTTCTCCGCAAGCCGGCTGCACGATCTGCAGCCGGTCCGTTTTCAAACAGCGCCAAGGAAACAGCTCTACACACTCGTGTTCCACACCCTTCATTTCCTCACCCTCGTGTCCCGCCCCGACACCAAGTGGCAGGACCTCCTGCCACCTCTGGAGGGTGAGGAGCCCCGGTGGGCCAGCCTGTACTCCACCCTGGTCCCGAGGCCCGCCGGCGATATCAGTTGGTGGCTCCTCCATGGGGCCGTGAGCACGGGCGTATACTTGGCGCGGTTTACCCCGTCCCAGACACCTGCCCCTTCTGCGGCGTGAGGGAGACCCTGGCGCACATTTACTTAGGGTATGGCTACACTGGCGATTTGCAGCGCTGGAAAGCCTCCACCAGCGCTGCAATTAGTAAGTGGCCACACCTGCAGGGCACTTCCAGCGCTGCAACTCCCTGGCTGCAGCGCTGGCCGAACACCCCTCTCGGCATGGGGAATAAGGATTCCAGCGCTGGTCATCAAGTGTGGCCACACACCAGCGCTGTGATTGGCCTCCAGGGTATAAGGATGTATCCCAGAATGCCTGTTCAGCCACTCTGCTCATCAGGTCAGACTCTACTTCCCTGGCCTCAGGTGACCCGCCCTTTAAATGCCCCGGGAATTTTAAAAATCCCCTTCCTGTTTGCTCAGCCAGGTATGGAGTGCAATCAGTGAATCTTTACAGGTGACCATGCCTCCACGCGGCAAACGAGCCCCAGCATGGAGCAATGGCGAGCTGATGGACCTCATCAGTGTTTGGGGGGAGGAATCTGTGCAGGCACAGCTGCGCTCTAGCCGTAAGAATTATGATACCTTTGCCCAGGTATCGAGAGCCATGATGGAAAGGGGCCATGAGCGTGACGCGGTGCAGTGCAGGGTAAAAATAAAGGAGCTGCGGAGTGCCTATTGCAAAGCACGCGAGGGAAACCGCAGATCCGGCGCTGCCCCCACGACCTGCTGGTTTTACAATGAGATGGATGCGATTTATGGGGGTGACCCCTCTGTAAATCCAAGGACCACAATGGACAGTTCAGAGCCGGTAGAGGAGGGGGAGGGGGAGGCAGACAGTGAGGCTACTGTGGTGGGGGAAGCCAGCCCGGAGGAGGCATGCAGTCAGGAGCTCTTCTCAAGCCAGGAGGAAGCTAGCCAGTCGCAGCCCCTGGAACTTGCTGCAGAAGAATCACAGGAGCAGGTCCCAGGTAAGCAGCTTTTATTGCAATGCAAAGGTTTTGGGAGAGGAGGGGGATGGTATGGCTGCATGCCTAGACATGGAATATCCCATTGATGTGGTCTATCACGTCGCAGTAATCTGCCTCTGTAATCTCTTCAAAAGTTTCTGCAAGAGCATAGGCAATTCGCGTGACCAAGTTTAAAGGGAGAGCCATTGTGGTCCCTGTCCCATTCAGGCTAACGCATCCCGCGCCACTGTTCCAGGAGGGTGGGGAACCATGCTTGCACAGAGGCACGCTGCATACGGACCCGGGCGGAATCCACATTGTTGTAGGAGACCCTCCCTTGCTTCTTTGGTAACCCGCAGAAGGGAGATATCTTCCAGTATTAACTCCTGTGGGAAATGGAGGGAGTGTTTCAGTGCTGGTTTCCCCAACTGCATAGCGCGGCAGGCAGGAACCCCAGGAACCCCAGGGTTAACAAAGCCCCGAAACAGGCAGCCTAGCCATGAAGCAAGAAGCACCCTGCTCGAGCACACCGCGGAAGGCAACCCCAGGGTTAATTCCTGAGGGAGATGGAGGTGCTGCATTTAACAAATCAGCAGCACCCTGCTCGAGCACACCGCGGAAGGCAACCCCAGGGTTAATTCCTGAGGGAGATGGAGGTGCTGCGTTTAACAAATCAGCAGCGCCCTGCTCGAGCACACCGCGGAAGGCAACCCCAGGGTTAATTCCTGAGGGAGATGGAGGTGCTGCGTTTAACAAATCAGCAGCGCCCTGCTCGAGCACACCGCGGAAGGCAACCCCACGGTTAATTCCTGAGGGAGATGGAGGTGCTGCGTTTAACAAATCAGCAGCACCCTGCTCGAGCACACCGCAGAAGGCAACCCCACGGTTAATTCCTGAGGGAGAAAACCCCAGGGTTAATTACCATTACCATTTCTGGGAGGCTGTGAATTCTCTAGCAGTTGCTGAAATGTGTGAGGAATGCTTGTGAGACTTTAAAATAACTTCAGATTATACACAATGGAAGCTCTCTTAAAATGTATCGTTTGCTGCATTTTTACAGTGACCTTGAGTAGTCCTGGGCCAGTCTTATCAGTGACTGAAAGAAAGCTGCAAAACCTGAGGAGGAAACCTAACAAGAGCAAAGAAGAACTGTTGAAGTCAGTAATGAACCAGTGTGCAACAGAGAATAAAAATGCGCAGGAATGGAGAGAAAAGATGCATCACTGGAGGCAAACAGAAAGCAGGAGAAAGGCGTTGACGCTGAAGAAAACCACGAGGCAGCTTATAAACCTCATTGCGTGCCAAACAGACTGTATGCAGTCAATGGTAGCAATGCAGGCAGAGCACTACCGTGCCAAACCCCCACCCTCCCAAACCTCTTTCCCCTATGCACCAATGTCTGCTCCAAGTCCCGTTCCCCAGCATCCAGGTTCTTACCTACACCATCACCAGCTGCCCCTGACACCTGTACGGTCACCTATGAGCCCAGAGAACTACGACCCTTACCCTCTGCACTCAACCCCCATCACCATGCAACAGTACAATCCTGAGGTGCACAGCACTCCTGGCAGTACATATGCAAAACCATGAAGGTACAGTTCAACAACCAACCCCCCTGCCCGTGTACTTCCTTTTTTTTAAATAAATGATTTCTTTGATTATGAATCAGTTTTTATTATTGCATAAAGTGAAAGATAACAAACCCCAATGAAAACACAGGTAACAAACATCAAGGAAAACACAGCCACTTAAAAGCACTGTAACCAGTGCACGTCACTCCTGGTCAAGGCAAAAAAACATTACTGTTGGCTTTCAGCCTCAAATTTCTCCCTCAAGGCATCCCTAATCCTTGTTGCCCTGTGGTGGGCGTCTCTAGTAGCCCTGCTGTCTGGCTGTGCAAATTCAGCCTCCAGGAGTTGCACCTCGTTGGTCCATGCCTGGCTGAATGCTTCACCCTTCCCTTCACAAATATTATGGAGGGTACAGCACGGATAGAACCGCAGGGATGCTGCTTTCCCCCAAATCTAGCTTCCCATACAGACATCTCCAGCGAGCTTTTAAACGGCCAAAAGCACACTCCACAGTCATTCGGCATCGGCTCGGCCTGTAGTTGAAACGGTCCTGGCTCCTGTTCAGCTTCCCTGTATATGGTTTCATGAGCCAAGGCATTAATGGGTAAGCGGGGTCCCCAAGGATCACAATGGGCATTTCAACGTCCCTTACTGTTATCTTTCGGTCTGGGAAAAATGTACCTTCCTGCATCTTCCTGAACAGGCCACTGTTCCGAAAGATGCGTGCATCATGCACTTTTCCAGGCCAGCCTGTGTAAATATCAATGAAACGCCCACGGTGATCCACAAGCGCCTGGAGAACCATAGAGAAATACCTTGCGATTAATGTACTCGTAGGCTAGGTGGGGTGGTGCCAGAATAGGAATATCGTCCCATCTATTGCCCCTCCACAGTTAGGAAACCCATTTCTGAAAAGCCATCCACAATGTCCTGCACGTTCCCCACAGTCACGGTTCTCCTCAGCAGGATGCGATTAATGGCCCTGCAAACTTGCATCAACACGATTCCAACGGTCGACTTTCCCACCCCAAACTGGTTCCCGACAGACCGGTAGCTGTCTGGAGTTGCCAGCTTCCAGATTGCAATAGCCACCCGCTTTTCCACCGTCAGGGCAGCTCTCAATCTTGTGTCCTTGCGCCGCAGAGTGGGGGCGAGCTCAGCACACAGTCCCATGAAAGTGGCTTTTCTCATCACGAAAGTTCTGCAGCCACTGCTCGTCATCCCAGACTTCTATGACAATGTGATCCCACCACTCACTGCTTGTCTCACGAGCCCAAAGCGGCGTTCCACGGTGCTGAGCATTTCCGTTACCGCCACAAGCATGTTCATGTCACCCGCTGTAGGAAAATCCATATCATCATCAGACTCCTCACTGTCACTTTGGAGCTGAAGGAGGAATAGCTCAACTGCCAACCGTGATGTGCTGGCGACAGTCAGCAGCAAATTCCTCAGCAGCTCAGGCTCCATTTCACAGCGTGCTGAACTGACAATGGCAAGAAACGTGGACGGCGAAACTGAGACTGCTGGGAAGTGAAGCGATGCACCACGGGGCGTTGGAACAGGAAGCGGAATGACCCACACACTTCCTTCCCCTTCCCACAATACTCAGCGCCAAAACGGCGCCAAAACGGGATGAGGTGCTCTGTGGGATAGCTGCCCACAATGCACCTCTCAGTACAGCGCTGGAAATGCTGCCAATGTGGCCACACTGCAGCGCTGGTAGCTGTCAGTGTGGCCACACTGCAGCGCTGGCCCTGCACAGCTGGACAACCAGCGCTGCAAACTACCAGCGCTGCAAACCGTAAGTGTAGCCATACCCTTAGAGTGCGCCAGGTTGCAGCCCCTATACCGGCTCCTCACGAATATACTGTTGCATTTCTGGCTGCACTTTTCCCCTCACCTCCTTCTCCATGCACTCCCTATCCGTGGCCCCACAAAGTCGCGGGACCTCCTGGTCAACCTCCTCCTCGCCCTGGCTAAAACGGGCATCTACGCAACCAGGGAGAGGCGGTTGGCCAGTGGAGACTCCTGTGGGCTTGGCTACACTTGAAAGTTGCAGCGCTGGGAGTTACAGCGCTGGTCGTGCAGCTGTGTAGGGACAGCGCTGGTGTGTGGCCACATTTGCAGCGCTGTTGGGAGTGATGCATTATGGGCAGCTATCCCAGTGTTCAAGTGGCAGCAACGTGCTTTTCAAAAGTGGGGGGTGGGGGGTGGTGTAGTGTGACAGGGAGCGGGGAGAGAGAGAGTGTGGATTTTTGGAGCCAACACTGTGTTTAGCTTCCTGCCTTGAAAAATGAGAAAATGTTCACGACCCCTTAGTCTTAACTCTTAATTGCAAACAGCCTGCATCCAAATGGACTCCCCGCTGTCAAGCAAACACTCACTCCCTGCCTGCCTCATTATCTCATTTGATTGTTCACAGACAGGTACAGATTGATCACAGCAAACAGGAGCTGTGTTATAAGCACCTCCGGGATCAATGGAACTCCGGAGCTCCGAGTTCACAACAAAACAAAACGAGGCTGCATAACAAACCAAAGAGAGTAATTTATAAAAGCATTCTAGGATATCTGCTAATACCCTGGAGGCCAATAACAGCGCTGGTGTGTGTCCACACTTGACGAGCAGCGCTGGATCACCAGCGCTGCAATACTTATTCCCCAAGCAGACCAGGTGTTCAGCCAGCGCTGCACCCAGGGAGTTGCAGCGCTGGATGTGCCTTGCAGGTGTGGACGGTTACTAATTGCAGCGCTGGAAAGCCTCCACCAGCGCTGCAACTTTCAAGTGTAGCCAAGCCCTGTGACTGTGGGGCTTGTTTCTGATCCTTAGTCCGTTCACGCATCCGGGCAGAGTTCCTCTGGGCGGCATCCACTGGCTCCCTTGATGCCTTCGAGGAGCAGTGGGCGCTCTCCAGGGTTCTCTGCTCAGTGTCCCCATCAGGCTCCCTTCTTATCACCCTTTGACCTCACTCCTGTCCCTGTTCTTTTATAAGTTGCCCCCGGAATCAGTTGGGTTTTTGAGATCCTGTAGATCCGCCCCTTAGGCTGGGGGAGGGGATCCGTTAGCAGTGGGTGGGCTTCCGCCCGCCCAGTTCCCAGAAACCCAATAGGTACAGAGGCTAGCCCCCAGGCCTCCCCTTCTGCGTGTGCCCTTCCCCGTGCAGCCACGAGGCTCTTTCCCCCTCCCCCCCCACAGCCAGTGAAGGCCCAGGCCAGCCCAAGCCCCCAGTCTCCGCCTTGTCCCCCCCACCTGCCCGGAGCTGCCCTGGGCCAGCCAAGTAGCAACTCCCCTCCCCAGACCCCAACCCCTAAGGCCTCTCACTCTCCTCCGTCAGAAGCTTTTGCTATGCCCCATGCAGGCTCCCGGGCAGCGGAGGAGGCTGTTTGCCACTCAGCTTCCTGGAGTCCAGGGAGGTTACTGATGAACCCAGGGAGCGGAATAGCACATACAGCCTCCTCAGCCACCCCGGAATTGCATGGGGCACAATAAAGCAAAAACTTTGCTCCCAAATCCTGCAACCAGGGGTCCAGCAGCAGCGCCAGATTATACCTGCTACACCTGCCCATGGCAGTCATCGGTGCCAACTTTAGCCAGCACTGGTGGGTGCTCACACCACCCCAGCCCTGGCCACACACCACCCGTTCCCTGCCCCCAGCCCCACCCCCATTCCAACCCCTTCCCCAAATCCCCTCCCCCTCCCCGGGCACACCGCATTTCCCTCTCTGGTAAGCCTGGGAGGGAGGGGGGGAAGCGGAGTGGCAGTGCACTCAGGGGAGGAAGAGGAGAACAGAGGTGAGCTGGGGGGCCCCACAGGAAGTAGCCCTTGGGGGGGGCAGAGGAACCGCTCCCCACCCCAGCTCACCTCACCTCCACCTCCTCCCCTGAGTGCACCACCGCCACTCCGCTTCTCCCCCTGGAGAAGTGGAGCAAGAGGGAGAAGTGGAGCAGCAGTGGCATGCTCAGGGGAGGAGGCGAGGTGAGCTGGGGGGCCATGGGGAGAGCACCCACCAATTTTTCCCAGTGGGTGCTCTGGGGCCAGAGCACCCTGGGAGTCGGCACATATGATGGCAATGAGTCATATCTGTAGTGGAAGCAAGTCATTGGAGGTGTCATCCTAGGGAGGAGATGTTAACCTCCCCTCTGTCTCTGGCAGTTTGTTGGCACCCTTGGGTGGGGGGAGAGTTTGGAGCCCCTGGGTCTGTGCATTAATCAGGTCTTAGTTTGGGCGTGAGCTCCCATTGCAGAGCACAGAACAGCTGCTGCATTTGTGCTGTTAGGTTTCAGAGTGGTAGCTGAGCTGTGTTAGTCTGTATCAGCAAAAACAACAGGAGTCCTTGTGGCACCTTAGAGACTAACACATTTATTTGGGCATAAGCTTTCGTGGGCTGGAACCCACTTCATCAGATGCATGGAGTGGAAAATACAGGAGCAGGTATAAATACATGAAAAGATGGGAGTTGCCTTACCAAGTGGGAGGTCAGTCTAATGAGACAATTCAATTAACAGTAGGATACCAAGGGAGGAAAAATAGCTTATCTAGTGGGTCATGACTCACCGGCGCAGCGCCTCCTGCTGGCCATCCTGGGAATTAGCTCTTCCAGCCCAGAGCACCCTCTGTAGTCTGGTGTCTCACCTATTGCTGGCCCCCCATGTCCCTCCTGGACGCCAGTGCCCCTCCATGTCGAGGTCCTGCACCCAGCAGTAACCTGCTGTCTGGATCTCCCCACCCCAGGGAACCCCCAACCCCTACCTCATTTCAGTGGCTACTGCCAGTCACTATCTACCTCCCGCTTCCTGGGGCAGCCTGCAGTCTATACCACTCATCACTGCTGGCGGGTGGGGGGGAGGGGGGAGTTTGGACCTGCTGCCTTTGCCGAGATCTGGGCTGCCCCTCTGCAGCCCTAGTACCCTCTTGTGCCTTCCCTTGGCCACGGCCCTCACACCGTCGTCAGGCTTAGCCCTTCCCTCCGGGCTGGCCCGGGGCCTGCCAGTCCCGTAGGGGCACCCTCTCCTCCCATGTCCAGGCTCCGCACAGGCCCAACACGTTTGGAGCCCCCCTGTTGCCTTCACGGGGGGCACTCTCCTAGTTCTGCCTTTCCCAGGGTGGGGCCTAGTCTGTGCCCTGCGAGTCCCCTGCGGGCACTCCCTCCTCATCTGCCCCACTTCCCTACAGGTCCAACACGTTTGGGGGTCCCCGTTACACTCCCTCTGTTCCTTTCTCGTCCATGTGGGGTCTCTGTGCCCCAGCCCGGTAGGGGCACTCCCTTAGGTAGTGTCCTGGTCGCCCGCTGGAGGTCTGCTTGGAGCAGCAGAAACCTGGGGTGGGAATTCTCAGTTTTTAAATGAAGGGACCCGGGGTATACAATCTTTACCAAGGACAGCTTTTCTTTCTAGTGCTTGACAGGTGCTTGGTAAAGTAGGGCCTTTTCTACACTTCAGACTTGCTCTGGTTTAATTAAACTGGTTTAGATAAATCAGTGCAAACCCCTTTGTGGATCCTCTTATTTTGGCATAACCGTGGCCTTTTTTAGTTTAGCTTAAACTGATTCCCAGCAACTTAACCTGAACTGAAAAAAGCATCTCTTACATCGGAATACGAGTGTCCACGTGGGGCTTTAGAGTAGCAGCCGTGTTAGTCTGTATCCGCAAAAAAAACAGGAGTACTTGTGGCACCTTAGAGACTAACAAATTTATTTCAGCATGAGCTTTCGTGAGCTACAGCTCACTTCTTCGGATGCATAGAATGGAACACACAGACAGGGGATATTTGTACATACAGAGAACATGAAAAGGTGGAAGTATGCATACCAACAGGCAGAGTCTAATCAATTGAGATGAGCTATCGTTAGCAGGAGGAAAAAAAACTTTTTGAAGTGATAATTAAGATGGCCCATAGAAGGTGTGAGGAGAACTTAACATAGGGAAATAGATTCAATTGGTGTAATGACCCAACCATTCCCAGTCTTTGTTTAAACCACAGTTAATTGTATCTAGTTTGCATATTAATTCAAGTTCAGCAGTCTCTCTTTGGAGTCTGTTTTTGAAGTTTTTTTGTTGCAAAATTGCCACCTTCAAGTCTGTCACTGAGTGGTTAGAGAGGTTGAAGTGTTCTCCCACTGGTTTTTGAATGTTATGATTCCTGATGTCAGATTTGTGTCCATTTAAAGAATAAATGGACACAAAGAATAAATGGACACAAATCTGACATCAGGAATCATAACATTCAAAAACCAGTGGGAGAACACTTCAACCTTTCTAACCACTCAGTGACAGACTTGAAGGTGGCAATTTTGCAACAAAAAAACTTCAAAAACAGACTCCAAAGAGAGACTGCTGAACTTGAATTAATATGCAAACTAGATACAATTAACTGTGGTTTAAACAAAGACTGGGAATGGTTGGGTCATTACACCAATTGAATCTATTTCCCTATGTTAAGTTCTCCTCACACCTTCTTTGGGCCATCTTAATTATCACTTCAAAAAGTTTTTTTTCCTCCTGCTAACGATAGCTCATCTCAATTGATTAGACTCTGCCTGTTGGTATGCATACTTCCACCTTTTCATGTTCTCTGTATGTATAAATATCTCCTGTCTGTGTGTTCCATTCTATGCATCCGAAGAAGTGAGCTGCAGCTCACGAAAGCTCATGCTGAAATAAATTTGTTAGTCTCTAAGGTGCCACAAGTACTCCTGTTTTTTTTCACGTGGGGCTTTGTACCAGTTTAGCTGAATCTCTTGTGTTTAGTTACACTGGTGCAACTCTCCATGTGGACAAGGCCTAACTGACTTAAGGTAAACAGAAAACAACACACTCTTAGGTTACACTAGACAGTTCAAAGTGCTGCCGCAGGAGCATTCCCACGGCTGTGCTTTGACCTGACAGTGTGGGTACCCGCGAGCCCGGGGGAGAGAGCTCTCCCAGCGCTCCTGGTAAACCAGGTCGCTGAGGGGAATAGCTCCGAGCGCTGGGAGCCTGGCTACACTGGCGCTTTACAGCGCTGAAACTTGCTGTGCTCTGGGGGGTGATTTTTTCACACCCAGCAACTGTACTCAAGGCTTAAATTGTCATAGTATTTCCCAGAGCCCCCCATGCTTCCCCCCATTCAGCAGGATCAGGCTGGAGTCAAGGTTTGAAAATAATTCTGCTGAATTTAAGCCCAGGTTATATTGGTACAGATTGTTCCCCTACATTTACTGGTGTAAAGCACGGCTGTACCGATAGAACTGCACTTGCAGTAAGTATTTTAATTATTTTGATAAACTAAAACTCTTTTGGTATTTAACCAATTTAATTATTTTGGTCAAAAGAAACAAACAAAAAATGTAATAGTTAAAGCATAAGAAAAACTGTGTAGAGTTGGTCTCAGTGTAGGATGCCAACCCTCCAGGAATTAAAGGTTAATCTTTAATTAAAGATTGTCATGTGATGAAACATCCATGAATACGTCCAACCAAAACTGGCAACTACAATGAGTGTAATTGGTTCGGAGCAAGGACTGTCACTTGCTCTGTCTGTACAACACCCAGTACAATGGAGCCCCAGCATGATTAAGCTAGAATGTGCTACTATGACATGAAATAATAATTCCTTCCCCTCTCATTTTCTCAGCTTACACGTCCACCTCTCAAGTTCCCCAACTGACCGTAGAGTCTTTCATGCAAAACAGGGCCGACAAGATGGGCCTTGCTAGTGGGAAGAACAGGCCAATTAAAAAAGTAAAGCTCCCTGCCCTGCTATCGTCATCATTATTTATTATTGTTTTATGGCAGCAGCCAGGCGCCTCAGTCCTGGTCCTGGACCCCCGTGTGCCAGGTGCTGTACACATACAAAACAAAATATGGTCTCATCAGAGTATAAGGCAGATGGGGCATTATAAGGAGACAGCACTGGTTAGTGTGACAGGCAGTGGTCTCAGAGCACCAGTGGTCTAATGGTTATCCAGGTTTTTAGGCCTCCTGCCAGAGGAGAGTGTTGAAGAGAGTGGGGAGGATAATGACGTAGTTTTGCAGACATTTACCAGGAGCTCCTCCGAGGTGTGAGGGGCAGCATGGGACACAGCACAAAGGGGCTTGTTTGCAAATGTATAAAGTGGGTGATGGAGGCCGGGATCGTGTGCAGATTGGAGGTGGGAGTCGACGTTTTGGTAGCAAATGAGAGATGATGGGTCAGGTGGGGTTAGGCTGTGAAGGGCCTCACAGCTGAAATCAGGCAGTTTATATTTGATGCAGGGGAGGAGGAGCTAGTGGAGGGAGGCAAAGAGAGGTGACATGGTCCGATCAACGGGCTAGGAAATGATCTTTTCAGCATCTTCTGAATGGATCTAAGCGGGATGAGCCTGCGTTTGTCAAGGCCAGAGAAAAGGATGTTGCAGCAGTCGAGACACGAGAGCCTGGAGCAGCGTTTTAGCTGTGGGGGTGGACAGGAAAGGCCGCATCTTAGAGAGGTTCTGCAGAAAGTGTCAGCAAGATTTAGACATAACCTGGATGTGAGGACCTAGAGAGAGATCCGAGTCAAAGATGGCACCCAGGTTATGGTCCTAAGTGACAGGCAGGATGGTGGCGTTATCCACAGTGACTGACAAAGGAGGTAGCAGGGAGGTCTTGGGGGGAAGATTGGGAACTCTGTTTTAACCACGTCGAACTTGAGCTGATGACGAGACAGCCACAAGGAGCCGTCAGAGAGACAGGCCAAGATTGTAGTTTGGGCAGAAAGAGACAAGTTTGGAGTGGATAGGTAGATCTGTGAGTCATCAGCGTGGAGATGGTAGTTGAATTTGTGTTTGCAGATGACTTTGCCCAGAGATAAGGTGTAGAGGGAGAAGAGAAGGGGACCAAGGACAGAGTCCGGGTGGGGACAGAACCCCACAGAGGGCTGGAGGGGGGATGAGGAAGATCCTCTGATGGACATGGTGAAGGAGTGATTAGAGAGGTCAGAGGGGACAGAGTTAAGCCAAGGAGGACAAGAGTTTAAGAAGAGTGGTGAATGGTGCCAGAGGCGGCTGGTAAACCAAGGAGGGTGAGGCTGGAGCACTGAGTCTGAGTGTTAGCTAGGAAGAGTCATTACAGACTTTGACAGGAGCGATTTCCCTGGAGTGCAAGGGGTGAAAGCCGGGGTGGGGACGGTCTAGGAGGGACGTGGAGGACGGGAACTCCAGATAGTGATTGCAGAGGCACATTCAATGAGCTGAGAGATGAAAGGGAGAAGGGGCGGTAGCTGGAGAGGCAAATGGAGTCAAAGGTCTTTATGATGGAAGATGCTGAAGTGTGTTTATACTGTGAGGGGGAAAGAGCCAGAGGAGAGTGAGAGATTAAGAGAAGAGTAAGGGAGGGAGGAGGGCAGGTGTGAGGGAGATTAGGAGATGGGCTGGGGTCTGTGGGGTGAGTGGAGGGGTTAGGAGGAGAGCAGATGAAAAATGTCCACATCCGCAAGGGAGAGGGAGGTAGGAGTTGAAGGAAGGGAGGGAGAGGGGAGGAGGACTGTCATGTTTCATTTTCTCAGATCTACATGATCGGTGCTTCATGCGGAAGAACATAAGAACGGCCATACTAGGTCAAACCAAAGGTCCGTCTACCCCAGTATCCTGTCTTCTGACGGTAGCCAATGCCAGGTGCCCCAGAGAGGATGAACAGCGCATGTAATCATCAAGTGATCCATTCCCTATCGCCCATAGGGACACCATCCCTGCCTATCCTGGCTAATACCATTGATGGACCTATCCTCCATGAGTCTATCTGGCTCCCTTTTGAACCCCGTTAAACCCTGTTTAAACCCTTGGCCTTCACAACATCCTCTGGGAAGGAGTTCCACAGGTTGACTATGCGTTGAGTGAAGAAATGCTTCCTTTTGTTTGTTTTAAACCTGCTGCCTAGTAATTTTGTTTGGTGACCACTAGTTCCTATGTTATGAGAAGGAGTAAATAACACTTCCTTATTTACTTTCTCCACGCCAGTCATGATTTTATAGACCTTTATTATATCCCCCCTTAGTTGTGTCTTTTCCAAGCTGAAAAATTCCAGTCTTAACATCTTCTCATACAGAAGCTGTTCCATACCTCTAATTATTTTTATTGCCCTTTTTCAATTCTGATGTATCTGTTTTGAGATGGCGACCAGATCTGTACGCAGTATACAAGATTTTCCATGGATTTATTACTCCCGTTGAAAATCTGCAATTTTTGCATTTGGAGCCATAGTAAAATTGCAGAATTCCAACAGGAGTAAAAATGTATGTAGAGGCAATATGATATTTACTGTCTTATTATCTGTCCCTTTTTAATGATTCCCAACATTCTGTTCACATTTTTGATTGTCGTTGCACATTGAGTGGATGTTTTCAGAGAACTATCCACAATCACTCAAAGTGGTAACAGCTAATTTAGACCCTGTCATTTGATATGTATAGTTGGGATTATGTTTTCCAATGTGCATTACTTTGCAATTCTCAACATTGAACTTCATCTGCCATTTTGTTGCCCCGTCATCCAGTTTTGAGAGATCCTTTTGTAACTCTTCACAGTCTGCCTGGGACTTAACTTTTGTGAGTTGTTTTGTATTGTCTGTAAATTTTTCTGCCTCACTGTTTACCCCTTTTTCCAGATCATTTATTAATATGTTGAATAGGACTGATCCCAGTACAGACCCCTGAGGGACACCACTATTTATCTCTCTCCATTCTGAAAACTGACCATTTATTCCCAAACTTTGTTTCCTAACTTTTAAGCAGTTACTGGTCGGTGAGAGGACCTTCCCTCTTAACCCATGACAGCTTACTTTGCTTAAGAACCTTTGGTGAGGGACCTTGTCAAAGACTTTCTGAAAATCCAAGTACACTATATCCACTGGATCCTCCAGGAATTCCCCCCCCCCCCAGTTTTGTGAACTAGTTACATGCAGTGTTGCCAATCTAGTATTATTTGGAAATTTGAATTGAAATTGAAACATTAATACACACTTTGAAAGCATATAAAGTGTATGATAAAATACATGTATCTGAAAAAGTATAATAGATTTGAAAAGTATGAACATAGACTAGCTTCCTTATACAGCTGTAGTTTTTTTACCACAATGTCGGTGCATTCATTTTGGTGATGTTGGCCAACCTAATAATTTCAAATTATGATTTGTAAGCGAAGTCTAAATGAGCTCTCCCTGACAGCTAGTGATGAGCTGGGGCTGCAGGAAAAGGCTTCAGGGCCAGATTATATTTACATTCACACCTAATCTACCTAGATATCCAGCAAACAGAGCTGTGTTGCCCAATTGATAGATTTTGGCTGGGGTTGGGTTACAAATCACTTGAATGTGAGGGGTGCGGGGTGGGGAATGAAATGTTGTTCTTACTGTATGAGTAAAGGGCAGTAGAACTGTACTTAGCCTGTGCTGATTAAGGGCATCAAGAGGGAGGGTGGGGACAGGTGTTTTGCTTGATGGTCTGCCTGAGTCACAAATAATATTTGACCTGTCCCTCTCCACTGTTTAAAGACAGAGCTGATTAGGCTCCATAGATAGTCTTTCGTTTTGTTAAGTGACCAGTACAGCTGAAATCACTGATAATCAGATCTAAGTGCTTAGACCGGCGGTGGGCCAATGTTTCTGTGGAAGAGATGACCCAGATTGCACTAGCAGTGAGGTTCCCCCACTGAGACCTCAGCTGAAATCACTGAGAGCTGGTGGAACCTCAGACCAACTCGCAGAGGTCACAGTGGCAGGTGGCAGCAGAAGGTGACTGCGCAGGGCCATTGGCAACAGTGTGGTGGAGTGAATGGTGGCACAACAAATAACAGTGGCCAGAGTGAACAGTGAGCAGCTGAAGGAATGAGCAAGGTGCCCTCTTGTCCCCAACCTGGGAGGTGAACTCATGTGAAAGCACCTCTGAACTCTGAGTCTCCACTGACCAAGAACAACGCTGGTGAGTGTTAATGAGGTTGTTAAGAATGCTGGAGACACAACACAGTTCATGTGAACAAACATGCCTGTGGCGGCATACTCTCTATTTAAGAAGAGATACCACACACTACAAACTGGAGGCCAATGTTAAGTGCATTGTCACCTGTTCATCCTGAAGTTGAACATTTATTCCAAACAAGACAAGCAAATGCTCACTGTCTTTCTGCAAGAAACTCAACTGACTGGCTAGAAGCATGTGGTGCAAGAATGAAAGACTCAACAGTTGAAAAAATGAAGAACTCTCTCACCATATTCAAAACATTTGCATACATGGCTGATGAATGCACCGATGCAAATGAGCATCAAGTATTAAGTCATTGTGTACATTACCTTGATGTCAGGGGTAGGCTAGTAGATGCATTTCTAGATATTCAAGTTATAGAAGACACATCGGCTGCATCTGTGACAACCCACATCTTAGAAGAGTTAAATGCTTGTCAACTGGACCCCAAACAGATGACTGCTTGTGCATTTGATGGAGCTGCAAACTTCTCTGGAAGACATGGTGGAGTACAGGCTTTGCTCAGAGAAAAGTGTAACCTTAATCTCTCCTATACACGCTGCAGAGGCCATCTACTAGTAGTAGATGCAGACTCTTCAAACGACATTAAAAAAGCTATAAATGTAATGTCTTCATTATATTCTTTTTTCAGCAAGAGCCTAAAAAGACTGAATATCTTGGAAAATATAGAAGATACACTAGGACTGAAGTTCAAATTAGTCCAACCTGGGAAAACCCTCTGGCTTTCTCATGAGCGATCCTTAGTTGTTGTCTTAAAATTACTCCAGCCATTATTACTGTCTTTGGAAAATATCTACCAAGATGGATGGATCTAAGTAGTGAGACTGGTGGATTACTTTTGCTACTACGTTCAGAGAAGGCTATCACCATTCTCTCTCGTAAGTGTATTGTTGAAACTGCTTGGGTCATTAAACAATGTCATTCAGGCATCTGCTACAACAGTAGTAGATCTTTGTCCAGCAATAGAAGCTACAGTTGGATCAATCAGAGAGCTATCCACTGAAAAAATACTGGAAGAAGCAAAGACTTCAGTCCAGAAGTTGACTAATGAAGGCATTTATATTGAATCCTTATGTGAAGCGGACAAGAAGTGTTTGTTAAGACAACTGAAAAAGTACAGACTTGATTCTTAAAAATCTACAACAGCGACTTCTAGATTGTACTCTACCTCTGTTTTACAGATCCCTGTCCTATAAAACACAGACAGTTGAGTGGAGTGAGGCACTACCAGCAATGGAACTGCCGTGTGCTCAGCACAGAATAGGAATTTGAACACAGAGTGGAATATCATACGACGAATGAACAAATTTAACTTCAACTTCTTCTTTATCATCACTACTGGCTCGACTAGATCTTTGTGCTATGTTTCCTGGGATGAAAGAAGTAGGAATTCATCTCTTGCTATTCCCAGTCACAACAGCTCCAGTTGAGCATTCTTTTTCATCATTGAATAGAATTTTGTGTTCTGAAAGAAGTCGCCTTCTGCCTGATCACGTAAATGAATGAATGAACGTATCAGTTGAAGGAATGGAAGTACCGGACACACAAGAAGCCACCAAAGATGAACGCATTGCATTCAAGAAGTTCATTAACAAAGTTGTGCAAAATTATAACAAGAAACCAAGAAGGATGTAGATATAGTGCTCCATAGAAGGCTTGAGTAGCCAACTTTAATTTGTGTGATGGGAGGAAGGATAGTTCAGTGGTTTGAGCATTGGCCTGCTAAACCGAGGGTTCTGTGTTCAATCCTTGAGGGGGCCATTCAGGGATTTGAGGCAAAAATCTGTCTGGGGATTGGTCCTGTTTTGAGCAGGGGGTTGGACTAGATGACCTCCTGAGGTCCCTTCCGATTCTGTGATTTTAAAACATGAGTTAAATCTAATAAAATGGCCATGAAACATTTTTCATTTTTTACTATGGTGCCATACAGCCTACCTTCACCCTCACAGTCTCATCCCTCATCGGCCCTGACACCGTCCCCTGTACATTCGACCCCCACCCCCTACCCTCCCCAAATTTCAGTTCCTGGGGAAAACACTGCCTTGTACACATGCTTGTTGACCCCCCCTCAAAGAATTACAGTAGATTGGTGAGACATGATTTCCCCTTACAAAAACCATGTTGACTCTTTCCCAACAAATTATGTTCATCTGTGCATTTTACAATTTTGTTCTTTATTATAGTTTCAACCAATTTGCCTGGTATTGAAGTCAGGCTTACTGGCCTGTAATTGCCGGGATCACCTCTGGAGCCCTTTTTAAAAATTGGCATTATGTTAGCTATCCTCCAGCCATTTTGTACAGAAGCTGATTTAAATGATAGGTTACAGACTACGGTTAGTAGTTGTGCAATTTCACATTTGAGTTCCTTCAGAACTCTTGGTTGAATGCCATGTAGGCCTGGTGACTTATTACTGTTTAGTTAATCAATTTGTTCCCAAACCTCCTCTAATGACACCTCAATCTGGGACAGTTCCTCAGATTTGTCACCTAAAAAGAATGGCTCAGGTTTGGGAATCTCCCTCACATTCTCAGCCACTGGTTGTTTAGCAGGCTTCCTGCTTCTGATGTACTTAAACATATTTTAGCTATTAGTCTTTGAGTCTTTGGCAAGCTGTTCTTCAAATTCTTTTTTAGCCTTCCTAATTATATTTTTACACTTCATTTGCCAGAGTTTATGCTCCTTTCTATTTTCTTCACTAGGATTTAACTTCCACTTTTTATAAGATGCCTTTTTGCCTCTCATTGCTTCTTTTACTCTGTTGTTTAGCCATGGTGGCACTATTTGGTTCTCTTACTATGATTTTTTATTAATCTGGGGTATTCATTTAGGTGGAGCTTCTATTATGGTGTCTTGAAAAAGTTTCCATGCAGTTTGCAGGGATTTTACTTTTGGTGCTGTACCTTTTAATTTCTGTTTAACTAACACAGCTCTGGAACAGTTCCCTGGGGGACCTATCAGGTGGATTTGATTTAAATCAAATCATGATTTAAATCACTAGTCAGGAAGACTCAATTTAATCATAGTTTTCTACATAAAGGTGCATTCTTGTTGATTGTTATAACCTTAATACATATTCTACACAACTCAGAGAGAGATGTAGGTTTCATTTTTAGAAGGTACACACTATACATTTTAAACACCGATTTTGAAAACTTTTCAGATTAGTTTTACAGCAGTTAAGGTTTGACCCTGGTACCGAGTATTGAAAATATTTGCAGGAAAATGAGCTTGTCCTATTCGTTTTTTTAATGCTTGTAATTTAACTCTGTCATTGCATATTTCTCTTTTTAAGATCTCACTCTATTCCTTCCAAATTTCATCAGCGTCAGCAATAAAAAAGCTATTTCCCTGCATTTTGTTTAAGGCTACAGAAATCGGCTTCAGGGAACTCAGCATGTGTTCAACATTTCTCTTAAAGCCAATGTTGAGAACTTTGGCTATGACAGTATCTGTCATCTATTTTTTCACGATTTTGTTCACAAACTGTCATCAAATTAGGCCAGTTCTTGATATAGTGCTCAAAACAGTCCACTACTGAGTTCCATCACACGTCTTGTGGGAGAGTTAGCTTGGTTCCTCACACATTTTTCACAGCAGCTGCTGTAAAGTGGTTGTTATGGAACTATTTTGCAATTTCAATAACTTTAACCTTTATTTCTGGAACACTGAAGTCTTTGGCTAGGAGGTGCATCAAATTAGCACTGCAAACATATGTTATTAGCTTGGGACTCTCTTCCAAATTTCTTCTCATCTTGGATACATTTGCAGCATTGTCTGTGACCAAGCTGCGTACTAGACATTTGAATTTTTTTCACAGCTTGTTATAGCTTTTACTGCTATTTCTTGTAAGTATTCTGCTGTGTGAGCATTTTCCTGATGTATCAGTTGTTTCTGTAAGGAAGACATTCCCTTCTTCTATTGTCACACAAGCACATACAACAGGATCATTGTGGACATTGCTCCACCCATCAAGACTCAGGTTAACAATTTTACCCTCTAGACTTTTTGCACACTGTTCAATTTCTCTTTCATACACTTTATCCAGGAATTTGCCTGCAACATCTGCTCTGTTGGGTGGACTGTATCCTGGTCTTAATGACTGAACCAGGTTAATGAAGTGTGGGTTCTCAATCATATGGAAAGGCGAGTTTGTTGCATAAACAAACCGGGTAATTTTTTCATCAATTACCTCTTTGTGATCAGAACCAGATTACAAAAACTTATCTATGGTTGTTTCTGGATGATGGAGTTTTTTTTTTTCCTTTTTGCTACAGGTGATATACTGTGGCTATGTGACATACATGATGTGACTGAAATGCTATCATTGGCAGATAACTCTGAGACTATAGAAAATGATGGTGATCTTGAAGGTGAAGTGTCTTCAGAATCCTATAGGTTGAGGATGGAGGAACCAGCTAGGGGCCGTGCTCCTCTTGACCTGCTGCTTGCAAACAGGGAAGAATTGGTAGGGGAAGTAGAAGTGGGTGGCAAACTAGGCAGCAGTGACCATGAGATGGTCAAGTTCAGGATCCTGACAAAAGGAAGAAAGGAGAGTAGCAAAATATGGACTCTGGATTTCAGAAAAGCAGACTTTGAATCTATCAGAGAACTGATGGGCAGGATCCCCTGGGAGACTAATATGAGGGGGAATGGGCTCCAGGAGAGCTGGCAGTATTTTGAAGAAGCCTTTTTGAGGGTGCAAGAACAAACCATCCCAATGTGCAGAAAGAATAGTAAATATGGCAGGTGACCAGCTTGGCTTAACAGTGAAACCGTCAGTGAGCTTAAAAACAAAAAGGAAGCTTACAAGAGGTGGAAACTTGGACAGATGACTAGGGGGGAGTATAAAAATATTGCTCGAGCATGCAGGGGTGTAATCAGGAAGGACAAATCACACTTGGAGTTGCAGCTAGCCGGAGATGTTAGGAGTAACAAGAAGGGTTTCTGCAGGCATGTTAGCAACAAGAAGGCGGCCAGGGAAAGTGTGGGACCCTTACTGAATGGGGAAGGCAACCTAGTGACAAATGATGTGGAAAAAGCTGAAGTACTCAATGCTTTTTTTGCCTCAGTCTTCACAGACAAGGTCAGCTCTCAGACTGTTGCACTGGGCAGCACAGTATGGGGAGAGGTGAGCAGCCCTCAGTGGTGAAAGAACAGGTTAAGGACTATTTTGAAAAGCTGGACATGCACAAGTCCATGGGTCCAGATCTAATGCATCCAAGAGTGCTGAGGAAGTTGGCTGATGTGATTTCAAAGCCATTGGCCATTATCTTTGAAAACTCGTGGCAATCAGAGGAGGTACCAGATGATTGGAAAAAGGCAAATATAGTGCTCATATTTTTAAAAGGGAAGAAAGAGAGCCCGGGGAACTACAGACCAGTCAGCCTCACCTTAGTCACCAGAAAAATCATGGAGCAGATCCTCAAGGAATCCATTTTGAAGCACTTGGAGGAGACGAAGGTGATCGGGAACAGTCAACATGGATTCACCAAGGGCAAGTCATGCCTGACCAACCTGATTGCCTTCTATGATGACATAATTGGCTCTCTGGATATTCATAGATTCATAGATTCTAGGACTGGAAGGGACCTCGAGAGGTCATCGAGTCCAGTCCCCTGCCCTCATGGCAGGACCAAATACTGTCTAGACCATCCTGGATAGACATTTATCTAACCTACTCTTAAATATCTCCAGAGATGGAGATTCCACAACCTCCCTAGGCAATTTATTCCAGTGTTTAACCACCCTGACAGTTAGGAACTTTTTCCTAATGTCCAACCTAAACCTCCCTTGCTGCAGTTTAAGTCCATTGCTTCTTGTTCTATCCTTAGAGGCTAAGGTGAACAAGTTTTCTCCCTCCTTCTTATGACACCCTTTTAGATACCTGAAAACTGCTGCTGTATCCCCTCTAAGTGTTCTCTTTTCCAAACTAAACAAACCCAGTTCTTTCAGCCTTCCTTCATAGGTCATGTTCTCAAGACATTTAATCATTCTTGTTGCTCTTCTCTGGACCCTCTCCAATTTCTCCACATCTTTCTTGAAATGCGGTGCCCAGAACTGGACACAATACTCCAGTTGAGGCCTAACCAGCGCAGACTATAGCAGAAGAATGACTACTTGTGTCTTGCTCACAACACACCTGTTCAGAATCATGTTTGCTTTTTTTGCAACAGCATCACACTGTTGACTCATATTTAGCTTGTGGTCCACTATAACCCCTAGATCCCTTTCTGCCGTACTCCTTCCTAGACAGTCTCTTCCCATTCTGTATGTGTGACACTGATTGTTCCTTCCTAAGTGGAGCACTTTGCATTTGTCTTTGTTAAACTTCATCCTGTTTACCTCAGACCATTTCTCCAATTTGTCCAGATCATTTTGAATTATGACCCTGTCCTCCAAAACAGTTGCAATCCCTCCCAGTTTGGTATCATCTGCAAACTTAATAAGCGTACTTTCTATGCCAATATCTAAGTCGTTGATTAAGATATTGAGCAGAGCCGGTCCCAAAAAAGACCCCTGCGGAACCCCACTTGTTATACCTTTCCAGCAGGCTTGGGAACCATTAATAACTACTCTCTGAGTACTGTTATCCAGCCAGTTATGCACCCACCTTATAGTAGCCCCATCTAAGTTGTATTTGCCTAGTTTATTGATAAGAATATCATGCAAGATCGTATCAAATGCCTTACTAAAGTCTAGGTATACCACATCCACCGCTTCTCCCTCATCCGCAAGACTCGATATCCTATCAAAGAAAACTATCAGATTGGTTTGACATGATTTGTTCTTTACAAATCCATGCTGGCTATTCCCTATCACCTTACCACCTTCCAAGTGTTTGCAGATGATTTCCTTAATTACTTGCCCCATTATCTTCCCTGGCACAGAAGTTAAACTGACTAGTCTGTAGTTTCCTGGGTTGTTTTTATTTCCCTTTTTATAGATGGGCACTATATTTGCCCTTTTCCAGTCTTCTGGAATCTCTCCTGTCTCCCATGATTTTCCAAAGATAATAAGAGGCTCAGATACCTGCTCTATTAGTTCCTTGAGTATTCTAGGATTCATTTAATCAGGTCCTGGTGACTTGCAGGCATCTAACTTTTCTAAGTGATTTTTAACTTGTTCTTTTTTCATTTTATCTTCTAAACCTACCCCCTTCCCATTAGCATTCACTATGTTAGGCATTCCTTCAGACTTCTCGGTGAAGACCGAAACAAAGAAGTCATTAAGCATCTCTGCCATTTCCAAGTTTCCTGTTATTATTTCACCCACCTCACTGAGCAGTGGGCCTACCCTGTCCTTGATCTTCCTCTTGCTTCTAATGTACTGATTAAAAAGTCTTCTTGTTTCCCTTTATTCCTGTAGCTAGTTTGAGCTCAGATTGTGCCTTTGCCTTTCTAATCTTGCCCCTGCATTCCTGTGTTGTTTGCCTATATTCATCCTTTGTAATCTCTTTCCATTTTTATATTTCTCCTTTTTATTTTTTAGATCATGCAAGATCTCGTGGTTAAGCCAAGCTGGTCTTTTGCCACATTTTCTCTCTTTCCTACTTAGTGGAATAGTTTGCTTTTGGGCCCTTAATAGTGTCCCTTTGAAAAACTGCCAACTCTCCTCAGTTGTTTTTCCCCTCAGTCTTGATTCCCATGGGACCTTACCTATCAGCTCTCTGAGCTTACCAAAATCCGCCTTCCTGAAATCCATTGTCTCTAATTTGCTGTACTCCCTTCTACCCTTCCTTAGAATTGTGAACTCTATGATTTCATGATCACTTTCACCCAAGCTGCCTTCTACTTTCAAATTCTCAACAAGTTCCTCCCTATTTGTTAAAATCAAGTCTAGACTAGCTTCCCCCCAGTAGCTTTTTCAACCTTCTGAAATAAAAAGTTGTCTGCAGTGCAGTCCAAGAACTTATTGGATGGTCTGTGCCCCGCTGTGTTATTTTCCAACATATATCTGGATAGTTGAAGTCCCCCATCACCACCAGATCTTGGGCTTTGGATGATTTTGTTAGTTGTTTAAAAAAAGCCTCATCCACCTCTTCCAACTGGTTAGGTGGCCTGTAGTAGACTCTTAGCATGACATCACCCTTGTTTTTTACCCCTTTTAGCCTAACCCAGAGACTCTCAACACTTCTGTCTCCTATGTAAGTCTCCAACTCAGTCCAAGCATGCACATTATTAATATATAAGGCAACACCTCCTCCCTTCCCCGCCCCCCGTCTATCCTTCCTGAGCAAGCTGTACCCATCCACACCAACATTCCAGTCATGTGAGGAAAGCGGTGCACGTGATATATCAGAACTTTAGCAAAGCTTTTGATACGGTCTTCCACAGTATTCTTGCCAGCAAGTTAAAGTAGTATGGATTGGATAAATGGACTATACGGTGGATAGAAAGCTGGCTAGATTGTCGGGCTCAGCGGGTAGTGATCAATGGCTTCATGTCTAGTTAGCAGCTGGTATCAAGCGGAGTGCCCCAGGGGTTGGTCCTGGGACCAGTTTTGTTCAGCATCTTGGATGATGGGATGGATTGCATCCTCAGCAAATTCGCAGATGACATTAAGCTGGCGGGAGAGGTAGATATGCTGAAGGGTAGGGATAGGGTCCAGAGTGAGCTAGACAAATTGGAGGATTGGGTCAGAAGAAATATAATGAAGTTCAACAAGGACAAGTGCAGAGCACTGCTACAGGCTGGGGACCAAATGGCTGGGCAGCAGTTCTGCAGAAAAGGACCTAGGGGTTACAGTGAACGAGAAGCTGGATATGAGTCAGCAGTTTGCCCTTGTTGCCAAGAAGGCCAACGGCATATTGGGCTGTATCAGTAGGAGCATTGCCAGCAGATCAAGGGAAGTGATTATTCCCCTCTATTCGGCACTGGTGAGGCCAGACCCGGAGTATTGTGTCCAGTTTTGGTCCCCCCACTACAAGAAGGATGTGGACAAATTGGAGATAGTCTAGCGTAGGGCAACGAAAATGATTAGGGGGCTGGGGCATATGACTTACGAGGAAAGGCGGAGGCAACTGGGATTGTTTAATCTGCAGCAGAGAAGAGTGGGGGGGATTTGATAGGAACCTTCAACTACCTGAAGAGGGGTTCCAAAGAGGATGGATCTAGGCTGTTCTCAGTGGTAGCAGATGACAGAACAAGGAGCAATGGTCTCAAGTTGCAGTGGGGGAGGTTTAGGTTGGATATTAGGAAAGTTTATTTCACTAGGAGGGTGGTGAAGCACTGGAATGGGTTACCTAGGGAGGTGGTGGAATCTCCTTCTTTAGAGGTTTTTAAGACCTGGATTCACAAAGCCCTGGCTGGGAGGCTTTAGTTTGGGGTTGGTCCTGCTTTGAGCAGGGGATTGGACTAGATGACCGCCTGAGGTCCCTTCCAACCCTGATATTCTATGATTCTATGGTGAGTTCTCCTAAACAGAATAAGTCAATGTAGTTATTTAATTATTATTACCATACTGCTCATTTAGTACTACTCATTGCATTCACTGACACTCAGTACTACTTTAAAGGTGAAATTGTAAAAGGAAGATCTGCCTATTTCAGCTATTTATTTTTTATCATAACTGCAAACATGATAGTACCATAGAGTAAATACTGTATTTTTTGCTTAAACATGAGAATTCAAGAATAGTCCAGAAGGAAGACAGGGAGTCCTTAAGGCTTTGTCTACACTACAAGACTATTTTGAATCAACTTAGTTCGAATTTGTGGATTCGACCTTATGAAGTTGAATTTGTGTATCCATACTAAATACACTAATTCGAATTTCTGAGTCCACATTCACGGGGCCAGCGTCGACTTTGGAAGCGGTGCACTGTGGGAAGCTATCCCACAGTTCCCGCAGTCCCCGCTGCCCATTGGCATGCTGGGTAGCCCCCAATGCCTGCTGGGGAGAAATGTGTCGAGGGTGGTTTTGGGTAAGTGTCGTCATTGAACCGTCAATCACAACCTCCTCCCTCCCTCCTTGAAAGCGCCTGCGGGCAATCTGTTCGTGCACTTTTCTGGTCAGTGACTGCGCGGACGCCACAGCACTGCAAGCATGGAGCCCGCTGCGATCATCGCCGTTTTCTCCTCCTCGCACTTTATCGTCCACCTCTTCCACAGTCAGCTGCTGAGAAATTGGGCTACTTTTCAATGGTGCTGCAAGCACTGGGGACCATAGGGACGTTTTACAAACATCAACGTCGGGTGGCCGGGCAAGGTTCATGATGCGTGTGTTTTCAGGAACTGTGGGCTGCTCAGACGCCTGCAGGAAGGTAGTTTCTTCCCGGACCACAAAATAACTGTTGTGGATGTGCAGATGCCTATAGTCATCCTCGGGGACCTAGCCTGCCCGCTAATGCACTTGCTCATGAAGCCCTATACAGGCGCCTGGGACAGCGACAAGGAACTCTTCAAATACCAGCGAGCAGCGTGACCTGTGACTGTTCAGTTTCTTTACAGAGAAGCTGAACCTGCCCCTGTTTCTTTACCCAGTTACTGTTGACTCTCCTCTTCGGTTACATACCCCGTTCACCCCGTTACCCCCACTTCCAGCACACGTGTAAAAATAAAATACATGTACCATTATTACTTAACAAAGGTTTCTTTATTCATCACTTTTCGTGAAAGGGTTGAAACTGGGACGCAGGCTGTGCTGGGTAGGGTGTGCGGTGATGTAAAGACCGCCTCTAAACTCAAGGAATGACAGGCTCCTGCTCCTAGAGCGGTCCGCAGTGCCGGAATGCTTCTTTCAACGGAGCCTGCCATCCCTCTTTATGGAATTCTGTGTGCGGGCGGATATGTGACCTTGTGGTGGAGGAGGACGGATACAGATTCCTCAGCTGCGTGACTCAGCGGTTCAGGACAAGGACCGCTGTATAAGATCTGTAACCGCCCTCCCCCGCTGCAAAGTCACATCTCCCCCGCCCACACAGATCCTGGAAACCACCTCCAAAAACCGACCAGGGTGCCTACTGACTGCACCGTGTGTGTGACCCGCTGCTGATCCTGCCCCCGGGTCTGTACCCTGGGAAAGGTGACTGTCCTATGCAATTAACCACCCCCTTCCTCACGCCCCCCATTCAAACACAGTCTTCTTTGAAAAAACATAACGGAAACAGTAATTAACAGCAAAGCATTTTTATTAATTAAGTAGACAGTTAGGGGATGGGACTGGGATTGGGACTACTGTGAGTCTGGAAGTGAAGGACTTCGGCAAATGTAGGGTATGAGAGCTTTTGGGTACTTGAGCACTGTGCTGTGGTGCAGTGACAGTATTCACGTCCCCGGCCGCCCCTCCTCCTGATTATTTTCGGTGAGGGGGGTATGGGACTTTGTGGCAGGGGAGGGCGGTTGCAGATACACTGCAGGGTGTCTCTGTCCTCCTGCGGTCCTGCAGAACATCCACAAGGCGCCTGAGCGTGTCCGCTTGCTCCTCACTAGTCCAAGCAGCGTTCAGTCGCCTGCTTGTCTTCCCCACGCCACCCCTCCTCCCCTACTCTGTGTGAGCGCTGGCACACCGAGACGGTCTCCCTCCACTGGCTCTGCTGGTCCGCCTCTGCTAGGTAGCAGCCCATACGTTCCTCGAACATCTTGTCCCTTGTCTTTTTCTTTCGCCGCCTAATCTTTGCCAGCCTCTGCGAGGGGGATGCTGTGGCAGGTCTGGAGACAGTGGAAGCTGTGAGATGGGAAACAGGGAGTGAATTCCTTGCAAAGATACGTTTTTGCGAACAATTAACTGAGTCTAGGCTGTCTCTGTGAATTCTGGGTTGAGACCCCTGTGCCTTCTGGGGCACAAATCATTTTCGCGGTGGATTCTGGGTAAATGTCGCCAGTCATTCCTTCCTCCGGGAAAGCAACGGCAGACAATCATTTCAAGCCCGTTTTCCCAGAATTGCCCTGGCATACGCCATAGCGTGGCAACCATGGACACTGTTTTGCCTTTTGTGTATGTCACCGTATGTGTACTAGATGCCGCTGACAGAGGCGGGCCAGCAGCGCTACACAGCAGCATGCTTTTGCTTTTGCATGACAGCAGAGATGGTTACCAGCCATATTGTACCATCAACCATACCATAAATTGATAATAAGATGGTAATAAGATGGGCATGGTTACCTGTCCTTTTGCACTGCACCATTTGCTGCTGTCATAAGTGCCCTGACCGAGCAGCCGGGGCGCAAAAGCAAAAATTGGGAATGACTCCCTGAGTCAATCCCTCCTTTTTGGTATCTAAAAATAGAATCAGTCCTGCCTAGATTATGGGCAAGTGTACTAGAGAACCACTGTATCATAGAACCAGAGAGCACAGCTGCTCTGTGTCCGATCCTGCATAAATTATGAGCTGTATGCTATTCACAGGGGGTGCTCCTGCAACAACACCACCTGTTCATTCCGTTCTTACCCCAGCCTTCCTGGGCTACCATACCATTGTCCCCCCACTTGTGTGATGAAGTAATAAAGAATGCAGGAATAAGACACAGTGACTTGTTTGTGAGAAATGACTGGAAGGAAGCCTCCAGCTGCAATGATAGTCCAGGCAGGACATTAAGGAGTGTGGATGAAGGAGCCCATCATCCCTCTGCTAGTCCAGGGGCAATTGAATCTTTTATTTACAATGAAGGGTGGGGGCTGATGGAGCTCAGCCCCCTGTTGCAATGATGAGGACGGTTACCAGCCATATTGTACCATCAGCCATCAAAAATTAGGGACAGGCGCCCTTGATCGACCGTACTGATACTAGTCGGCATGGTTACCAGCCCTTTTGCACTGCCCCATGTGCCAATAGGCTGATGATGAGGACGGATTTCCATCTTTTTGTACCATCAGCCATCCATAGCGTGGGGGGAGCAAGGATGTTGGTGTTGAGTGCTGCACCATCGCGTTTATCTGCAGCATTCAGTAAAGATAGGGTGACATGTAAAAGAATCAACAGAGGATTGTTTTCACTTCTGGTGGTGGGTGGGGTGTGTGCGCAAATTGCCAAACTATGCCCTGACCCACCGCAGACACTGTGTTTGACCCTAGAAGCATTTGGAGCTCATCCAAGAATGCAAATACTTTTCGGAGACAGCAGGAACTGTGGGATACCTTGCGTCCTCATTCCCCCCTCCCTCCATGAGCGTCCATTATATTCTTTGGCTTTCCGTTACGCTCGTCACGCAGCTGCGTGCTGAGTCTGTGCTATGCCATCTGTCCATAGATTTTTTAAAAATACTTTGGACCAGGCGTAAAATTACAGTAATTACCCTAATTAGATGCAGGAGTCTCCGAGCGAGATCACCCTGAGAAGGGTCACTGAAGGAGATAGAGAGCGCATGCTGCGTGAAAGCTAGCACGAACCAGGGCCCGATGCAGCCGTGCTCGGGGGGGCAGTGCTCCCTGAGTTCCTCATGAAAGCCTTGCACGGAAAACTGTGCTACCACGGAGCACCCAATAAGGCAGCTCTCCCCAGGAACCTCCTGCTGATGCTTTTCGATTAACGCAAGGAGAACTTCGTGGAGATCTCCAAGGATGATTTGTGTTCTATCCCCATATCTAGAGAGACCTCCTTTTCACACAGTTAAGATTCCTGTTATATTAAGAATAAAAGTTAACATGGTTACAGCACTTACCGACTGCTCCTTCCCCTGATTCAGGGTCCGGGTTAATGGCCGGGGAGGGTTGTTGGGGGATCTCCGTGACGGTGATGAATAGATCCTGGCTGTCGGGGAAACAAGCGTTGTAAGCGCTCTCGCCTGCCTCGTCCTCCACAAACCCTTCCTCCTCTTCCCCGTCCGCGAACATCACTGAGGAACTGGCCATCGACACTGTCCCATCGTCAGAGTCCACGGTCACTGGTGGGGCAGTGGTGGCAGGCTCCGTAGCGTCCGTTTGCCGCTTTGATTTTTTGGTAGCCTTGTCTGGGGTCCTTGATTTTCACGCGGTGCTGCGTTGCATCCTGGCTGTATCCTCTGTCTCTCATGGCTTTGGAGACCTTCTCGTAGGTCTTCGCATTCCCTGTTTTGGAGCGCAGCTCTGAAAGCACAGACTCCTCGCCCCACACACCGATCAGATCGAAGAGTTCCCAGTCAGTCTATGCTGGGTCCCTCTTTCTATTCACAGATAACATGAACTCCTCTGCTGGAGAGCTCTGCATCGTTGCAGGTGCTGCGGAGCTCGCCCCGATGTCCAGCCAGGACGTCAGATTCAAAGTGCCCAGACAGGAAAATGAATTCAAATTTTCCCGGGTCATTTCCTGTGTGGCTGGTCAGAGAATCCAAGCTCGGACTGCTGTCCAGAGCGTCAACAGAGTGGTGCACTGTGGGATAGCTCCCGGAGCTACTAAGTTCGATTTGCATCCACACCTAGCCTAATTCGAGCTAGCCATGTCGAATTTAGCGTTACTCCACCTGTCGTGGTGGAGTACCAAATTCGAACTAAAGAGCCCTCTAGTTCGAATTAAATGGCTTCCTGGTGTGGACGGTTGAGCGGTTAGTTCGAATTAACGCTGCTAAATTCGAATTAAAGTCCTAGTGTAGACCAGGCCTAAGAAAGAAATATGAAATAAAAAAGTTTACCAACCTGAAGATCCTGCATGTTCAGACATGTTCCTTTCATCATCTTCAGTGCAGCTTCCTTCTGAGAAGGAACACTTCTCATGATGTTTCATTGAGGCAACCAGGCCTTGCATTTCTTTGTTGCACTGTTTGCATTTTGTATGTATGCCTGTCTTATCCACAGGAAGAGGAACGTCATTAAAATATTCCCAAACTGGGTCTCTCGTATGGCCTGCTGCCATTATAGGTTTTCCCTTCTAGTGAGAGAATGGTATGGTAGATCTCAAGTCAATGAAGTCTACACTCAGAAAGACCTCAAGACTTCTGGAATATGCTGCCCAAACAGTTTCACTTTTGTTTCTACTGCCTGTCCCTCCTTCTCACATTTATCTCCAGACTTCTTCTCCTTGTCCAGATCTATTCCACCCCTAACAATCTTCTATTCATTGAACTTTTTGAAACTTTGAACCTTTAGAGAGATGTAAGGGATTGACTCTGTGTACACAAATTTGCAGAGGGAAAATAGAATTGAGGTCTGTTATTTCTCACCTCTATATATTATTTATTTTAAAATGTTTTTGCTGTTAACAAGCCTGTTATCTCTGGACCCACAAATCCACAGTTTGAGAACTGCAAAACTAAGCATCTCTGATGGTATCTTCCAAACTGAGCACTGAGTCCCATTGGGTAGATAAAAAGATTAAGCTAAATAATCTATACAGAAGCCCCTGGAACCCCATAAAGTTGGGTCCCTAATCCATGAATTATTGGATCTCATTTACAAACCTTTTCTTAAACATTACATGACTACATTGCCTCATACTATAGAATTAGAATTTATAAACCCTATTCAATGATATCTCTGAGTTATAATGTACCTCAATTAAAACTATCTTTAGATAGATTTTTTTCCTCAAAAAGCATTTTATGAAAAAAATCTGATTTAAATAAATAACATTCAATTTACATTTTTTTTTAAATCACTGATTTTTAGCCATACTGCCCCAGAACAATGCATGTACCGAGGGATGACAGGTGTCTTGTGCAGTCGTCTGAGGGCCCGATGCGGTGGGTGTGCTCAGGCCGCTTGCTGGATCGGACCCGCACACGAGCTCACACAACAGTGTGGGAGGAGCCGAGTGGTTTGGGCATCACTGGGGTGAGGGAGACTCCTGGTTCCAGGCCCCCTCTGCCTGCGGGGGTGACAGGATTTGAGCAGGGCTCTGCCACCTCCCAGGGTGTCCTAGTCCCTTAGCTGTGGAGCACTCTGCTGTGGGGCCCCCTCCATCGCTCCTGTGGGAGCTGTTCCACTGGGGAGAACTAGAACTGGGCCAGAGAGCAGGGGCGTGAGAATGGCTCTGTAGCCGGGTGGTTGGAGCCTCACCCGGGAGGTGGAGACCCCGGGTCCAGGCCCTCTGCTCAACCGACTCTTTAGTTAGTTAGCCAGGGAGAAGCAGCATCAGCAGCCCTGCTCACTGGATCAGGCCATGAGATTGTGACTGAAGGGGAGTGAAATGGACAGTGGATAGGTCCATCAATGGCTATTAGCCAGGATGGGCAGGTATGGTGTCCCTAGCCTCTATTTGCCAGAAGCTGGGAATGGGCTACGGGATGGATAAATTGATGATTCCCTTTTCTGTTCCTTCCCTCTGGGGCACCTGGCACTGGCCGCTGTCGGTAGGCAGGATACTGGGCTAGATGGACCTTTGGTCTGACCCAGTCTGGCCGTTCTTATGTTCTTAATAAATTATAGTAAATTGTGTGCACAGCTGGGGCCCTGACTCCCACCTGCAGCTTGGACATGGCTCCTTGCTCTCCTCCAGCTTCAGCTCCTGCATCTCCTACCCCCAGCCCTTGTTCCTCTCCTACCCTCTCCCATAAAATCCCCCTCCTGCTCCTCACACCCCCTCCAGTCCTGACCTTCCTTCCGGGCCCCTTTTCCTTCTGCACACTCCCCTTCAGCCCCACCATACCTCCAAACACTCTCCCCGTCTGCTCCCCTATTCCACACACATGCTCCCGCCCCCCTATACCTCTCACCCCTTCCCCTCCTCACTCCCCCTCCGGCCCTGCCCCCACTTCTCCTCCTACCCAAGCCTCTTTCTCCCCAGTCAGGCCGTTCTGTGAGCCCTTTCCCAGGTCTCCCTCCCACAGGAGCGCTCCTGAGGGCCAGCACCACCTCTTGTGTATTGCCAGGGGCTCCCTGGCAGGGTCTGGTTGGGTCTGACTCCCTCCTCCCCCATCTCCCCCCACTCAGGCCTGCACTCCAGGCGCGTATTGGACACGGTGGTGTCGGAGCCCAGCCCGGGGCTGCCCTGGTTCAGCCGTGTTGTGTACGTCGATGATCAGGTGAACTACGTCTACACCAGTGGGACGCAGAGGGCGAAGCCTGGCCCAGTGTGGATGGCGCAGCCCGAGGGTCCAGAGTTCTGGGACGAGAGGACCTTGTGGGGACAGCGCTGGCAGGCCTGGTTCAACACGAGTCTGACCACCCTGAGTCAGGTCTACAACCAGGGCGAGGGTGAGTGCGGGACACGGCCTGACCTAGGGACACTGGGACGTGGCATGGGCGGAGGGGGGCAGGGACGGGATGCGGTTGATGTAAACAGGGTGAAGGGACACCGGGATGTGTGTTGGGGTGCGGGGGAGGGGACAGTCCTCAGGGGCATTTTCTCGCTGGAGTCAGTGTGAATGTTGGGGACAAAGGGACATGGGGCGGGGGAAGGGGCTGAAGGATGGAGGTTCCATGCGAAAGACATTTTTTTGACACTGTCCAAATAGGGACTCTCATATGGTCCCCACCCCAGACACCCCAGATTTCTGCTCCCAGTCCCACTTGCAGCTGCCTCTGCTGCCCTCCGCCCCTTGTGTGTGGTTGTTTCCCAGGCAGAGGTGCAAAAGCCAGAAGTTCCCATCAGATCCGGCTCGTCTGACCTCCTGGTGACCCAGGCCAGAGAATTGCACCCAGTAATTCCTGCACGGAGGGGTTTGTGCCTCCCAGCTACGACAATGACACTGTCAGACCCTAGAGCTAGAGCAGGGCTCTGAGACGTCTTGTCTCAATTCCCAGACACCGAGTGATGGGGAATCCCAATATCGACAGCCCCAAGTGATCAGACATCACGAGTCAGGCCCCAAAAATCCTGAATTTGGCTTAAATGTCGTGATTATTTTGGGAATAATATTGGAGGTTATTTTTATTTGCCCTCTGCTTTGAGCCTTTAGGGGACACATTTCCAGGGTTTTCCCTGCTCCTAGGAGAACTAGAAGTTACTGCTGTAAGAAAAGAGAGCTGAGACTCTCCTCTAATCCCATAAGTCCAGGAATTGGGGATTTAATAAAAACACCCGCTATCATGAGACACACAGTAAAGTCACAGGAGCAGGCAGTGCTGCATTCACCCCAGCCCTGGGGAGAAGCTGCTCACCAGTGAGCCTCCTTCATTGTTCGTTTTGTCTTATTTCCGAGGTGAGTTTATCTAAGGTCAGATTCCTCTTCACTCCACAGGAGGAGGGTTTGACATTGTCTTGGGCTGGAGAGTTAGTTAGATAATCAGCCCTGTGCAGAGACTCCTGGGCTTCCTTACTCCTGGCAGCAGAAACCCCAGCATGTGTTCTCCGGTTGGAGTGCTCCGGGTCAGGCAGGTTCCCCTGCACACTATTGATAGATGTGTACAGAGCCGTTCTTCCTGCTCAGTCCCTAGCCACCTGGCCAGCCCCCAGATTGTGCTGTGTCCCCAGCCCCTCGTGGTACTCTTCTCCCACCCCCATTCAAATCCATCCTGGCTCCCAGCACTGTGACAGCAGCAATGAGAACTAATTCCCGTCCTGCCCTGGACACCTGGGTTCCTGGTGGCTCTGCCCTATGGCTAAGCGACAGGGAGGAGGGTTGCCCAGTGTCTGCCCCCCTAGCACACCCCCTCTGTAGCTAGTTTAACCCTCTCCTGACTAGTCTCACCCATTGGTCCCCTGCTGCTGAGCCTGTCCAGCCTGACCTGCTCACACGGACACCGGCCTGCCCAGTGCTGAGAGAGGGGCTCTGCTCCCCGGCCCCTAAGCCTGCGCTGGGGAGCTGCTGTTCTGTCCCCACTGCCCCCTCCTGCCCTCCTCCCCCCATTCACCCCTCCCTCACAGTCCTGGGGCTGCCAGCTCGCCGGAGACTGTCCTGAGTCCTGCACTTTGGCCACCAACAGTGTTCCCCTCGCTAGCTGCGTCTGCCCCCAACACGCACATGGGGGAATTCGGGGTCTGGTCCCTCTGGGACCCCATCGGTGCCCCCACCTCGCTCATCCCTGTGGAGTGCAGCACGGAGAAGAAGAGGGGTGGGTGGGGCTGCCTGACCAGGGCCGGCTCTAGGCACCAGCACTCCAACCATGTGCTTGGGGCGGCACTTTCCAAGGGACGGCACGCCAGCCCCCTCCCCGCTTTTTTTTGCTTGGGGCACAAAAAGCCAGGAGCCGGCTCTGAACCAAGATGTTCCCTGTCAGCTGAGGCTTTCAGGCTGCGCTGGAACTGACACTGCAGTTCTGACTTCAGTCGCTAGATGGCGCTCACGGCAGCCTGAGTTGCTGCCACTGCAGAGCCAGAGCATCATCCCCTGGAGCTGAGCCCGGGCTGCCGGGCGAGAGGGAATCAGCTCCGGGGGACGATGCTTGGGCTCTGCCAGGGCGGCAGGGCAGCCTGAGCTGCAGCCCAGCCTGGGTGTGAGGAGCCGGGGAGGGAGGGAAGCGGGGCCCGGGATGCAGGGAGGGGGAGGGGTCCTGCTGCCGCTGCTCTGAGTCTCCCCAGGGCAGCGCCACGTTTCCCCGCCCGAGTGGGCTGTGCAGGGCGCCGCCGGGCTGGGCAGGGGGCGGGATCCCAGCTCGCGTGCTGACAGGGCGAGTGGCTGGGCAGCCCGAGCTGCCTCCTCCTTCCCCCGGATCCAGCCCGGTGCGCACCTCCCCCGCCTCAGCCCCGTGGTGCCTGACCTGGGCGGGGAGAGGCAGAGCCCGGCTCCGAGCGGGGCAGTGGTGGATACTGCCCCGCCGGGGGACCCCTGTGGCTCAGGCACCTGGGGGTCAGTGTCCGTCCTCTCGGCTCTGCCTGCACGGGGCTGGGGAAGCAGCTGTCAGCGCCTGCCCCTCTCAGCCCTTGCACCCCCCGTCCCGCTCGCAGCCCCTCCACGTGTACCCCCCATCGCTCCTTCACCGAACCCCTTCCCCTTGTACTCTCCCTTCTCCCGCTCCTCTCCCCTTGTACCCTCCCCCAGCCCTCTCCTCCCGCACCACCCCCGTCCCCGGCACCTCTTCTCCTGCAACCCTCCTGATACCCCCTCTCCTCCTCCACGAGCACATCACACCCTGCTTCTCCGCCAGTGTACAGACCCCCACACCCGCTCCTCTGCCCGAACCCTCTTTACTAGATCCCCATCCCTTTCCGGGTACAAGGTTTGAGGGTTAGTCCCTATGCCTTCAATGTGCACTTGGAGTACTAAAGATGGGGTTGCGGGGGACGGGGGGTGTGAGATTTATACTAAAGTGAAATAAAAATAGGAGAAACGGTTTGATCCCCGCTGCAAGTGTAAATGGGGATTGCTGTGATGAATGAGGAGGTCACATTTCGGGGGGGGGCAGGGCTGGGGCGGCAGGGGGTGCAGGTGGGGGGGGAAGAGAGAGCCCAGGGCTGGAGTGGCAGGGGGTGGGGGGAGTGAGGGGCAGCCAAAATTTTTTTTGCTTGGGGCAGCAAAAAACCTAGAGCCGGCCCTGTGCCTGACCCACCCCTCTCCTCTTGGGCACCTTGCGTGGGAACTCTGCATGTTCTGTGACCAGCTGCCCTGCACCTCTCAAGATTCTCAGTGGTTCTCTCATTACTCCATCCCTTTTCCTCTCAGTTGTTTTTTCAGTTTTTGACTTACGTTGATTGGTATAAATAGTTAGCTGGATTCTCGTAGCAGAGTTTCTTCTTCTTTGAGTGTTTGCTCATGTGTATTCCACAGTAGGTGTGTGTGCTCGCCACGTGTGCTGGTGCCGGAAAGTTTTTCCCCTAGCAGTACCCTTAGGGGGAGCGCCCCCCCCCCCCCACACCCCTGGGGTGGCACCATCCTGGTGCCCTATAAGGGGTGCCATGCGCTCCCCTACCCTCAGTTCCTTCTTGTCGCCAGTGCAGGTGCATTGGAACTTTGCAGCTCCAGCATTGCTGCAGCTCATCCCTATTGTTTTCTACTAGTACCTGTAGTTAGTTCAGTTAGTTTTAAGTTAGTTCAGTAAGTTGGAGAGCGTGGGCCGGGGCATGCCCCGAGCCCCGGGTTTTAAGTCGTGCGGCACATGCAGGCGGTCTGTGCCACAGAGTGACCTATTTGGGTGAAGCCCACATCAGTGACTGCTGCAAAATTTGCAGATCATTCAAGCCCTGGACGAAGCGTGAAAGGGATATTCGTCTTGGGGCCATCCTCATGGAGTCGGCACTGACCCCGACTCTGGTGCGCCACTCCGAGTCGGCTCTGGGCACCATGACGACGGCGCATGGCAACCCCCTGGCGCCCTCGTCCAGTTGGCACCGGTCCCCGTCCGCAGGGCGTAAAAGGAGCAAGAAGTATCAGAGGGGTAGCCGTGTTAGTCTGGATCTGTAAAAGCAGCAAAGAGTCCTGTGGCACCTTATAGACTAATAGACTTATTGGAGCATGAGCTTTCGTGGGTGAATACCCACTTCGTCGGATGCATGTAGTGGAAATTTCCAGGGGCAGGTATATATATGCCAGTAAGAAGTAGGCTAGAGATAATGAGGTTAGTTCAATCAGGGAGGATGAGGCCCTCTTCTAGCAGCTGAGGTGTGAAAACCAAGGGAGGAGAAACTGGTTCTGTAGTTGGCTAGCCATTCACAGTCTTTGTTTAATCCTGAGCTGATGGTGTCAAATTTGCAGATGAACTGAAGCTCAGCAGTTTCTCTTTGAAGTCTGGTCCTGAAGTTTTTTTGCTGCAGGATGGCCACCTTAAGATCTGCTATTGTGTGTCCAGGAAGTGTTCTCCTACAGGTTTTTGTATATTGCCATTCCTAATATCTGATTTGTGTCCATTTATACTTTTCCATAGAGACTGTCCAGTTTGGCCAATGTACATGGCAGAGGGACATTGCTGGCATATGATGGCGTATATTACATTGGTGGACGTGCAGGTGAATGAACCGGTGATGGTGTGGCTGATCTGGTTAGGTCCTGTGATGGTGTCGCAGGTGTAGATATGTGGGCAGAGTTGGCATCGAGGTTTGTTGCATGGGTTGGTTCCTGAGCTAGAGTTACTATGGTGCGGTGTGCAGTTGCTGGTGAGAATATGCTTCAGGTTGGCAGGTTGTCTGTGGGCGAGGACTGGCCTGCCACCCAAGGCCTGTGAAAGTGTGGGATCATTGTCCAGGATGGGTTGTAGATCCCTGATGATGCGTTGGAGGGGTTTTAGTGGGGACTGTATGTGATGGCCAGTGGAGTCCTGTTGGTTTCTTTCTTGGGTTTGTCTTGCAGTAGGAGGCTTCTGGGTACATGTCTGGCTCTGTTGATCTGTTTCCTTATTTCCTCGTGCGGGTATTGTAGTTTTGAGGATGCTTGGTGGAGATTTTGTAGGTGTTGGTCTCTGTCTAAGGGGTTAGAGCAGATGTGGTTGTACCTCAGTGCTTGGCTGTAGACAATGGATCGTGTGTTGTGCCCGGGATGGAAGCTGGAGGCATGAAGGTTGGCATAGCGGTCGGTAGGTTTTCGGTATAGGGTGGTGTTAATGTGACCATCACTTATTTGCACCGTGGTGTCTAGGAAGTGGACCTCCTGTGTAGATTGGTTCAGGCTGAGGTTGATGGTGGGGTGGAAGCTGTTGAAATCGTGGTGGAATTTTCCCAGAGTCTCCTTCCCATGGGTCCAGATGATGAAGATGTCATCAATGTAGCGTAGGTAGAGAAGGGGCGTGAGTGGACGAGAGCTGAAGAAGTGTTGTTCCAGGTCAGCCATAAAAATGTTGGCATATTGTGGGGCCATGTGCGTGCCCATAGCGGTGCCACTGATCTGGAGATATATATTGTCATCAAATTTGAAATAGTTGTGTGTGAGGATAAAGGTACAGAGCTCAGCAACCAGTTGTGCAGTGGCATCATCAGGGATACTGTTCCTGACAGCTTGTATTCCATCTGTGTGTGGGATGTTTGTGTAGAGAGCCTCTACATCCATGGTGGCTAGGATGGTGTTTTCTGGAAGGTCACCAATGCATTGTAGTTTCCTCAGGAAATCAGTGGTGTCACGGAGATAGCTGGGAGTGCTGGTGGCATAGGGTCTGAGTAGAGAGTCCACATATCCAGAATCAGAGGGGTAGCCGTGTTAGTCTGGATCACCCACGAAGCTCATGCTCCCAAACGTCTGTTAGTCTATAAGGTGCCACAAGACTCTTTGCTGCTTTCACATATCCAGACAGTCCTTCAGTGAGAGTGCCAATGCCCGAGATGATGGGGCGTCCAGGATTTCCGGGTTTGTGGATCTCGGGTAGTAGATAGAATAACCCTGGTCGGGGCTCTAAGGGTATGTTGATTTGTTCCGGTGTTAGTGTAGGGAGTGTCCTGAGTAGATGGTGCAGTTTCTTAGTATATTCCTCAGTGAGATCTGAGGGAAGTGGCCTGTAGAATTTGGTATTGGAGAGTTGACTGGCGGCCTCCTTTTGGTAGTCAGACCTGTTCATGATGACAACAGCACCTCCTTTATCAGCCTCTTTGATTATAATGTCAGGATGGTTTCTGAGGCTGTGGATGGCATTGCGTTCTGCACGACTTAGGTTATGAGGCAAGCGATGTTGTTTTTCCACAATTTCTGCCTGTGCACGTTGGCGGAAGCATTCAATGTATAGGTCCAGACTGTCATTTCGACCCTCAGGAGGAGTCCATGTGGAGTTCTTCTTCTTGAGCTGTTGGTGGGAGGGTAACTGTGTATCAGTGCGCTGTTCAGCGTTGTCCTGAAAGTATTCTTTGAGTCGGAGATGGCGAAAGTAGACTTCCAGATCGCCGCAGAACTGTATCATGTTGGTGGGGGTGGCAGGGCAGAAAGAGAGTCCCCGAGATAGGACAGACTTTTCTTCTGGGCTGAGTGTGTGGTTGGATAGATTGACGATATTGCTGGGTGTGTTGGGGTACCACGGTTGTGGCCCCATGTGGCAGGTAGGAGTTTAGACAGCTTACTTTCCTTTTTCCTTTGTAGAGAGGTGAAGTGAGTAATGTAGATCTCCTGTCTTATTTTAGTGAAGTCCGTTTGTATAGAAGTTAGGTTATTTATGAGAGTCTCCAGGTTTGGAGAGCTCTTTTTAGAGGAGCAAGATGCCGTCGTTGCAGTGGTGCATCGGGGCAGAGGCTAGACCCGCATTCAGCAGCCTTCGGTCCCCAGGCCTCCAACTCGCATCGAGCAGAGTAGCCGGGCCGCATCGGCACAGGCCTGTCCGGATGTCCGGATGCCTTCTACTCTGGGGGCATTGCAAGCGACCCGTGATGTCTTGACCCTGCTGATACCTGGAGCGCCACCGATGTCGGTCCCACGCTCCAGAGGCAAGCCTCCACTCGGTGCCCTGCAGTCACCCCCTGAGCGGTATTGGTTGCGGTCAAGGGAACGTTCCCAATGCCGTGCTGCATCTAGTGGCAGTCCAGAAAGCGGCCCATGTGGGTTGCCCTCGACGTCCGCCAGGCTTTCGGGCTGGGTGCCATCAGCCTGAAGCTCCAGGCACCGCTCCGTCTCAAGGCACCACTCCACGTCAGGGAGCTCACACTGGCGGGGCCGAAGGGGATGTCTCCCAAGGTCCCGGCCCGAAGGGGTCGCCACAGCCGGTCACGGCATGGACGTCGGCACCGCCCCCGTCCAGAATCCCGCTCAGAATCTTCCCCGGGACACCAACTCCGTAGTCCGGGGCCTCGATCGCCGTCATCGTGCTGTCGCAGGTCTGCCCATTGGAGTCGGTCCAGGAGCAGCAGTTACCGGTACCAGTCCTCTAGCGCCATGTCGCGGTCCCATGTTCGATGCCGCTCCTCCCAGTCTCGTTGCAGTGGTGAGCCGTTTCTTAGCCCATCTTCGACTAGGAGACATCTGTCCATCAGCCAGGCCAGCTTGGCAGAACAGCCAGGACCTCTGGTGCCGCAGCAGGTGCAGTGGCAAGGGGGCCTGTGGCCAGGACAGTGGTACCAGTGGGCACCATGGGCCCTGGCGCAACCCCAGGTGGGGCCGTGGAGGCACTGTCAGCCTTCCTTTCCAGGCCCCCGCGAAAGACATCAACGGAGGTGTTGTCCTCGATGCCGGGCCCAGAGCCTGACCCAGTCGTGGACCCCTCGGTGCTTACGGAGGCTCAGAGCCCGGTGCCAGCCCCCTCGCCTCCCAGGAAGTGGCGGTAGCGGCCCTGCCCCCTGTGGTTCCGCAGGAGGATTTCTGGGCCCATCAGGACCTGCTCAAAAGGGTAGCCTCCATCCTTCAACTCCAAGCCGAGGAAGTGGAGGAGCCTTCGGACTCGTTGTTTAATGTGGTTTCCTCATCTACCCCAGACAGAGTGGCCTTGCCCCTCCATGACGGGGTGACTAAGATCACAAGGGCTGTATGGTTAACACCGGCCTCCTTGGCTCCCATATCAAAGAAAGTGGAGTGCAAGTATTTCATACCAGCGAAAGAGCATGAGTACCTGTATGCCCACGCGGCACCCAACTCCCTGGTGGTCAAGTCGGTTTACCACAGGGAGAGACAGGGGCAGCCGGCCCCCACCCCAAAGAGCAAGGACTCGAGGAGGTTGGACTCGTTTGGCAAAAGCTTTATTCAACCATGAGTTTTCAGCTGCAGGTGGCGAATCACCAAGCCATGCTGGGCAGGTACGACTTCAGCTTATGGGGTTCTCTGCCAAAGTTCGAGACCACCCTCCAGGAGCGCGAAAGGAAGGAGTTCCAGGGGCTGGTTGAGGAGGGCACGGCAGCCACCAAGGCATCCCTGTAGGTGGCGTGCGATGTAGCTGACGTGGTAGTGAGGTCCATGGCATCCGCCGTCTCCATGCAATGAGCATCGTGGCTCCTGCTATCTGGCCTGTCCAGCGAGGCACAGGAAGCCATTCAGGGCCTCTGATTCGATGGCAAGGCCCTGTTTGCAGAGCAGACGGATGCTAAGCTGCACGGCCTGAAGGATTCACCGACGACCCTATGAACCCTGGGTCTTTATGTCCCACTGTTGGCCAAGCCCAGGTTCAGGGCGCAGCAGGCCCCCGTGCAGCCTGTCCAACAAAAGGCTGAGCCAGCCAAGAAGAGGCCGTGAGACCATAGGAGGCGGTCCCATAAGCAGCCGGGGCTGTCGAGGGGCAAGCAGGTGGGGAAGAAGTGGTTTTGACGGGACACTCAAGGGCGCCCTACCAGTTCCGCTCAGGGATCCATCCTTAATAAAGCCCCCCTTTGCCAACCGGTTGTGTGCTTTCCTCCCGGAGTGGTCCCAGCTGACCTCGGACCAATGGATCCTCAACACCTTCCAGTTCAGTTCCCATCCGCCCATCCATCCTCCGTCCCTCTTCTGCCTGGGGGACACCTCGCACGAAGCCCTGCTCGAGCAGGAGGTGGGGCGGCTCCGGGAACTGGGAGCAGTGGAAGTGGTGCCCAAGGAATTCAAGGGCAAAGGGTTCTACTCCTGCTATTTCCTCATTCCAAAGGCCAAGGGCGGTCTCAGACCCATTCTGGACCTGCGGGGTCTCAATCGCTTCATGGTAAAGCTCAAGTTCAGCAGGGTCTCCCTAGCCTCTGTTATTCCTTCTCTGGATCCTGGGGACTGGTACGCTGCCCTCAACCTTCAGGACGCGTACTTCCATATCCACATATTCAAGGGACACAGACGGTTCCTCCGGTTTATGGTGGGTCGGGAACACTACCAATTTATGGTCCTTCTGTTACCCTGGGGGCAGTGGACAGGCCAGTTTACCAAATGTATGTTGGTAGTTGCAGCCTACCGCAGGCACAAGGGGGTCCAGATCTTTCCTTATGTAGAAAATTAGCTGGCGAAGGGCAGCTCCCGGTCACAGGTGAGGGACCATGTGTCGCTCCTCCTCTCTACGTGCACTGCCCTGGGCCTGTTGGTGAACAGTGCAAAGTCCACTTTAGTCCCAGTGCAGCGCATAGAGTTTATCAGGGCCTTCCTGGACTCCTCATCGGCCACAGCCTCCTTCCCAAGAGACAGGTTTGAGACCATGGAAAGGGCTCATCACCATGGTCACGCGGTTCCTGACGACCACAGCCAGGGCGTGCCTCCAGCTCCTGGTCCACATGTCAGCATGCGCGTATGTGGTTCGTCACGCCAGGCTCCGTATGAGACCCCTCCAACTTTGGCTGGCCCTGAACTTCTCTCAGGCCAGGGACAGGATGGACAAGGTCCTCCCTGTCCTGGGTTTGGTCCTCGCCTCCCTGAAGTGGTGGTCCTCTCCCATGAATATGCTCCAAGGGGTCCCGTTCAGGGACAGGACCCTGTCTCTGGAGCTGGTGTCCGATGCCTCGGACCTGGGTTGGAGGGCCCACGTGGGGAGCTTTCAGACCCAAGGTCTGTGGTCGGCCCAGGATTTGGCCCCATACATAAACGTCAAGGAGCTGTGGGCGGTACGCCTGGCGTGCATGGCCTTCTGCTTGCACCTGTTAGGGAAAGTGGTCCGTGTTCTCACGGACAACACGGCCTTGATGTTCTACATCAGGAGTAGGCAACCTATGGCACGGGTGCCGAAGGCGGCACGCAAGCTGATTTTCAGAGGCACTCACACTGCCCGGGTCCTGGCCACTGGTCCAGGGGGCTCTGCATTTTAATTTAATTTTAAATGAAGCTTCTTAAACATTCTGAAATCTTATTTACTTTACATACAACAATAGTTTAGTTATATATTATAGACTTATGGAAAGAGACCTTCTAAAAACGTTAAAATGTATTATTGGCACGCGAAACCTTAAATTAAAGTGAATAAATGAAGATTCGGCACACCATTTCTGAAAGGTTGCCGACCCCTGTTCTACATCAACAGGCAAGGCGGGGCCCAGTCTTTAGCCCTCTGCCAAGAAGCCCTCAGGCTCTGGGACTTTTGTATAGCCCACGATATGTCCCTAAGGGCCTTCCACCTGCCAGGTGCTCGCAACGAACGGGCAGATTGCCTGAGCAGGGTCGTTTCCTCCCAGCATGAGTGGTCTCTCCACCCAAAAGTGGCCCATCAGCTCTTCCGAGAGTGGGGGACTCCCCAGGTGGACCTATTCACAACCTGGAAGAACAAGAGTTGTCCCCGCTTCTGCTCCGGGGGTGGGGTGGGAGGGAAGGGCGCCATCTCAGACACCTTCCTCCTGTCATGGTCAGGCCAGTTCCTGTATGCCTTTCCCCCGTTTCCCCTGATCAGCAAGGTGCTGCAAAAGATACGGACAGACAAGGCCGGGGTCCTCCCGATCACACCAGTGTGGCCCCAGTAACATTGGTACGGGACCCTCACGAGCCTGGCGATCGCCCAGCGGTGGCCGCTGCCATCTCACCCGTACCTGCTGTTTCAGGACCAGGGCCACCGGCTCCACCCCAACCTAGCATCCGTCCACCTCTTGGCAAGGACTGTTCAGTGGTTAGGTAGGGAGGAGAGGACATGCTCAGAAGAGGTCCAGCATGTCCTTCTGGAGAGCAGACAGCTCTCCACCCAGTGGGCCTACTTGGCAAAGTGGGCACGTTTCTTTGCGTGGGCAACCGAGAAGGGGGTCTCCCTGGTGGCTGCCCCGATCCAGCTGATTCTGGAGTACCTTCTACACCTTAGAACTCAGGGCCTGGCGCCCTCGTCTATCAGGGTGCATCTTGCGGCCATCTCGGCCTTCCACACGGCGGTGCAGGGCCACACGGTGTTTTCCCACGCCCTGATGGGCCGCTTCCTCAAGGGACTGGATCACTTCTTCCAGTATGCTAGGCCCCCTGTTTCACAATGGGACCTGAATTTGGTATTGTCCCACCTCATGGGGCCCCCGTTTGAACCCCTGGCCACGTGCTCGTGGTCCCACCTCTCATGGAAGGTGGCCTTCCTGGCGGCGAGCACGTTGGCTAGGCGTCTCTCAGAGCTAAGGGCCCTAACATCTGTGCCCCCATACACGGTTTTCCATAAGGACAAGGTCCAGCTCCGCCCACACCCTGCATTCCTCCTGAAGGTGGTCTCCGCCTTCCACATGGGCCAGGACAACTTCCTGCCTGTCCTCTGCCCCAAGCCACACATGTCCAATAAGGAGCGCTGCCTCCACATGCTCGACGTGCGCAGGGCCCTGGCGTTCTACCTCAAGTGGACCAAGCCATTCAGAAAGTCCTCACAGCTGTTTGTAGCTTCAGCCAAGCGCATGAGGGGCTAGCCGATCTCCACGCAGCGCTTCTCCAACTGGATCACCTCGTGCATCTGTACCTGTTATGACCTGGCGGGTGTCCTCCTTCTGCCAATTGTGAAGGCGCACTAGACCTGGGTGCAGGCCTCGTCGGCAGCCTTCTTGGTCCACGTCCCTATCCAGGACATCTGTAGGGCCGCTACCTGGTCTTCGGTTCACCTTGCACTATGTGATCGTCTTCGGATGATGCTGGGTTCAGCAAGGCTGTGCTCCATCCCGAGAATTTGTGAACTCCTACCCCCCTCCAAAAGATATAGCTTAAAATCACCTACTGTGGAATCCACATGAGCAATCACTCGAAGAAGAAAAGACAGTTACCTTTTCTGTAACTGGCGTTCTGTGAGATGTGTTGCTCCTGTCTATTCCACATCCCACCCCCCTTCCCCTCTGTTGGAGTTGTCTGACAAGAAGGAACTGAAGGTGGGGGGAGTGCAAGACGCTCCTTATAGTGCGCCAGGGCGGTGCCACCCAGCAGTGTGTTTGTGTGGGGGGGCGCTCCCCCTACAGGTACTGCTAGGGAAAAAACTTTCTGGCAATGGTGCACATGGCGAGCATGCACACCTACTGTGGAATAGACATGAGCAACACATCTTGAATACCAGTTATGGAAAAGGTAACTGTCTTTTCTGGTCCTGGAACTGGGCATGCCTCGATCTCCGGGCTTCAAACCCGGTGCCTCCTGCAGCAAGCCCATGCCTTTGGGCGACCTGCACTCTAGCTGTCTAGAGTGCTTGGGATCGCTGTCAGCTCTGCCACTGGTTCAGTCCACGTCTGAAAAAGGACAGGGAGGCCAGGCTGAAGTCCCTCCTGATGGAAGTGGCGCTCCAAACAAGTCAAACTTGGCACTGTGTACCTCAATGTTGGTATGAAGAGCTGCTGCAGAGAGAGTCCTATTAGGACTCTTGGCACCGTTCCCCATGCCCAGGGCCAAGAAAGAAACATAAGAAGCAGCTGTCTGAGAGGTTCCCATCTCTAAGAATGGACAATCATGGGGAGTGCGACCTGTGTCTGGCCACACCTCTGCCCCTGCTCTGCAGGCAATACCGTCGACTCCGCCCTGTTCACAGGCTCTGTTGAGTCCAGTACCTGACCAGCTGCTGGCAAAAGAGGGGCAGTGAGGCGCCAGCAGGATCACGGTGCCATCCATCCCAGAGGCGTTTGTTGTGGCCAGGGACTTGCTGGTGTGAAAGTAGAATGAATTATATTACGAAAATAGATAGGATTAAAGAAATGCTGTCTGTACCTTTAAGGAAAATCGCTGGAATGCCGGAGTCCAGGTGGCAGGAATACAGACATTAACATAGAACAATTGCACCGTTTAAGGGCAATTGGTGAAGCATTAGCCTTAGATCGATAAGAGTTAGTAAGGAAGTAGGATATGCATGCTGTGCCCCAGGTGAATTTTGCTGTTTTTCTCTCTTTGTCCCTTTGTTTAATTCCCGCTCTTTTATCTGTATAAATAAGACTGTTTGGGCCTTGCATGGCACTCACATTATCTGTGTGTTATTGGCAGAGAGCTGTGCTAATAAAAACAGAGTGGTCTGACAAACTGTGAGTCTTCATTCTAACTTTGACACTGGCATGTTCGCTACCACCATTGCCAGCAGTACAACAGCAGTGAGGGAAATCAGAAGGGAGCATGTTTCCCTGAGCTCCCATTTGGTACCAGGCCCCTAGGCACTGTCTAGAGGGAAACCCTCTCTGCTTATGTCGAAGCAGGCTTCCCTGTCTCAGCACCG